>NC_092754.1:8770916-9087791 GCF_047496795.1 Chiloscyllium punctatum
TCCATTTAACCATCAGAGGGAGGAGTCATTATTTCCTGTCAATACTTAACCCTCAAACAGGGTGAAAGAATATGGCCCTTTGCTAGGAGAATGAATTTCTATACAGGGCACATAAAAGAGTCGAGTAACTGAAATAAAAGCACTAAAATAAAACAAAGGAGTGTGGATGGGGAAATCCAAAACAAAAACTGAAATTGTTGGAGAAACTCAGCAGGACTGGCAGCACCCTGTGGAGAGAAAGCCTCGCAGCTGACTTTCTCCAACAATTTTAGTTTTAATTAATAATTAAAAAATGGTTCACGCCACTCGTAAAGATTTGTTCAAAATACTGATTTACAGGCATGTCCAACATTCATATGAATATATTGCTCCTAAGTGTTCTCATTTAACATCAAATCTCTGTGGCCCAGTATGAATTTCAAATTTCAGTCAGTGTGTGGTGGACAATTTACCACAACTTCTGGTAACTATCTGGTTACTTTTGGTAACTATCAATTAAAGTTAGTATTCTGAGAAATGAAGATGCAGGAGACTTTGATTAGGATACTTTCCTTTCTGTCATTGCATGGCAATATTTAAAGGTTTAAAAGTCACCACAGTATCAGCCTTTTCTATAATTAGCAGCTTTCTCAAAGAGATTGTCATGAGGATGAGGAAGATTTTTTTTTTCCCTGTGCACATTTTCTTAAACATTTATGATTGTGAAGTGCTGCTCAGATTTGAAATTTTATTTGAAGACTTTTTCTGTTCTTGAAAGCTGTCTATTAATTTTCCAACTTGTCAGAAAAAACACATAACTAAATTGACCCTGACGATGTGGCTTTTAGTGATGTTACATCCATTTTCTTGCCACTTTGCTAATCTTATATTTCAGATCTTATTAAATTGCATTGTCCCTTCTTCTGTATATTGCTGCCATCATTTAGTCTTGAAATTCTGTTGTGTAAATGTTAATTGTGTTTTACTTCAGAAATAATTACTCTGTCATTTTTAAAGGTTACTACTAGATGCTTGGGCTTTTAAATCTCTCTGTTTGACATGGGTAGTGGAGAGAGGGAATATATAGTTTGCATTTAAACTCATTGTCCTTGACATCGTGTGTTTTTATTTGTGTGTGCATGTTTATCTGTCAAACAATTGCCCTTGCCTCTCTGGTAAGATTTTATACATTTGTAAGTTTACGTTGAATTTCATGGTTTATGGCGAGATTAGAATTGTTGCTTCTTTGACTTCATGCAGGTAGTTGGTTTCCTCTGGGTGCTCCTGTTTCCTCCTACAGTCCAAAGATGTGCAGGTTAGGTAGATTAGCCATACTCAATCACTCATAGTGTCCAGGGATGTGCAATTGGATTAGCCATGGGTTACAGACATAGAGTAGAAGGGTGAGTCTGGGTGGGATGTTCTTTGGAGGGTCAGTGTAGACTCGAAGGGCTGAGTGGCCATCTTCCACACTGCAGGGGTTCTATGATTCCATGAAAGACAGTGAACCTCAGCAGGCTGTATGGCCATTTGTGGCACCAGGGTTAGGCTCGAACCTGTTTCTGCCCACATTTCCAAGCTAATGCACTCTCCAGCAAAGGTTAATAAATTGAAAGTAGGAGTGAGAATCCTGGCAGATTTATTTCTGCCCCTTCCACCACCCTCCCCCTCCTGTAATCTAAGGGAGCTCGAGGACAATTACATTGCTGCCTCCTGAGCTGCTCGGGGCTAAGTCAGCACAAGCTGGGGATAGAGTCTGGCTGTGCTTTTTCTTTCCCAGTGATTGTAACACTTAACTTTGAAGGCGAGCAAGAAGGGCTGGTGTGGGTTTAATAAGTGATCTGCAGCATTCTGAATTCATCAGTCAGAAGGAATGAATGTTGCTGCATGTGTCTGTCTCCTCAGTTTGGTTAATAAGCACCTGACAGCTGAAAATTTGTTGTTTGAAATGCACACACTCTGCTGCTTCCTGTTCGTATGCAGCATCATGCTTTCAGTCTCACCAACGATATTAGGAACATATTGATTTAAAATCTGTTCAGTGTACGCTGTAATTGTATATTAGAAGCTGGCGTCGGTGTTAAGAGAGAGAGAGTGCCACGGATGTAAGGATTATCCATTGCCACATAGTCCAGCAGGAGGAAAGTGAGAATCTAAGGGGAACAAGAGGGTGGAACTAAAAGAATGGGACTCACAAGAGGTTTAGAACCAGGAGAGAAGCCCTAAGCAGCCTGAGAGAGGGGGAAAGGCAGCAGATTAGAGGAAGGAAATAAGTAAGGAGGATTCTGAAAACAATCTTGAGAAGGCATGGGTAAAATTTGCAGCTTGATTTATGCAGATGCGGGGTAATTTGTGGTGAGTGGTGTCCACGTTCTGCTCGAATGTTGTTCAGCCTGATGCGAAGTATTTTGTTTTGACAAAATAGCAAACAAGGTCAGTTTATTTTTAACGTGTGCACTTCAGCTACTCTCTGCTTCAATTGATTTGGAGATCTCTGGGGCTAAGACACAGGGATTAATTAGCTCAGGAAAGGAAAAAGGAGAACTGAGTGGGGGTGGGGTCGGGGGGGGGGGTGGAGTTGGAAATCCAAAATTTACAGCGGAAGGAAGATTATGGTGCAGCGAAGGAGAAGTAAAAAAAAAAAAGCAACAAGACTTTGTCATGAATTTTTGCAGTATTGATGCATAAATAACGCAAGGCAACAAAGTCCATAGTGTAATGATGTACAGGTGGTCTTTGATAAAGTATAATGACCATTCTTTGCTCTCTTCTCTCCCACCTCCCCCCAACCCCCGCAACAGATGAAATTTTAGGAAAGCGAAGAGTATGTTCACCAAACAACAATAGTGATTGTCCAGAAACCAAGAGGCAAAGAAGTGAATCACCAAAGGGTAGGTTTATAACTTTCTGAAATGGGTTATAGCTAAGCTGCAGAGGGTGGGTTAGTTCAGTTGGCTGTTTTCTTTTAATTTCAAGAATCTACTTTATTCACAAAAAAAAATCTTGATAGAACATACATCGTCCCTAAAGCCGTTTGGTTCTGTACAGTATCATATGAAGGAATAAATAGGTGTTGGAATTTGTCTCTATCCAACAAACAAACCCAAGGTAAACATGAAAGAACTGCTGGAAATCAGAAACAAAAACAGAAATTGTTGGAAAAACTCAGCAGGTCTGACAGCATCTGTGTGGAAAAATCAGAGTTAATGTTTTGGGTCTAGAGACTCTTCCTCAGAACAGATAAACCAAGGGTATTTCTTTCTTGTGCAATAATATATTTACCTATATTTGAGGCATTGGCAGGGTCTGATAACTGAATGGATCCTGATTTAACATCCTGAAGAAGGGTTACGTCCGAAACTTCAAACTTCTCCAGCTGCTGATGCTGCCTGACCTGGTGTGTTCTTCCAACCTCCTGCCTGTCTAAGGAGACAAGCATCCGAGGAGCAGGAAAATCGACGTTTCGGGCTGGAGCTCTTAATCAGGAATGAGACTGGGAGCCTTGGGTGTGGAAAGATAAATGGGTAGGGCTGGGGAGAAGGTAGCTGAGAGTGCAATAGGTGGATGGAGGTGGGGGTAAAGGTGATAGGTCAGAGGGGAGTGTGGAGTGGATAGGTGGGAAGGAAGATTGACAGGTAGGACAAGTCATGAGGACGGTGCTGAGCTGGAATGTTGGAACTGGGGTAAGGTGGGGGGACGGGAAATGAGGAAACTGGTGAAGTCCAAATTGATGTGGAAGATAAGGCGTTCTTCCTCCAGGCATCGGGTGGTGATGGAGGAGGCCCAGAACCTACGTGTTCTCGGCAGAGTGGGAGGGGGAGTTGAAATGTTCGGCCATGGGGCGGGGGTTGATTAGGGCAGGTGTCCTGGAGATGTTCTCTGAAGTGCTCTGCGAGAAGGTGTCCAGTCTCCCCAGTGTAGAGGAGATTACATCAGGAGCAGTGGATACAATAAATAACATGGGTGAAAGCGTGGGTGAAACTTTGATTGATGTGGAAGGCCCCTTTGGGACCTTGCACAGTGGTAAGGGGGAAGGTGTAGGTGCAGGTTTTGCAATTCCTGCGGTGGCAGGGGAAGGTGGCTCATTAGGGGGCGTGGACCTGACCAGGTAGACTCCCCATTTAATAGAAAGACCTCAGACAATGGTCTTTCCCCACTGGGCCTTGATGGCAGGTGTCCTGAGCTTTAGTTCATCCCTCAGCACGTAGTCCTGGACCTTGGGATGTGTCAGTCTGCAAAACTCAGCTAGGGTCAACTCCTTGCTCTGCAAGACCAACTAGTTTTGGTCTGACCAAAGAACACTTTTCACCGTGTTGATGGCCATCCACAGGCTTGCGATGCCAACAGCATGGATTCAATTCACACACTGGCTGAGGTTACCATGAAGCTTCTGCCTTCTCAACCTCACCTGAGGTATGGTGACCCTCAGGGTTAAACCACCACCAGTTGTCAAGAATAGGACTATGGTGACTTTACCTTTATAGATCAGCACAATTACTGCCTCCTGCTTTTTTTATTGTGGTAACCTTGTTCAAAGTAATTTGTGTTCCTGTTCCATGCAAATACCTCCTATCCTGCTTGTCCACTGCTGAAGTTTAATTGACCAGCCCACTGCTAGGCTTCAGGAGGGGCCGATGCTGACCCCTCCCACTTGTAAGAAAACTGCCTGGAGCTCTATGCAGGAAAATGCTGTGGAATTTGGGCTTTCATGGACTCACAGACCTGGGTGTCACTTTAACACAATGTCCTGGAACTTGTATCTGGATAACAGCAAAGAGGTAATGAGTCATGGAGATGCTTTTGTGCTCATCGATTGATTGATCACAGTTTTTTGTCACAGAAAATATGTGAGCTCCATCTGCTTGTAAGTGACGGCTGTACTTGGGATTTTCATTGTTGAAGCAAACCACAGTATAGCATGGCATGCAAAATATTCGTAGCCTCCATCAATTGTACTTGCAGTGGTCTTTTGTAGGTCATCATGACCTGTTTCATGTTTGAACATGCTGGATCGGGTTTGTCCTATTGGTCAGATATTGGATCATCAAATTTCATATCTTGTGATCATGTAGAAATCACTGTGTCCCACAGGGACAGGTTGGTTGTGGTTCAACTTGATCATAGGCAATGTGATCAGTAATGCAAATGATGATGGAAACGGACATTTGAACAGAACCAGAACTCTTATTTGGGTTTGATAAATGGATGTCTGACTGGTTGAAATTGTTCCGTTTTCAGCTTTGTCAAATCTTTGAGCAGCTTGATTGATGCCAACAATTGGAGCAGGAACCGAATCTAGCTTCAGAGCAGTAACATGGTGAGAGCTTTTAATAAACATAGTGGATCAATGAGGGAGCATAAAGAATAGGAACAGTGATACACCATTCAGCCACTGAAGCCTGCTCCACCATTCAGTATGACCCATGGTAGATCATTGGCCTCAACTCTACTTTTCTGCCCATTCCCTACATCTCTTAATTTCCCAAGAGACCAGAAATCTCAATCTTGAGTATAATTAAGTGATGGAGCAGCCACAGCTCTCTGGGGCAGAGAATTCCAAAGGTGCATAACCCTCTGAGTGAAGAAATATTTCCTCGTCTTAGTCCTCAAAGATCAGCTCTTCTTCCTGAGATTTTGAGCTCTCAGTCAGTGGGTAATGCTTTTTTATGTCTGTCAGTCAAGCCACTTCAGAATCTTGTGTGTATTAAAGAGATCACCACCTCTCACTCTTCTAAGCTCCAGAGAATATAGGTACAGTTGACAGAGGTAATCATTCTAGGAACCGATCCAGTGAATCTAGACTGCTTTGCCATCTCCGCTGCAAGTATATTCTACTTTAAATATAGGGATCTCATGAAAAACAGGGCAGGAACAGGGAGTTGTTGCCTCCAGTGATACTTAGAAAGATAGCATTTAAGAACAGGGTAGTCCATTTGACTGTTTTGAGCCTGTTCTGCCATTTGGCAAGATCATGGTGGATCTGGTTGAGGTTTCATCCACCCCTCCTCTGCTACCACCCTTCCTCAACCCCTGGGCTGTCTTGTCTATAAAGAGTCTCTCTCACTCAATCTTGAATAAATTCCATGACCCAGTCACCACTGTTTGCTGGGGAAGAGAATGCTACAGGCCAGTGACCCTTTCAGTGAGAGAATCTCTCCTCATCCTGGTCTCAATCTTAAACTGTGTTCGCTGAGTTTTTCCTGGCGCTCTGAGTGACAAGGCCTGATCACAATCGTCTTGTTCACCCCTGACCTAAGGCCAGGTTAGGTCAGAGGTCACCAATGTTGCTGGGAGAAGGGGTACTTTGGATTTTTGATGGGTTCATGACGCAGGAACCATGTAAAACAGGAGAGAAATGGGGGAATTCTTCTGCAGTTTTAAAATAGGCTTACAGCCACTTCCAGCTCTGGAAAAAAAATCGCGGAATGATTGACTGAATTTCAGAAGGTTGCTTAGTAACTAACAGCCGGCTGGCCCTGCTACTCTCTTGTTTCAAAACTTTTTCTAAAGGATTTGGCACCAAACTCCCAGTGTGCAGTGCCTGACAGCGAAGAACAGAAGGGGAAAGCAACCTGGGAATAAGAAAGGAAGTCAGTTGGAAAAGTACGACCCACAAGGGTAATAGACAAGTGGAATAAATTACGAGGGAAAGGAACAGTACAAGTGGGTTCAAGAGGCAATTTGATGAGTGCCTGGAGCACAATGAGATTGAAGGATGTAGTGAAAAGTCAAATATGTAGTAGGGTAGATCTATAATCATATCTATATCTTATATATCTGTTGTAATATCTATCTGTCTTTCTATCAGTCTATCTATTTATTAATCTACCTATCTGTCTATCTGTCTTATCAGGTAAAAACAAGGGACTGCAGATGCTGGAAGCCAGAGTCTAGATTAGAGTGGTGCTGGAAAAGTACAGCAGCACAGGCAGCATCTGAGGAGCAGGAAAATCGACATTTCGGGCAAAAGCCCTTCATCAGGAGGGCACTCTGCCTTTATTCCTGATGAAGGGCTTTTGCCCGAAACGTCGATTTTCCTACTCCTCAGATGCTGCCTGACCTGCTGTGCTTTTCCAGCACCACTGTAATCTATCTGTCTATCAGTCTATCTATTTATCAATCTAACTATCAGTCTATCGGTCTATCAGTCGACCTATTATTCGGTCTGCCTGTCTGTCTATCTCTCTATTAATTTATATCTTTGTCTATAATAAAAAGGTGGGGAGTGGGCCTGGGACAAATGCTATTCGGATGGTTGTTGTAGACTCGATGGGCTGAATGGCCTACTTCCACATTTAGGGATTCTGTGATTATATAATGGTCTCGCGCTGTTCTCAGTTTTTTTTGGTACAAATTAATACATTTGTTTGAAAGGGAAAGTAATAGAGTGGTGGAGGTGATAATGCTGGAACGATACATCAAAAAACAAACTAATGTGGGATTGGCAGAGTTGGACAGATGAAGTTGGGACTGAGACGAGGTTGACATTATTTGCGATTGTCCCATTGCGTTGTAAGAAGATGAAAAGCACAGTTTCTCGTAAGGAAGTTGAACTGCCTGAGAGATATTAGGAGGGGTCTGAAAGTGGAGTTCAAGCAGAAAGGTCAATGGGATTCTATTGAGTGGGTTAAAGGGGGTTTATGACACAGGTCTAGATGATAGTACTGCTTTCTCCTATTTCTTAAATGGTTATGATTCCCAGTCCCTTAGCTCTAACTACTGCTGAAGAAGACACATCAGGACTTCCGGTAAACAGAAGTTTTGTCTTGATGGAGATGCTTCTCCGGGTTAAATAGGTGATTGAAGTTTGGAATCAATGCTGTTACAGGAGGAGAATGAGATACTGGGGACAGATACACATCCTACAGACCTCTGTCTGAGTCACTGCCTCTTCTGTTTGCTTGGTGTGGCTTCTGTTGGTCTAGTTTTGGTGGCCATCGCTGATGGAAGGCACAAATTTGATTTTGTAGTCAGTCACGTTCCTGAAACAACCAACATTTGGTTCATGGCTTGCAGTTTGTTGCTTCAAACGTTCCGAGTACTCTGTATGATTCAGTCTTGTGGCACGCACTTTTAAAAAAACTGTTCCTCCATCGGACCTGCTTGGTAAGAATCAAGAACAGGGTGGGTTTCAGTCAGATGTCCACTTTTGGTTGACTTCAGCAGAATGTGAAATTAGGCAGGCAGGATTTGAAATGGGTTCCATTTAAACCTCTCCCCCGATGGCGGGGGGTAGGGGGGAGGAAAAGCTGCTTCTTATGCCTTCGCCTTTCCCTCCACTCAGCTGTCCTTGCAACTCATCCTGCAAGAGATGTCCAAACTAGGGTCATCATGGTAGCCCACAAGCCCAAACAGCAGCTGGTGAACTTAAAAGACATGATACAGACAACAAGCAAAATGAATGTCATTGACAACCTACCATGCAAGAACTGTAACAAACACTACATTGGACAAACAGGCAGAAAACTAGCCACCAGGATACATGAACATCAACTAGCCACAAAACGTCATGACCCACTCTCACTATTATCCTTACATACAGATGAGGAAGGACACCACTTCGACTGGGACAACACATCCATCCTAGGACAAGCCAAACAGAGACACACACAAGAATTCCTAGAAGCATGGCATTCTAACCGGAACTCTATCAACAAACACATTGACTTGGATCCCATCCACTACCCTTGGAGAGAAAGAACAGGAAATGGCATCACCAATACTGGAAATGACATCAGTGCAGGAAATGACATCACCAACCCAAGGAACCCAAAACACATTAATAGAAAGAGGGACAGCACACCACCGCTTCACCGGAGGCTCACTAATGATGTTACCTAGTATGGTGACAAAACATCTGAAAATTAACCTTCCAGCTCAGTGAGCAAACTTACAGCCACATCCTGGGATCTTCCTTTTCTGACTGACTGGCCAGCACACTAAGCTACTCAATTATTTACAAGAAACCATTGTTTTCACCTTCTTATAACACTGTGAGAAAATCACAAACAATGAAGACCTTTTAATGTCAACCTTTATTTGTCTAACTCTCTTGAAATGGGTTCCATCTAAACCTGCCTTGTTCTTGTTTTTCTGGGGACGGTGGGGTGTACACTAGCTCGCAATAACTGTTGATGATTCTTTTTTAAGGGTTTTGTTTCTATGTGTTGACAGTGGGAAGGAGGTAGTGAAAAGTGATTTTCGGGTGCTCCAGTTTCTGGTGTGTGGAGAAGTCAAATTACAATTTTATTAAGTAGGATTCTGGGATTTTCACAGCATTTCAGGGATTGAATGCAGCAGATTTGTCTGTTTGTTTTGTGTAAGCCATAAATCACTGGCCTTGGTGATTTTATTACATTAATATCCGAAATAAGCCAGTTTCAGACTGTGCGGTGGCAGTTAATATAATAGTGAAAAATTGAAAGGAATAAGGACATTAGTGCAGTTCTACTGCCTGAATCTTCAACATCTAGGGTCCAAGGTTAAATTGTAACCTTTTGATCCTATTTCCCTCAATTAAACATTTGTTCTGATCCCTGACAACAACAGCACCATTGGCAGCATGCATTTTTATAGCACCATTTTTGTCCTAAGGCATTTCATAAGAGCATTACCGACAAAACGTGGCACTGACACACACATTAGGAGTGGCGACCAGAAGCTTGGTCAAAGAGGTGGATTTTATTTGGAAGTATTTTACAGGAAGAAACAAGGTGGAGAGGCAGAGAGGTTTAGGGAGCGATCTCCAGAGTACAGGGATTGATTATGACCGTCAGTAATGGAGCAATTAAACTTAGGATGCATCCAAAGCCAGATTGGAAGAGCAGAGTTATCACTGACCATTAGAGGGCTGGACCATAGAATTGGGTAAGAGCTAAGTCATAGAAGAACTTGAAAACTTGGGTAAGAATTACAAAAAACAAGTCGTTGCTCGATTGGGATTCAACATTGAGTGCAGGGGTGGTGGGCAAACTGGTGGAAGAAAGGACACAGGCATTTGAGATTTCGATGAACTTAAATTATGGAGAGTGGAACAGATGAGCGCATTGAAACAATCAAGAGGTAGCACAAATGTGGGCGAGGACTGATGGGGTTGAGAATTGAATGGGATGGGGAGCATTTCCTCTCCATGCAGATTGATCCAGAGGAAAGAAGAAATTGACCCAATCATCCAGTGGTATTGGCAGGATGATGGAGTAACTCAGAGAGAGAGACCCAGCCTGAAAGCAGAGCTGATGTTCAAAGTGGCAGCGTTGTGAAATTTAATAATAGGAACAAAACAGCGAAGGCAGAATATTTGATGCATGCAAAATTACTGAGGGGGTGAGGTGGGGGTTTGAGGTAAGGTGACCTCAGGACCGCTTTACTCATGAGTTCCAAAGCCACAAGAGGTTCTAGACCTGACTCATCAGGTGCCTCATCCCACACACTCTGTTTTGCAGGCTTTTACTGCTTCAGTACACATGGATGCAAGACAAATTGAAAACTATAGGTTACATACTCTGGGACACAATATAAGGAATAGAAGCAGGTGAAGCCTTTCGCATCCACTCTGCCCTTCAATGAGATTTTGACTCATCTTCTACCTGCAAATCCATTTACTGCACTACCCCAATGGTTTTGACTTGTATAATGTCATACACACAAAGACTGAGCTTCCTAAGCCCTCTGGGGAAGAGAATTTCAAAGATTTTCCACACTCTGAGTGAAGTGGTTCCTCCTCATCGCTGATAATAAATGGCTATTCCCCCCATCCTCACAGCATCTCTCCTCGTTCTAGAAACCCCCAGCAATGGGAAACATCTTCCCTGTACTTTTGTCAATCTCTACAAGAATTCTGTAATCTGGGAATGAGACCCCCTCTCATTTTTCTAAAGTCTAGAGAGTGAAGGCCCTGTCTATTTCTTCTTTCCCCATCCCGGGGATTAGTTTGGTGAACGTTCATTGTACACCCTCTATGATGAGTATATCTTGCTATAGGTAAGGCGATCAAAGCTGCAGCAGGTGTGGTCTCACCAAGGCTGGGTGTAATTGCAGTAAGACACCTTTATTTCTATACTGAAATCCTTTTGTAATAAAGGCCAACAGATCATTTAACCTTCTCAATGGCTTGATGTACCTGTATGTTTAATTTCAGTGACTTATGAACTAGGCCCTCTGAAATTCAATGTTTCTCACCGTTTAAGATGTGCTTTTATGCTTTTTTTCTCCCAAAGTGGATAACCGCACCTTTCTCCATATCATAATCCATCTGCCAAATTTCACTTTGCCTCGCCAAATCCCCTTGAAGCATCTTTGCATCCTCCTTGCAAATCACACTCACGCTGAGTTTAATGTCATCGACAAACCTGGAAATATTACATTTCGTTCCCACATTCAATTCGTGGATAGATCATGAATAGCTGAGTTTCAACATTGATCCTTATAGTACCCCAGCCTGCCAACTTGAAAACTGCAGTGTGGAAGCAGACCATTCGGCCCATTAAGTCCATACTGACCCTCTGAATGGCATCTCATCCAGACACAGCTTCTATTCTATGCCTGTAACTCTACATTCCCCATGGCTAATCCACCTAACCTACACATCCCTAAATACATTGGGCAATTGAACACAGCCAATCCATCTAGCCTGCATATCTTTGGACTGTGGGAGTAAACCCATGCAGAGACAGGGAGAACATGCAATATCCACACAGACAGATGATCGAGACTGGAATTGAACCCGGGTCCCTGGCACTGTGAGGCAGCAGTGCTAATCACTGAGCCATTGTGTGGCTCTCCATTTATTCCTACTCTTGTATTTTCTTTACATGAATCTCTCAATCCATGCCAAAGTATTCCCCCACTCTCATTCCCCTCCTCATTCTCAATGCTCTAATTTTCTTTCCTAATGTCATATGAGGGCCCTTATCAGAATCTGTCTGAAATTCTGAAGAATTTCTAAGTCAATGGGAAACTTTCCATGAAGTTAGATGGATTTTTAGAATCTTCCTAATGAATGTGTTATCTTATTAATGATATACCACTAATTATTCATCTGCATTAGAAAGAAAAATGTTTCCAGAAATTTGTGAAAAATAATTGCAGTGGCATAAATCATTTCAGGCAATTGCTTTTTACAAGGGATCTTCACTGTCTATTTTACCAAACCAGCAAGGTCTTTGAGTTAATGTGAAAAGTTTGTCTATTCTAGGCCTGGCTTAACATGCAATCCCACAGATTTGATTGGTGATGTGCAAGAAGTTGGACTCTTGGTTACATCCTGTGGCATTCCTCATGGATGGAGTGAAGTCAGAAGCATGGTTACAAAGTTTGACATTATCATGGTTCACTCTGTCTCAAGTTACTGCTTGTGCATAAGTTTTCTTAGAAATTTCTGCGATCAATAAGAGGCCAAATAATTGATGTGTTTCGGAAGTTTTGCAAGATCAGTATTTGCTTGACTACTATGTTTACTTTGTAAGTTCTTTGGGTGTCTCTGGGTCAGAAAACTGGAACTCTGGCATACGTGTTGGAGGTGAGTTCAGATTTTGTGTACCTTGTGTATAAAGTCTGACATTCAGTGTATGAAAGGTATATTCATCATGGAGGGTATTGGCAGATTTCTGTGGCAACTAAGCATGTTGTCCAGTTCACAAGGAAGTTGTTGTGTTGCAATCTGTGGTAGACCAACAAGGCTTATTAACAAAGCAGAAGAGGCCAGGCAAGGATCATTAGTAAACACCCCAACAGCTACCGTACCCCCCCCCCCCCCCCCCCCCCCACTCCCACCGAGATAGGGAGAGGAAACCTGGCCAAGGGTCATGCATCTAATTATTAGCAAGTGACCCTTGTGGTTAAATGTTTGCGTGGTGTTTGATGCTCGTTTATGATCTCTCATGATTGAATAGTGTTTACTGAGCCTAAAGCAGATACCAGGCGGTCACTGGAATATACAACCTACTCCTTCAGCAAGGAAGTTGTGCCTTTAGGTATGGACAGGGGAGAATTGAGGAGAGAAGAATAGTTGTGAAATACATGCAGTTGTGTTCTGGCTTTTATTGTAGTGATGTTGTTGGATCCACTTTTTGGTAGTAAGTATTTTTGCCTCATCGTTTCCCTGCCCCTGTGCTGAAAGCATGAATCACTCTGGATAATGCTTTCAAGGGTGCTGGATGCTCTCCCCTGCCCACTCAGTGGCCACAAATTTTGAGGTGGTTTGTTGGTGATTGTTCAGTGCCTATTTGTCTGCGACACTACATCAATAGCTCGAGGATTAGTGTGGCTTTTAATTACACCCTCAGGGTTAGTCCAACATTGATTCCATACAAAAGGTGACACTTCAGTATCGCACAGATGCTGTTATACTATCCATTTGAGTGGTAGTGGTGTAATGGGAATAATGTGTTTGGCTATTAGAATCCTTATACTATGCAGCACAGCCGGAAGTGATTTGGCCCATCAAGCCCTGCTAGTTCGATGAAAGCGCTATCAATTTCGTTCCATTCTGCCACACTCGCTCCACACACCTGTAATTTCCTTTTCAGTTCAATTCAATTTCCAGCTCTCTTTAGAAATATTGAAACTTCAGCCAGCACCCTTTCAGGAATTGCATTCCAACTCATAGCTTACACTGCAACATTTCCTCTCTTTCCTTTCCCCATAGCCCTCACTCTTCAAACACAACCTCTGCACTCTTTTTGCCATTTGAATTTGTCAAACTGCGCTGAGTTATGGAGAAGGGTCTGGTACAAAGATAAATGTATGGCGTTAAGAGTACAGATTAAGCATAATGTCCTTGACTGGTGGACTAGGCTTTTAACTGAGTAGATAATCTCACTTCATGGCACAGTGTCTGTACCTCTGGGCTAGGCGGCCTCGATTCTCCCCACCCCCACCCTCCTCTAGCTTATCTCTCCACGCTTCAGGCTCACTGCCTTTATTCCTGATGAAGGGCTTTTGCCCGAAACGTCGATTTCGCTGCTCGTTGGATGCTGCCTGAACTGCTGTGCTCTTCCAGCACCACTAATCCAGTATTTGGTTTTCAGCATCTGCAGTCATTGTTTGTACCCGGCCTCGATTCAAGTCTCACCCAGTCCAGCAGTGTGTCATAACATCTCTAAATCGATTTATGAAAACACCATCTACATTAGCTAATGGTAAGGGTCTTGTGGCATGGTAGTAGTGTCCATACCTTCTGGCTGGGAGGCCTAGGTTCAAGTTATACCTGTTCCAGACCTTTGGAATAACATTGCTGAACATGTCGATCAGGAAATATTAATTCACTTCAATTTTATCCTGGCCTCAGTTTTCCATCTCCCAATGTTGCAAGAAACTTTTTTCTTAACATTCAGGTAGAGCAGTGATCAAAGGGAAGTTGAATGTGAATGTTTTGCTTTGGAGTACACATAGCCTTGAAAAATTGTTCTGGTAGGATGAAGGAGACAGATTTTACGATATTTGGTTGGAGTGACAAGTCGGTGAATGTTGGGGCGCAGCCAGCACCTATTAATCATCTTGGATTCTTGTCAAGTCAGGAGTAGTTTTATTTTCGTGAGAACCCTTTTCCATTGAGGTCATAAGCTGCTGCGTTTTGATATCATATCTCCCACTTTGGCGAGGTAGATGAGATTATGTGGGTTACAAATATCTATGCAACCACAGACAATTCTTGTTTCCTGATTGGACAGCATGAGGCAAGTAACCACTGGGTGTGATGTCGACAAGTTATGACACTTCCATGTCAAATTAAAGAATTTCCCTAAGATGTGGGATTTCTAGACTAGGGGGTATATTTTTAAGGTGAGAGGAGAGAGATTTAAAAAAAGCACAAGGGGCAACTTTTGTACACAGAGGGTGGTTCGCGTGTGGAATGAACGTCCTGAGGAACTGGTGGATATGGGTACAATTACAATGTTTAAAAGACATTTGGATAATACATGACTAAGAAATGTTTGGAGGGATATGGGTCAGGAGCAGGCAGGTGGGGCTAGTTTAGATTGGGATTATGGTCGGCATGGACTGATCGGACCGAAGGATCTGTTTCGATTTTGTATGACCTTAATACTAATGGACAAACATTTAAATACAGATGAGAAGCTGCATGTATTACTTGTAGAAATTCTGAGATCATCAGCGCTGTTGTTATCCAATGAGATGGGCCACACATTTAAACCAGAGATGAGGAGGAATTTCTTCACTCAGAGTGTTGTGAATCTGTAGAGTTCTTTACTGCAGAGGGTTATAGAGGTTGTGCCATTAAATATAATCAAGACTGAGATTGTCAGATTTTTCATTCATGAGGGAGTCGAGAGTTATAGGGAAAAAAGGCAGGAAAGAGGGTTATCAGACCAGCCAGGATCTCATTGAATGATGCAGCAGACTGGATGGGCTGAATGGCCTTCTTTTGCTCCTATATCTCACGGTCTAACAGATGCTTATTTGCCACCGTGTGGAAAGTTCATCTGAAATTCCTCCCTCTGCGTTTCTGACAAAAGTATTTAAGCTGTTTAAGGTAAAGTGGTTAATACGATCACCAAAATAACAGAGGAATTTCAGCTCAGTGCTTTGAAGTGTCAGTATTGCCTGGCACGTTACTGAGTGAAGTCCCAACTTATTTTAAAACACTCGAGTACTTAATCATGGCTAACGCTGAGGTCTGAGGGTGTGGGTGTAGATATTAAATTTAAACCCCCTCTGCCCCCTTGGGTGAACGTAAAAGACCCAAGGTACTATTTGCAGATGAGTGAAAGAGTTTTCTTCCAACTGGTATTTATCTCTCTACCATCAGTGCTTAAATAAGACATTATTTGGTAATTATCTCATTGATGTTTGTGGGAGCCTGCTGAGTTTGGCTGCCATGTTTACCTCAATCATGTTTGATTCACCCGAAAGCAAAGACATCGTGATTAGGGCACTATATAAATGCAAGCTCTTTCTGTCATTAACATCCATATACTAGGTTTCTTTATTCACTCATGGGATGTGGGCATCACTGGCTGGGCCAACATTTATTGCCCATTCTGAATTGCCTAGGGGGATGGTTAAGAGTCAACCACATTGCTGTGGGTCTGGAGTCACATGTAGGCCAGACCAGGTAAGGATGGCAGATTCCTTTCCTTAAGGGCATTAGTGAACCATGTAACTTCAACAATGCAATTCCAAAAGCTGACTGGTCCTAAAGCATTGAGATTGCAAATAGGTCACTATATAAGTGCAGATAATTTCTTTCATTAACATGTATACACTAGTTTCAGTCATGTAACTTCAGAATTTGATTGACCTGAAAGCATTTCGGTTGTGAATAGGTGCTATATAAATGCAAGTTCTTTCTTTTGTCAACATCTCTACGCTGGTTTCAATCATTAAAGTTTCAGAATCTGCGATTGCTCATTACTGGAACATATTTTAACTGCAAGTGTGCAAACGTTCAGATCATTTTAGTTCCAAGTTAATCTTTCTCACAATCAGAAATAGTATGAAGTTGCCATGGAGCTGCTGTGCTATGGAATTATGTCTGTAAGCAACAGTTAGGAGCTGCTCATCTAAGCTTCCCTTTGATGGGTAATATTTTGAAAGTGCTGTCTTCAAGCATGGATTAAGGTGGAAAATGGCAGAGCCTGTAATTAATGAGAGAGGGGTAAGATGGGACAGATACTGGTATCTGATCTGAGCAGGGTTGATTGTGAGGGCTTTCACACCTGGGTGACTTAGATTTGAGAGGATCAGGGACAGTATTTCAGCGGAATGACAAAAGCAGGCACGGAAACGACATGAGCTGGCACCATCACTGGCTGAGTACTTCAAAATCTCAAACCCTGCTTGTGGAATATGCTCGTTACTTTGAGACTGCAGCCATTGTGTGTCCACTTGAAAGCTGCAAATATTGTCAAGGGCTGGCTGCCTTTCTGGAAATGGTATAGCGAATGTAAAAAACACGCCATTGTTTGTTTCTCTTAAGAAAATGTACGTTTTGACTTCAAACTGGGTGGAATGCACTTTGGAGGGTCAGTGCAGACTTGATGGGTCGAATGGCCTCTTTCTGCACCGTAGGGATTCTATTCTCTGAATAGGGCCTCCTGTAATATTTGCCGAAGATTTCCAACCTTGCCATTTGAATGTTTGCCAATGTTATTTAAATCTTGCAACAGTGCTGTTTCTCTCCAGCAACGTTTTTGCATGAATTTCAGAGGGGAATACTGCCCAGCTCATACAGCCATAAAGCACTGAAACAGACCCTTGAGTCTAACCAGTCCATGCCGAATGTAATCCCAAAGTAAACTAGTCCCACCTGCCTGCGCTTGGCCCATATCCCTCCAAACCTTTCCTATTCATGTACTTATCCAAATATCTTTTAAACATTGTGATAAGTATGGGATGCCAGTGGTACAAAATGGTGTGGGATGCCATCAGTTTGTGACATTGACTGTTTTAACTCAAGATCTCAGTAGAGAGGAGAAAGCTGGAAATCAAACAGCAGGCAATCAGGGTTTGATAGGACCAATGTACATTGAAGGCGTCTTACTTGGAGACCATGTGGTGCAGGGCTTCATTTGATGGGAATATGTATGCAATTGTCTTCAGTGTGTTGTGCCTGCTTTCTCACCTATGTCCCATCAGGGTAATCTCTCCTAGTTTTCTCAACCAACATGTCTTTGTATCTGGTCTGAACACAGAAGTATGATTTCTGTCCTTGCCAAGTTGCACCTCTGGTCAAGTCCTCAAGTGTATGCCAGTTTGATTCCAGCCTCGGGTGACTGTCTGTGTGGAGTTTGCACATTTTCCAGTATCTGTGTGGGTTTCCTTGGGTGTTCCAGTTTCCTCCCACAGTCCAACAATGTGCAGGTTAGGAGGATTGGCCATGCCCATCATGTCCAGGGATGTGCAGGCTAACTGGATTAGCAGGCTAGAGGGATAGGATGGAAGAGTGGGTCTGGCTAGGATGCTCTTTAGACAGTCTGTGTGAACTTGATGGGCCGAATGGCCTTCCTCCACACCATAGGGATTCAATGATTCTATGAACTAATGAGTTCATCTTTTTGTTGTTAAAATAATCAAACCAACAAAAAAAACTTGTTATGTAAGTGAGGCAAGGCTGATATTAAACTGCAAAGAGTGCAGAAGAAATTTACAAGGATGTTGCCAGGACTCAATGGTCTGAGTTACAGGGAGGGGTTGGACAAGCTAGGACATTTTTCTTTAGAGCTTAGGAGACTGAGGGGGGATTTTATAGAAGTCTGTAAGATCATGAGAGGCATGGGTGAATGCACTTAGTCTTTTTCCCAGGGTTGGGGAATTGAGGACTAGAGGGCATCAGTTTAAGGTTAGTAGGGAAAGAATAAAAGGGAATCTGAGGGGCAACTTTTTTACCCAGGGGTTGGTATGCATATGGAATGAGCTGCCAGCGGAACTGGTTGAGGTGGGTACATTAACAACATTTAAAAGGCATTTGGACAAATACATGGATAGGAAAAGATTAGAAGGATATAGGCCAAGTGCAGGGAAATGGGGTTAGTGTGGATGGACATTTTGGTCGCATGGACCAGTTTGGGCCAAAGGGCCTGTCTCTGCTGTAGGACACTAGGACTATATGGGTGGCTCAGGGATGAACAGGACTAGCAGCTTAATGTTCTAGGGTATAGATGCTACAGGAAGGATAGAAAAGGAGGTTAGCAAGGAAGAGAAATAGGGTATTTGGTTAGGGACAACATTACGACTGTAATTTGGAGGATATTCCTGGGACATTGTCCAGTGAAGTTATATGAGTGGAACAGTGAAATAAGAAATAGATGATCACCTTGTTGGGATTGTATTATAGCCCCCCCCCCCCCCCCAATAGTCAGCAGAAAATTGCGAAACAAATATGTAAGGAGACCTTGGGCATCTATAAGAATAATAGGGTTGTAATGGTAGAGGGCTGTGAAGAAGATTATCTCAGAGTACGATGGGATGTTGATCAGGTGGGCCAATGGGCTGAGGACTGGCAGATGGAGTTTAATTTAGGTAAATGTGAGGTGTTGCATTTTAGTTTGGCAAATCAGAGCAGGACCTATTCAGTTAATAGTAGGGCCCTTGGTCAGTGTTGCTGAACAAAGAAACCCAGGAGTGCAGATGCATAGTTCCTTGGAAGTGGAGTCACAGGTAGACAAGGTGGTGAAGAAGGCTTTTGGCACACTTCCTTTCATTGGCTAGAACATTGATTATAGAAGTTGGGCTGTCATATTGCAGCGGTACAGGACATTGGTGAGGCCACTTTTGGAATACTGCGTACAACTCTGGTCACCCTTTTATTGGATTCACAAGAAGTTGCTGGGACTGGAGAGTTTGAGTTATAGGAAGAGCCTGAATAGGTTGTTTTTTTTTTACCCTGGAGCGTCGGAGGTTATGGGGTGACATTATAGAGGCTTATAAAATTATGAAGGGCATGGATTGGGTGGATAGGCAAGGTCTTTTTCGAAGGTGGATGAGTCCAAAATGACAGGGCACAGGTTTGAGGTGAGAGGGAAAGATTTGAAAAGGACCCGAGAGGTGACCTTTTCACGCATATATGGAATGAGCTGCCAGAGGAAGTGGTGGAGGCTGGTATAATTACAGCATTTAAAAGGCATCTGGATAGGTATATGAATAGGAGGGTTTAGAGAGATAAGGGCCAAGTGCCGGCAAATGGGACAAAGTCAGATTGGGATGTCTGGTCGACACAGCCGGTTGGACTGAAGGGTCAGTTTCTATGCTGTATGACTCTGTGACCTAGCAGAGGCAAAAGAGCTTGAGTGGACTCTATGCTAACTCCATCCCTGACTGATGCTGCAATTTGTTTGGGTGCAGTCAGAGAGTTTGTGATAATTTTGATAAGCATGTGAATGAATGGGTTTGAGTCTTCCAATGGCTGTCCTGTATATCGATACAGTATCAGCCCATGTTCTGATTGCTGTAGTCAGATTATTCAGCTCTTGTGCTAGTTTCAGCATTTTAACTCATGAAAATCTTTTGACTTAATTTAGCTTAATAACAAAGCTTTCGAAACGCTCAGAGGAGGGGAGAATGAGCTTGCAGAACTGATTATGTTTAAAGATCCTGTACTAATGGAGCCTCTATTATCCTCTCAAATGGAAGAGAGCTCCCTCCCCTGTGGGAAGTGGCAGATAATTGAGAATGCCTAAATGATGGTCTTGCATATCTACTCCAGCAATGCCCTGTACATAGGAGATAGACTCATGATACAAATGTAGATCCATGTACATGTACATTCACTGAGAAGTTGAGATATAGTTCAAGAATGAAGCTGTCTAATTATTCCTGAGCATTACCAGATGTTCTCGTTGAGCACTGATCAAGAAACACTTCGATAAGTGATCCACTATACCCTGTAATCTGAAATGTGACCCATTACTGATCATGTAACTTTGACCAGAATTGGACAGTAGCCTGTATCACTGTAAGCTATGATGAGATCATGCTGAGGGTAGTGTGATGGCTCAGTGGTTAGCACTGCTACCTCACAGCACCAGGATCCCAGGTTCGATTCCAGCCTCGGGTGACTGTCTGTGTGGAGATTGTATATTCTCCCCGTGTCTGCATGGGTTTCCTCTGGGTGCTCCGATTTCCTCTCACAGTCCAAAAATGTGCAGGTTAGGTGAATTGGCCACGCTAAGTTGCCCGTAGTGTTAGGTGAAGGGGTAAATGTAGAAGAATGGGTCTGGGTGGGTCACTCTTCAGAGGGTCAGTGTGGACTGGTTGGGCTGAAGGGCCTGTTTCCACACTGTAGGGAATCTAATCTAATCTAATCTAAAGTGCAGGCTAGGTAGATTGGTCATGCTAAATTGCCCATAAGATAGGGAAGGAGGTGGACTGTTCTTTGGAGGGTCAGTTTGCATTCAATGGGCTGAGTGGCCTGCTTCTACACTGTAGAGATTATACGAGACAAGCTTTCCACTGTGCTTATTAAAATCTACGTGTGGTCAGGGGATGAGAGTGATCACTCCCTTGTATATTGATTCATTGTAATTTTGGAGTTTTGATGTTTTCTGCCCAGCAGAGAAATTTCCCCTTGACTCTTATTGTTGTTTTGTGCTGGCTCTCAGAAGACCACCTCAGCAGGAGGGTGTGGTATTTGTAAATCCAGACTCTTCAAACCACATGATCTGTCTAGTTTACTTTCTTTATTCTTTCAATGGACGTAATCATCACCAATCCCTAATCGCTTTTGAACTAAGTGTCTTGAGCCGCAGTACACTAGGGGTTATCCTAGTGAACAGGAGGCAGTGCAGAAGGAGATAAAAATATTGGTAGCCAGTTTAATGTATCTGTGCTATGTCTGTCATGAGGGGCCATAATTTTAAGGTGATTGAAAGAAGGTTATGGAGAGATGTCAGAGGTCAGTTCTTTACACAGAGCGTGGTAGATGCGTGGAATGCACTATCAGCAGTGGTAGTTGGAGTCAGATACATTAGGAACATTTAAGCAACTATTAAATAGGCACATGGAAGATTGTACAACAAAGGTATGTAGGTTAATCTGATCTTACAGTAGGCTAAAAGATCAGCACAACGTCGAAGACCGAAGAGCCTGTATTGTCCTATATTCTATGTTCTACAAACAGTTTGGGATTTTGAAGCTAGACCATTCTGAGGGCATTTGAGAGTCAACCCAACTGCTCTTGGTCTGGAATCACGTGTAGATCAGACCAGTTTTCTTGGTGAAAGAACTTTATTGAACCAGATGGGTTTTACAACTGTCGATGGTTGGACCATAACTGTGATTTGATTGACACTCCAGGTTTATTCATTGAACTTAAAACTCCCTCAGCTCCCAGGATGAGAATTGAAGCCATATGTCCAGAGAATTATCCTGGGCCTTCAGCGAATTCTCATTGAATCACTGTTTTCCCCTTCATCTGAACAGTCTGTTTGCAAATCCCCTTGAATCTCTTGTTTCTTTCCAGAATTTATGACAATTTTGAAGATACTATAAGTGTTCAATTTATCTATTCTAATTAAAATATGTAAATGATCTCTGCTCACCACAATTCTCTTCTCTGGGTTATGAAATCCCAAACTGTTCAACCTCTCCTCATAGTGCAGTACCTTAAACTGGGTACCAATGTCTGGGCAGCACAGTGTCTCAGTGGTTAGCACTGCTGCCTCACAGCACCAGGGACCCAGGTTTGATTCCAGCCTCGTGGTAAAAACGATGACTGCAGATGCTGGAAATCAGATTTTGGATTAGTGGTGCTGGAGAAGCACCGCAGTTCAGGCAGCATCTCGGATGCTGCCTGAACTGCTGTACTTTTCTAGCACCACTAATCCACAGTTTCAATCCAGCCTCGGGTGATTGTCTGTCTGTGTGGAGTTTGCACATTCTTCCTGTGTCTGCGTGTGTTTTCTCTGAGTGCTCTAGTTTCCTCCCACAATCCAAAAGTGTTGCAGGTTAGGAGGATTGGCCTTTGGAAATCCAGGGCTATAGGGAAAGGCGTGGGATGCTGTTGGAGGGTCTGTGTGGACCTGATGGGCTGAATGGCCTGCTTCCATACTGTAGGGATTCTATTCTATGATTTTTTTTTTCTCTTTCTGCACTGCCCCCATTCCTGGATACTGTAGTATGCTACAAAAACAGGAATCCCTGGAGAACCTCAGCAGGTTTGGCAGTATTTGTTGAGAGAAAGCAGAGATAATATTTGGGTCCAGTGACCCTTTGAAGGAGTGATTGTCAGCATCTGCAGTTCTTTTGGTTTGTTGTTTAATGTAGTATACTGTCTAGAACTGTGTGGAAAACTCCACACTTGGCTCCATTGGTGCCTTTAGAGATTTACTACTGCTCCCTTATGATTTATAATTTAATCCATTGGCTGTACATCCAGGGATCTAGTTTGATTTACTTCTAGTTAGTTTTAGCCTGCACCCCATTGATAGCCTTCCAAATCCCTGATCCAGAACCTGAATGTGATTCAACCTGCCCTCACTGTTCCATTGATGATTCAAAAGGAAATGCTGAACTGGTGAAAAAACTGACAAATCTATAAATTCATTTGGCATTGAGCCATCAATCAATTCCTCCTTCAGATACAACCCAAGGCATAGTTTCCAGTGCACTGCAGACCTGATCCACTGCCTCAAATCCTGCTACCTCCAATCCCACTACCTCCAATCCAGCTACCTCTGATCCAGCCATCTCCAATCCCACTACCTTGAATCCCGCTGCCTCCAATCCCGCTGCCTCCAATCCCACTACCTTCCATCCCGTTATCTCCAATACCACTACCTCAAATCCCATTACCTCTGATCCCGCTACCTTCAATCCTGTTACCTCCGATCCAGCTACCTCAAATCCCACTACCTCCAATCCCACTATCTCCAATCCCACTACCTCCAACCCCACTATCTCTGATCCAGCTGTCTCCAATTCAGCTATCTCTGTGGAATGGAAGGTGAAGGGTATAAAAGTTCCTTCATGAGTTGAGATCAGTTCGGATTTACAAGGAGGTGACTAATTGCCTGAAAGTATTCCTACATTCCTAACCAGAGATCCCAAATCACAAGAAACCACTTTAAGCCCTTAGACATACACCATGAAAGATCGAAGCTTGTTCTGATATTAAGGGGGACGGATTTTGGGTTTGTCACTCGATGAAATGGAAACTGTAAAGAGATGCTGCCTTGTGCAAACTTATAACAGCTAATTGGGCCGCTGAATAATTGGATTGTAGATAACGAGTGTTCCTGTGAATAACACAAGGTCCTAGATCTCTTTCATTTAATTATTCTGACTGCAACATTCAGCTGCATAAGTTTCAAGTCTACGTTTCCCATAAAATGTCTGTTGTCTACCTTAGAGCACGGAGACAGTGTTGCTCCACTGAGAGGCAAGGTTTCAGATCTTGTCACACTGCTAATTAAAAGTCAAATGTGGATTGCCAATGCAGAAGGAGTTAAAGTCTTAAAAACTGACGTCACCAATGGCCTGGGGCAAAGAAAATTCTGTTGAGCTGACGAGTTGTTTTTCTTCAGTGAGGCATTAAACCTTCTGCCCTCCATTGGACTCTCCTCGTTCACAGAATAAAGTCAGTGCTGGGATTTGGATTTCTGTGCATCCTCAAGTTAGCTGATCTCAGCCAACATCACCGATTTGATGCTGGCAGTACCTGAGCTAGGAAGGAGGAAGCTATCAGCTAGGGTCATAGAACATAGAACATAGAACATAGAACAATACAGCACAGAACAGGCCCTTCGGCCCACGATGTTGTGCCGAACTTCTAACCTAGATTAAGCACCCATCCATGTACCTATCCAAATGCCGCTTAAAGGTCGCCAATGATTCTGACTATGGTCCTGCTGCTTTTGTTCATAAGAGATGCTGCCACCTTAGCCTCTTGCTCCCATTCCCCCACCTTCCCCCCGCAGCTGAGTGCAAATTGGATTGGGCAGTCTGTGGTGCCTTCTTGACTGAATAGCTACCAGCATGCTCTAGTGCAGTTGTCTCATGCTGACACCCTTCGTGATTGTCTATCCCAGCAACGTCACCACCTTAAGGGCAGGAGGTCAGATGATGAGGATGAAGCTGGCTGGGAAATAATTGGCTAGACTGGACCCAAGCGTGTTGCAGGACAGTGAGAGTGTCGGCAGTGCTGCTCAGATTTGCTGGTTGCTTTAGTGGGTGCAGTATTAGACCGACTCTCAATTCATTCTGACAATCAGGAACAATGCAATCAACATTCATCCAGACCGCTTGGATCCTCCTAAACATGGAGATAAGGCTGAAATCCAGAGGGATTTAGAAAATAACTCCCCCTGCAGTGTTTAACCAAGTGAGACACGAAGGAGCCCAGGTTGTGGGATTATGTAGTGATTCAAGGCGATATGATGGCCTCGTGGTATTATGACTGGACTCCTAATCCAAACACCCTGGTAATGTTCGATGGACTTGGGTTCAAATCCTTCAATAGCAGATAATGGAATCTGAATTGAATAAACAAACTTTGGATCTAAGAGTCTAATAATGACTGTGAATTAATTAATTATCGGGGAAAAACCCATCTGGTCACTAATGTCCTTTAGGGACTACATGTAACTGCAGACCCACAGCAATGACCTTGGCTCTTAATTGAATGTGGGCAATAAATCCTGGTCCTCCCATCCATACCCTCATTCCTGTAGATGAAAGAAAGGTATGTGCACCATTACCTCTCCCTGAAAAGAGAAACTAGGGATGGCCGATAAATATTGACATTAACAATCCACGTGAGCAACAGAAATCCTTGATGGAGGGTTAAATGCGTTAATGGTTTTGTTAAAACTTCACACGCAATCATTTTGTCTAAGTCTATGAAATCCTGTGCTAAACTGAGATGATCAACCCCATGGATTTTCTACCTCCAGTTTAGTGTTGTCATCACTGTTGCATTGATCTGGCCCACATTTCTCTGCTGTGGAATACACCGCCCAGGTCGCTTGTACAGTAAGGTTTTGAATGTAAAGTGCAGGAACTCCATGTGGAAATAGTCATAGATGCATCAGCTATTAACCTGAGCTAACCCCGACAGAACAGTGTGAAAAAAGTCATCGTTTCTTTGGCTCCCATCATGATTCGAGGCTTAGGTTCACCAAGAGGTGATGCCTCAATGCTCAAAATTGTAGAATCAAAAGATTTAACAACAGTAAAGGTGGCCATTCGACTTGTCATGTCAATGCCACCTCTCCAGGGGAGCTGTCCAATGCATTCCCCCATTTGCTGCTCTTTCCTCAGAAACTGGCAAATCCAAGTGCGTGTCCAATTCCTTTCTGAAACTTGAAGTCTGCTTTCCCCAGCTTTCTCGCACATTCGGATTTCAAACATCATGACACACTGCAGAAAGAATTTCTCCTCATCTCCTCTTGCTACCAACACCCACAGCAAATAACCTTATTTATTTGGCATCGTTACTACAATGGGAGATCCCAAAAAGTATTTCACAGGAATATTTCAAAACAAAGTGTGACATGGGGTTGGGTAAGGAAATATTAGGTCAGATGACCAGCGGCTTGGTCAAAGTACTAGGTTTTCTTAGATTCCCCACCCACAGTGTTGAAACAGCCCTTGGGCCCAACAAGTCCACACCGACCCTCCAAAGAGTAACCCATTACCCTATATTTACCCCTGACTAATGCACCTAACCTACACATCCCTGCACACAATGGGCAATTTAGCATGGCCAATCCACCCTAACCTGCACATCTTTGGGCTGTGGGAGGAAACCAGAGCACCCAGAGGAAACCAATGCAGACATGGGGAGAATGTGCAAACTCCATACGGACAGTCGCCCGAGGCTGGGATCAAACTCTGGTACTGTGAGGCAGCAGTGCTACCCATTAAGCCACAGTGCCGCCCTTTGTGCCAAAGGCAGTCCCTCAAAGGAAGTAGCGAGATAGAAAGGGGACAAGGTGTAGTGGGAGGGAAGGCTAGAGCTTGGGGCATAAGGAATGGATGGTATATGCTAATGGTGAGGCAGCTATAATTAGGAATGACACAAACCAGAATTTGAGGAGTCCAGACAATGTAGAAATTTTGTGTGGTTGGAGGAAATTACAAAGGGGCAAGGATGTGAAGGGATTTGAAAACAAAAGTAACCAAGACACTGCTTGATCAATGCAAATGTAGAAAGGGTCGCAAGACAAAAACCCTATGTCGTATTTATCCAATTCAGGCATGTTTTTGCAAAAATCCTCAAAATATTCTGTCTTTTTGTCTTCCTCTTCATCAAGAAAAGTGTCACACTCCCTTGATTGAGGATCAGATTATGCAGATGACACCTGAAGAACACTACAGGCGAATGATGTCCGCGTTGAATGAGCATGGGACGTATGAAGAGCAACAGCAACGTCTGTATCAACTCGCCAACAGTATGGGAGTCCCAACTCATGGAGGTAAGGGGCAGTGCACTGCATTACTGACCTGAGGCCAGATTTCGGCACAATAGCAAACTGCTCACCATATTTTAATGTCTGACTTCAACTCCGTCATTTCACTGGTTAAGACTTAGCTAAAACAAAAAGCTGTGCACAAATCTAATCTCCAGTTAAAAATCACACAACACCACTTTATAATTCAGCAGGATTATTTGGAAGTACAAGCTTTCAGAGCGCTGCTCCTTCATCAGGTAGCTAGTGGGCCAGGATACATAGGATACAGAATTTATAAGTAAAAGATCAAAGTGTCATACAACTTATGCACTGTATTAGACAAACCTAGACTGCTGTTAAGTCTTTAATCACTGAAAATGGGGATGCAGGTTTTGATTGATTAATATGTAATCCCAGAATTTCTTTCAAGTCCATGCCCAAGATAACTTAAGGTTTTATCAGTCCTTAAAAAAGGTGACATCTCAGCTCAGATAATGCATTAAAGGTGTGAGGTTTGACTATGTCTGTATCCCAACCTGGAGTCTGAGCAGTCAATGTGACATTTTATAAATTCTTACTTTGGAAATAAAACCAATCTGACTCCAGGTTGGGATACAGTCAGAGTCTAACCCCACAGCTTTAATGCATTATCTGAGTTGAGATGTCATCTTTTTTTAAGAACTGATAAAACCTTAAGTTATCTTGGGCGGTGACTTGAAAGAAATTCTGGGATTTACATATTAATCAGTTGGAACCTGCAACCCCACTCTAAGTGATTAAAGACTTAACAGCCACCTTGGTTTGTCTAATACAGTGCATTAGTTGTATGACACTTTGATCTTTTACTTATAAATTCTGTGTCCTATGTATCCTGGCCCACTAGCTACCTGATGAAGGAGCAGCGCTCCGAAAGCTAGTGCTTCCAAATAAACCTGTTGGACTATAACCTGGTGTTGTGTGATTTTTAACTTTGTCTACCCCAGTCCAACAATGGTACTCCACATCATAACCTCCAGTCAAAGGAAGGAATTTGAGGACATTAGAGAGTGTATGAAAGTGATTTACAAGAATGACACTGGTATTCAGAGCTCCTACTTCTCATGAAAGATGAACTGGTTGGGGCCTTGCTTTTTCTTTCTGTAGAAGACCAGGTGAAGGGGTGACCATTAATATTATGAAGGAATCTGACCGGATTGATGGAGAAAATGTTTCCATTTGCTGGAGACACCTGAACTGGTGTCATCAACATCAAATAGCTGTGACTAAGGGCTATGTCTTCACCCAGAGAAATATCTTTACCCAGAGTCTGGTTAGGATGTGGAACTTGTTGCCACGTGGAGGAGTTCAGGTGATTAATATAGATTTAATGAAGTTGACAGGAGGGAGAAAAGAACAGACCATTGTGTTAATAAGCTTAGATGAAGAGGTATGATAGGAGTGTCAAGTGGAGCATAAACACCAGAGACTAGTTGGGCCAAATGTCCTGTTGCTACTTTAAAAATTCAATGTTGTAGCACTGCTTCCTCTTAATATGCATGAATAAACCAGTCAGGCTTCCTAGCATGATTGTATCATCATTAAAAGAACATCAGCTATAATTAGACAGGCTGATTAAAGTGAACAATTCAAGGTGGGTACAGTTGAACACAACAAAGGGCTACTAACCTGGATAATGAGGCCTCTATTCTTTGTGCACTTTGAATGGCTTGACTGCATCTTGCCTGAATATATGATTTGTGTTTTTAAAAGACGGCTCTTGCACCTCAGTTAGGCTATTGGAACAGCCCCTGGGAAAGTTTGCAGTGACTTATGAATTTGCAGCATGTCATTAGGTTAGACAAAAAGGATCTTATTAATCCTGTCTAAGAGTGTCTGTGTCTATAATAGACACAAAATGCAGACAGTTTTCATATTCCTTATTTTATGCAACATATTACAAACCTACCTCTCCTAGTACAGATTTCTCTCTGCGCACTGATCTCCTGATTATCGGTACAATTTATATGTTCAACAGTGATATTTATTTCTTAGGTGCTTCGAGTTCAATCTGTAGGATTATGACCTGATCAGGAATTTGAACGGATGAAAGAATTGTGTGGAACCTTTTCTGTTCTCCCATTCCACTTTCTTGATCAGTGAGTCTGAATGAAGGCTATTTTTTGTTGTTCTGGCAAAGTCGGTTTGTCCCTCTGTCCTTAGCCCATCTGAAATCTGGGAATGGTCTAACATAATGTGCCTTAGTGCCAGTGAAATAGGATGTCATTTGTCAGTGCTACTGTCAGAGCTGAAAATTATATTATTAAAACCCTGTCTGAGGCAGTGGCAGTATATTAAAGAAACATTTCTGTTTTCTGGGGATTTTCTTTCTGAAATGTGCAGAAATACAAGCTACGTTGGTCAACAAGGTGAGACCACGAGGTGAGACCTGTTTATTAGGTGAGAGCTGTGATCTGATATCTGGCTCCCTTATTTTTTAAGTTTTTTCTTGTCTTGTCAGAGGTCTGTTGTTCATTGAGGTTTACAGCTTGTGTAACCAGATAGGGCAGAGGCAAGTGAAGTTAATCAAATTCTCATACTCACTCTCTCCATATTGAGTAATATCCGTCTCCAGGATTATTAAACCCTTAGATTAGAAGTCACCAATAGACTTGAGGAGGAAACCCCTCCTCCTTACTCTGATATTATACTCTTGTATTTAATTGAGAAGGTTCTGGTTGACCTGGTATCCATCGCTAGGCAGTCTCACACTGCGGCTGTAGTGCATTGTGGGTGAGGACAATGACAACAGGACAGGTCCTGTTTATTCTTTCATAGGATGTGGCCCTCACTAGATAAGCCTAAATTTCCCTTAAGAAGCTGGTGGTGAGCTGAGCTGCCTTCTTGAACTGTTGCAGACAATGTGGTACACACACACACACACACACATCTACCTGTTAGGGAGAGAGTTCCAGGACGTTGATGTAGAAACACTGAAGGAAGGACAATACATTTCCAAGGCAGGATGGTCAGAGAAACCTGCAGGCAGTGGGGTCCTCATGCATCTGCTGCCCTTGTCTTTCTAGGTGATGGAGCTTCTTGAGTGTTGTTGGAGCTGCACTCATCTATCCCTTGCCTGAGTGAATGGCTTGCAGGTATTGTCATGTAGACGGAAGAGGTGAAGAATTGAGCCTCTGGGTAGTATCTGTAACAGTTGGTGTCAGCTTGTGATCAGAAAGCAGAGCGGCTGAAAGAAATTGATTTCTTTTCAACACCACCAAAGCTCAGTGGTTAGTACTGCTGCCTCACAGTGCCAGGGACCGAGGTTCAATTCAACCCTCAAGTGACTGTTTGGAGTTTGCACATTCTCCCTGTGTCTGCACGGGTTTCCTCCGGGTGCTCTGCTTTCTTTCCACAGTCCAAAGATGTGCAGGTTAGGTGGATTGATGATGGAAAATTGTCCAGGGATGTGCCTGCCAAGTGGATTAGCCATGGGAAATGCAGGGTTACAGGGATGGGGCGATGCTGTTTGGACTGTCAGTGTGGGCTTGATGGGCCAGATGGCTTGCTTCCACACTGCAGGGATTCTGTGATTCATTCGACACATACGCAGAGCACAATATAACATCTTATCTCCAACTGCTTCCTCTCACCCCTTTCAACTCTCAAATACAATGTCAGTGTTAGGATATACAGTACAAATGTGTCTGTTGTTAGTTGTGATTACATTCATAGACAACTTACAGCTCAAGAAATGCGCATGTCAAAGCCGTATCTATAACAGAGTTCAGCCATCACCAGTTCATGCCTTGTGATCAAAAATAAAAATAGGTTTGTGGCTCTTGTCTGGTAGTGATTTCTATGTGTCTCCTGCTGCTAACCCCTTGTTTCCCTCTCTCATCATTGTGGTTGACTTTGATTCTGCTTCTTTTCCCTCTCATTCTTTCCTCCTTTTCTAAACTTTTTCCTTGCCTAACCATCTCCCTTTCACTCCCCTACCTGTCCATTACTCTGGGTATTTTGCCAAAGGCCTTAAAGGCCCAAAGTAGGCCATTTTGATTGCCTGTCAGTTGGAGCACAGAAAATGCTTTCTCTTTTCTCCGGTATTTTGTTATCTCTGACCCTTCATTTTCTGTAATTCTCACTTTCAGAGTCTGCTGACTCACATTCTCACTGTGGGGATCAACTTTGATAGGGACATAAAAGAGATGGTCACAGATAATCCTTCTTTTCTACACTAGTAAAGTGTGATGAATGACTGATTAGATTCCCTACAATATGGAAACAGGCCCTTCGCCCCAACAAGTCCACATCAACCCTCTGAAGAGTAACCTATCCAGACCCATTCCCCTATCCTTTACTAATACACCAAGCACTATGGCAATTTAGCATGGCCAATTCACCTAAGCTGCACATCTTTAGATTGTGGGAGGAAACTGGAGCACCTGGAGGAAACCCACACAGACAGGAGAATGTGCAAAATCCACGCAGACAGTCATCCAAGGCTGCAATTGAACCTGAGTTCCTAGCACTGTGAGGCAGCAGTACTAACCACTGAGTCACTGTGCTGTCCTGTTATTTAGCACTTGTTTTGTGTAAGAAGGTGAATTTCAACCATCTCCTCAGATTTTCCTGCTGTATTTACATTTCTCTCTCTAATTCTACCTCAAACCTCAATCCTCAACTCTTTCTGACTAACAACCTTTCTTTTCTGCGTTTTGTTCTTTGTTTCTCTGATCTCTCATTCTATTTAGCTGTATCTCTCATTGCTTGACCCTGGCAACAAGGTCATGATGTTTTCATGGATCAGTGTAGTCCCCAAATTCACTTTCGAACAGTTTAAGTAACATGCTAATTAGATAATCATGCAGGGTGAAGTCACAGTTGGTCATTTTGACTTCAGATGAGAGTGTAAATTCAGCCACTGTTTATCAGTTTTCCTGATTTTAATTTCACCCGGAACAATGGGTATCACAAACTTTATACTTAGTCAATAGTACCGTCTTCCATGTGGCATCTTTCCATCCATCCTTGTGAACTACTTGGGCTAGGCTGGTTTTGAAATGTTTTCTGGCCATGTTGCAAGATGCATTTGTCAAAATGTTTGATATTTTTTCAACATTCGCTCACTGAATGTGGATATCGCCGACTGGACCAGCATTTATTGCCCCATCCCTTGTTGTCCCTGAAGAAAGTGAGGATGAGCTGTCCTCTTGAACTGCTGCATGTGCTGTAGGTAGACCCACAATGTTGTTAGGGAGGGAATTCCAGGATTTAGACCCAGAGACAAGAAAGAACGGCGTTTTCTTTCCAAGAGGGGATGGTCAGGTGACTTGGAGGGGATCTTGCAAGTGGTGTTCCTGTGTACCTGCTCAAGGGAAATTCACTCCCCATCTTAATTTTGGTCTTTGGACTCCTTTCATTGAGTCATTCTCCAGACGTCAGCAGTGTCAAACCATTTAAGAGCAAGTAGTGCCACAGTGATAATATTACTGGACCAGTAACCCATCGGGTTGGACTCATGTAATAGAGACATGAATTCCAATCCCACACATCAGCTGAGGGAATCTAATTTCACTGAACTAAATAAATCTGGATTTTTTAAAATATGCTGGTCTAAATTATAAACCAACCCGAGTTCACTGGTGCCCTTTAGAAGAGAAAGTCTGCTGATCTGACATGGGACTACAGACCCATTGCAATGTGGTTGACTTTGAACTAGCCACTGAAATGGCCTGGAAAATGGCTTGGTTCTATCAAGCTATCACAAAAAAAGATAGTCAGCTGGAGAACATGTCCTTTTTAGGTGACCGTGGTGTGCATGAGGAAGGTTGGCAGGTTTGGGGGAGTCATACCTAGGAGAGAACAATTGAAGACAATGGAACAGATTATCAGGAAGACCAGGTGGTTAATGGGATCCCATCAGTTTTAGAGCTCTGGTCAAGGCATTTTTCCCCACCAGCTTGTCTGCATTGGAAGGGAATAAGAGGCTTGATTTTTGCAGTTAACATTACAATGTTGCATTCAAGATGGCCTTCAGACTATAGAAAGCCTAATAATGGACTAGATTCTTAGCTCTAGGCTTTATTGAACTCTTCCACTGGGAAGGAGTGAAGGTGGGACAGAGGAAGGGGGCAACGATGTGTAGCAAAACTCATCAGCCATGTATAAAGAACCGAGTTACACTGAATTGTGGCCAAGAGAAATCCTACACCCATGTTTGGAATTCCTATCTCGCAGTCTATTGGTTCTGGCCCCCCGTGGCTCTGAGACTGCTACTTCCTTTAGCTCGTGGCTGCTTCCCTCCTTTGACATTCCACTCGTTCCCCAAAGCAGCCACATCTAAGGCCCAGACTGGCCTCTGCAACACAGTGGGTAACATTCCAGGCTGAGCAGAAGGTTTCTGAAGTATAGCATTGCTTAGGGAGCAATTTATACGTCAATATGTGAGTACGTGCTGAAGACGGCGATCCTGTGTTATCCCGGTTTTAAGTGAGGACAGAAAGCCTTCAGTATATTTCTACCCTTTTTTTCTTCTTGTTTAGCTTTTGTTGGACTGTAGCCAGTAGAACAGGCACCCCTGTTCCCTGGTGCTTACTTGAGCTACATTTTAGCCGGTGGCAAGCAGGTCCCTGACAGCAGTCAGCTTCACTTGTGTGTTTGATTTTATTTGTCTGTTCTTCTTGTGGGAGAACTCAAACCCTGAGGTTGATTCCTTGCAGATAAACACATGTTATCTGTAACTTCTTCCAACACCTAATTTATAGTCAGTGGATGTCATAATGTTTTTGGATTTGCATTCTGATTACCCAGTTCTTCAAACCTTTTCGAGATTTCCTTTATATATGTGTTCTTATATCGCCATCCCCAAATCCCCATGAGTCTGTCATTATGATTCCAAAGCCTTACAATTTAAAAAAAAATTGTGTATCTCTCTTGTTGATCTATGTTGACTCGCTGTCTAACAATGCTTTGATTTTAAAATTCTCACTCTTATGTTCACATCCCTGTCTGGCTTTACTCTCTCTCCTTGTCTCCTTAATCTTCTCCAGCCCCATAACTCTTCAAAAGAAATCTGCATTCTTTCCCTTTTGGGCTATCGAACATCCCCAATTTTAATCACTTCACCACTGGTGGCCATGCCTTCCTCTTAACCTTAGTCTCCAGAATCCTCTCCCAAAACCTCTCTACTTTGTCCTTTTAAGAGGCTTTTTAAAATTGACCTCTTTGGACAATTATCATTGTCACCTGACATTTCTTTGAGACTTGACTCAGTGTCAAATACGATTTGACACAGAGTCAACAGAATTTGTTCAAAAATGGTCCTGCGAAGCACCTGGAAAGTTTTTAATAGAAACCGAAAGAACTGCAGATGCTGGAAATCAGAAACAAAAACAGAAATTGCTGGAAAAGCTCAGCAGGTCTGGCAGCACCTGTGAAGACAAATCGGAGTTAACGTTTCGGGTCCAGTGACCATTCCTCAGACTCCCACATTGCTGGAAAAGCTCAGCAGGTCTGGTAGCCTCTGTGGAGAGAAATCAGAGCTAATTTTTGGATCCAGTGACCGTTCCTTAGAACCCCGCTGATGCTGCCAGACTGCTGAGCTTTTCCATCAATTTTTGTTTTTGTACCTGGAAAGTTTTATTGTCTTACTGGCGGTTGTTATGTCAATCTTCCTTCCCACTGATCTGCTCCACCCTCTCCAACCTATCACCTTTACCCCACCTCCATCCACCTATCGCACTCTCAGCTACCTTCCCCCCAGCCCCACCCCCCTCCCATTTATCTCTCCACCCCTGAGGCTCCTAGCCTCATTCCTGAAGAAGGGCTTTTGCCCAAAACGTTGATTCTCCTGCTCCTCGGATGCTGCCTGACCTGCTGTGCTTTTCCAGCACCACTCTAATCTTGACTCTGATCTCCAGTCCTCACTTTTGCCTAGTTGTTATGGACCAGGTCAGACCCCCTCAAAACATTTCAAGAAGGTAGCCCAGACCCTAACTTTGCTAGTTGTTTTAAACAGGTGTAAGGTGGATATTCCAGGAGGGATGGGGCTGGTCAAAGTCACCTTAGTTTTAAACAAAACAGAATTTGTTTACAAGATTACCAAATGAAACACAAACAAAAGAGAACAGAATACAGAATAACTTAACCTGTACAAAAACCCAACAGATTATGCCAACTTAATGATGCTATTCCCAATACTTGCAACAACCCTCATAAACAGCCCTTGGCACAAAAGGTAAAATCAAACATAGTCTTACAGGAGAGAAGTCAGAGAGAAAATACCAGGCTGGACCTGCTTCTTTGGGTCCAGTGGCTTTTTTCCACACTACAGCTAAAACCAAACCAAACCAGAGAAAAGCTGAGCTGGGAGAACTGACCACTCCCCTTTCATTTCACACGGTTTTTGTAAGACTTGAAAGCCTTCTGCACGAGGCAGTATCTGTTGGTTATAAACAAATTGGCCCGAGTGGTGTGGTGGTAATGTTCCTGGATGAGCTAATGTTTTCGGAGTCTGTGTCTTTTATGACCTCTCTGGAAAACAAAAGCCAAGGACAGCATCACCTTATTAAAGGAGCAACATCGTCACACCCTGTATAAATGCATGCTTTTATAGATTATTTCCTGGTTGGAGATTTAGTGAAGAGAGTCGTCAATTGAACACAGTCACTGAAAGTCAGGGAAGGGATTAGGTGAAATAGCGAAATTCATTTTCCCAGATGGTTACTCCTTATCCCTTGTGGTATTTGCCACCTCTACCACACATTTCTGAGGTTTTTGTTTAATTTGCCCATCCCTAATTGCCCAGAGAGTAGTTAAACATTAACCACATAATGCTGTGGGTCTGGAATCACATGCAGGCCAGACCAGGTAAGAATGGCAGATTTCCTACCCTAAAAGGCATTAGAGAACTGGATGAGTTTTTACAATAATTGATTGTGGTCACCATTAAACTATTTTTTTTTTGTTTTGCATTTTTTAAAAAATGAATTTAAATATCACTGTCTGGATGGTGGGATTCGAACACTTCCCCTCAGAACATTAGCTCATCCAGGAACATTACCACCACACCACCATCTTCCCACAGCTTGGTCCTCGATGCTCCTTTGTCTTTGCTTTGTCATGGGCTAGCCAGTTAGTTATTAGTTGTAGAGGACACACCAATGTAGTGTATCTACAGAGGAGGTACTGTTTTTAGGTAGTAAAAAGATTTTTTGCATGGCAACAGTTAGGTGGCATGGTGGCTCAGTGTTTAGCACTACTGCCTCATAGCACCAGGGACCTGGGTTGTATGTGTGTGAGTCTGAGTTTGCTCCGGTTTCCTCCCCCTGTCCAAAGATGTGCAGGTGAGGTGAATTGGCTATGGTAGTCACAGGGATTGGGTAGGGGTCTGTGTGGGGTGCTCCTTGGAGGGTTAGTACAGCTGAATGGCCTCTTTCCACACTGTAGGGATTCCATGATGCGACCACGTTTGGTCAGGCATCATTACAGACGTTAGAGAGCAGGTATTGCTACACCAGCTCCCTCTGACAGGCACATTAGAATTCCACTCACAGATGATGTGTGACACATTGGGAATGGGAGGAGTCAATATAGCATGAACATTAAACCCTTTGGAACCATCGCGCTTCACAACAACCTAGAGGGAGTGGGGCAATTATGTGCACTTCCAATGCAGAGGGTGCTTTATAATGTTCTTTCAATTGGATGTCTTAAAATCAGTGCTGGGGAGCAAGGTGCCACTTCAGTACATCCAGCTACCTCTAACCCTGACCTCAGACTGGAACAAATCAATGTCTCCCCTTCTACCTTCCCTCTCCATCTTTCCCACCAGTGCCGGCATGTTAACAACCAGTCCGGCCACAGTTTAAACTGAACCTGGTTGACAGTGATGATCTTGACATCAGTGACGATAACAAATGGACCTAAAACGCAGGCAGAGCGAGATCAGGAGGTGTCTGTGTTCCTGTGGAGTCAGAGGGGAGGTGGTGGAATAAGGGCGCCGTGTGATTTGTTTCTGAATCATACAGAAAATCTCTGGTTTTGATATCCAATCTGCAGGCAATTAGCTGAAATCAGACAGGATGGCGGGAGGGGGAGATGCAATTAGACTCAGTGACCCTGGGCTAAGGATGCGAAAGAGAAGGAAAAAAGAAATCGCTCCTGATTAATTTGCAGTGACCTGGCCTGCGAGCTTTGTACAGTACTTGGATTGAAGTCAGGAAAGAGAGGGATTGGGTCTCTTAAAAGCAGCAGCCCTCCTGTACTAGGGTTAGGAGCGACCAGTAGAAAGGGTTGTGGGTGCAGGAACATTTGGCAAGTTGCACTAACATCTCCGAGAGAGGAAGGGGTGCTCATCGGGAGGATTCTGATTTTTGGAGCAGCAGCTGACTAATTAAAGGGGTTGATCTGACAGCAAGCTGTGATAATAAAACACTGGCAATTTATTTTCACCGCAAAGCAGTACCCCACATTGAGAGCGCACTGAGGTGACTTGTACTGCTTAGCTGGCTGACCCAATCAGAGCCAGTTCAGGAGAATTTCATGGTCTTTTTTTCAAATTTTAGAAGAACAATCGCTGGATATCTTTTCCACCTCGCCACACGACACCTTCTCTAGAAAGTTGATCTGCACAGACATTCATCTTTTCAGCATTACATTAATAGTGGCATTAATGAGGCCCAGTACACCCTGACTAATGGTGCACAGGATATCTCAAAGCCTGGCTCCTGTGGAGACTGTGTTTGACTGACATTTTCCCAAATGCAATAAAGTCTGTGTGAATTGAGTCTCCCCAGTCTGACAGGGTTGACGAGTTGATTTGCGTTAAATTGTCATTTCTCACTGCATGCAGACTGCAGGTATTTGTGCTTCTCTGAAGGGGAGAAGGTGTTCAAGCTCACCTGAGTAAAAACAAGGGGGGAAAAGACGCGGCTTAGAAATATCGTCGAGAGTACTCGAAAAGCACAGCAGGTCGGGTAGCATCTGAGGAACAGGAGAGTCAACGTTTCGGACAAAAAGCCCTTCATTTGCCCGAAACGTTGATTCTCCTGCTCCTTGGATGCTGCCTGACCTGCTGCGCTTTTCCAGCACCACTCTCTCGATCTAATCTCCAGCATCTGCAGTGCTCACTTTCGCCTGGCTGAGAAACATTGCCAAGCAATAGGAAATCTGCAGACGTGCAATTCTCTCCCCACCTCCCCGCACCCCCCCCCCCGCACCCCCCCAATTGAAATGACCACATTGAGGAGGACGTTTGTGTGGATGAGTAGTTGGAGAAGAAAGTGAGGACTGCAGGTGCTGGAGATCAGATCAGAGTCGAAAAGTGTGGCACTGGAAAAGCACAGCAGGTCAGGCAGCATCCGAGGGGCAGGAGAATCGATGGTTCAGGTGTAAGCTGTTCATCAGGAATGGGAGGTGGGGGCGTGCTGAGGGGGATGGCTAGATCAAAAGTAAATGCAACTGAAAATGCAGCACCTGCAGGTCTCTTCCCCAGGTGATTATGAGGTTTTTTTGGGGTGGGGGGGTGGTGCTTTCCATCCAACTGCTCCATTGTCAGTCTTGGGACACAATTCTTCATTCTGCCCAGAGCTTAGTGTTGCCTGTGCATGCCTGTGACCAGTCTCACCCCTGAGACAAAAGGATAGTCCAACCCACCCATCAAGTTTCCAACAACCCTAAGGGGAGGCATCAGTGTGTTAGAAATCTCACTGGACTAGGTAGTCCAAAACCATAGGCTTTTGGAATACTGTGTTCAGTTGTGGTCCTCCCTGCTACAAGAAGGATGTTGTGAAACCTGAAAGAGTTCAGCAAAGATTCACAAGGATGTTGCTAGGGTTCGAGGGTTTGAGCTATAGGGAGAGGCTGAATAGGCTGGGACTATTTCCCCTGCAGTGTTGGGGGCTGAGGGGTGACCTTATAGAGGTTTATAAAATCATGAAGGGCATGGATAGGATAAATAGAAAATGTTTTTTCCCTGGGGTGAGAGAGTCCAAAACTAGAGGCTGTAGGTTTAAGGTAAGAGGGGAAAGATTTAACAGGGACCTAAGGGGCAATTTTTGTACAAGGAAGGTGGTGCATGTATGGAATGAGCTGCCAGAGGAAGTGATGGAAGCTGGTACAATTACAACATTTAAAAGGCATTTGGATGGGTATGTAGGAACAGTTTAGAGGAATATGGGCCAAGTGCTGGCAAATGGGACTAGATTAGGTTAGGATATCTGGTTGGCATGGATGAGTTGGACCAAAGGGTCTGTTTCTATGACTTTATGAAACGAATGTTCAAAGGACGTGGGTCTGAATAGAAATTTGAGTTTTAAGAAAATCTGGATTGGAGAGCTGGCTTAATGCAATCACTGTTTGTGCAGCAAGAAAACCATTCAGTTCACATATGTCTTTGAGGGAAGCAAATCTGCTGACCTTACCTGGTCTGACCTACATGTGAGTCCAGATCCACAGTGAAGCGTTGACTCCTAATTGTCTTTGGATGATGCCCACATCTTGTAAATGAATTTTTAAAAATCTTCCTGAGGGAATGTCATCACTGAACAAAAGGAGACAATTTGACCCCTTGAACCAATGACAACTCTCTACAGAGCAACCCAATCAATTTCATTATTCCACTCTATCCCTGCATCCCTGAAAGTTTATTTGCTTCACAGGCCCTTCAACATCTGTTCAAAATCCTTCTTCACCTCTACTTACAACCCCCCTGTAAGCAGTGATTGCATTTCATTCCCACTCCTTGTGGCAAAATAGATTCCCCTAGCACCAACTGGACCTCCCAGCCAACTCTTACACTGAGAACTTTAAATCCATCTCCCTGAGTCCTTACATAGTGAAGACACGTTTTTCTATCTTCTCTAAACCTGCCATGAACTAATACAGTTCAATTAAATCTCTGTTATTCCAGGGAGAACCCCACTTTCTCCAATCCTAAGATACAGAAGCCAGTCTAGGCTATTCAGCCCATCAAGTCTCCTTCATCATTCAATCATGGCTGATATGTTTCTCAATCTCAACCTCCTGCCTTCTCCCCATAACCCCTGATCCCCTTACCAGTCAATAACTTATCTATCTCTGTCTTAGATACAGTCAATGACTTGGCCTCTGCAGCAATGGGATCCATAGAGTCACCACCTGTTGGCTGAACAAGTTCATCCTCATCTCAATTCTGAAGGATTGTCTCTTCACTCTGAGGCTATGCCCTCAAGCCCTACTCTCTAGTGGAAATGTCTTCTCCACATCCACGTTATCTCGGTCTGTCCTTAGAGTTAACATCCCACATTCCTGGAACTATTCTGTTAAATCCTCTCTGCATTGTCTGAAGGACCCACACACTCTTCCTAAGTGTGGTGACGACACCTGCCTGCAATGTTTTATATGGCCTGACCCTTAATAAAGGAGAAAGTGAGGACTGCAGATGCTGGAGATCAGAGCTGAAAATGTGTTGCCGGAAAAGACCAGCAGGTCAGGCAGCATCCAAGGAGCAGGAGAATTGATGTTTTGGGCATGAGCCCTTCTTCAGGAATGAGGAGAGTGTGCCAAGCAGGCTAAGATAAAAGGTAGGGAGGAGGGACTTGGGGGAGGGGCATTGGAAATGCGATAGGTGGAAGGAGGTCAAGGTGAGGGTGATAGGCCGGAGTGGGGTGGGGGCGGAGAGGTCAGGAAGAAGATTGCAGGTTAGGAAGGCTGTGCTGAGTTCGAGGGATTTGACTGAGACAAGGTGGGGGGAGGGGAAATGAGGAAATTGGAGAAATCTGAGTCCATCCCTTGTGGTTGGAGGGTTCCTAGGCGGAAGATGAGGCGCTCTTCCTCCAACCGTCATGTTGCTATGGTCTGGCGATGGAGGAGTCCAAGGACCTGCATGTCCTTGGTGGAGTGGGAGGGGGAGTTGAAGTGTTGAGCCACGGGGTGGTTGGGTTGGTTGATCCGGGTGTCCCAGAGGTGTTCTCTGAAACGTTCCGCAAGTAGGCGGCCTGTCTCCCCAATATAGAGGAGGCCACATCGGGTGCAGCGGATGCAATAAATGATGTGTGTGGAGGTGCAGGTGAATTTGTGGCAGATATGGAAGTATCCCTTGGGGCCTTGGAGGGAAGTAAGGGGGGAGGTGTGGGTGCAAGTTTTGCATTGTGGTAGGTGAGGACCAGTGGGGTTCTGTCCTGGTGGCAGTTAGAGGGGCGGGGCTCAAGGGCGGAGGAGTGGGAAGTGGAGGAGATGCGGTGGAGGGCATCGTTGACCACGTCTGGGGGGAAATTGTGGTCTTTGAAGAAGGAGGCCATCTGGCTTGTACGATATTGGAACTGGTCCTCCTGGGAGCAGATGTGGCGGAGACGAAGGAATTGAGAATATGGGATGGCGTTTTTACAGGGGGCAGGGAGGGAGGAGGTGTAGTCTGGGTAGCTGTGGGAGTCGGTCGGTTTATAACCCCACTGGTCCTCACCTACCACCCCACCAACCTCCATATACAGCGTATCATCCGCCGTCATTTCCGCCACCTCCAAACGGACCCCACCACTAGGGATATATTTCCCTCCCCTCCCCTATCAGTGTTCCGAAAAGACCACTCCCTCCGTGACTCCCTTGTCTGGTCCACACCCCCCACCAACCCAACCTCCAATCCCAGCACCTTCCCCTGCAACCGCAAGAAATGCAAAACTTGCACCCACACCTCCCCCTTTACTTCCCCCTAAGGCCCCAAGGGATCCTTCCATATCCGCCACAAATTCACCTGCACCTCCACACACATCATTTATTGCATCTGCTGCACCCGATGTGGCCTCCTCTATATTGGGGAGACAAGCCGCCTACTTGCGGAACGTTTCAGAGAACACCTCTGGGACACCCGGACCAACCAACCCAACCACCCCGTGGCTCAACACTTCAACTCCCCCCTCCCACTCCACCAAGGACATGCAGGTCCTTGGACTCCTTCATCGCCAGACCATAGCAACACGACGGTTGGAGGAAGAGCGCCTCATCTTCCGCCTAGGAACCCTCCAACCACAAGGGATGGACTCAGATTTCTCCAGTTTCCTCATTTTCCCTCCCCCCACCTTGTCTCAGTCAAATCCCTCGAACTCAGCACAGCCTTCCTAACCTGCAATCTTCTTCCTGACCTCTCCGCCCCCACCCCCACTCTGGCCTATCACCCTCACCTTGACCTCCTTCCACCTATCGCATCTCCAACGCCCCTCCCCCAAGTCCCTCCACCCTACCTTTTATCTTAGCCTGCTGGACACACTTTCCTCATTCCTGAAGAAGGGCTTATGCCCGAAACGTCAATTCTCCTGTTCCTTGAATGCTGCCTGACCTGCTGCGCTTTTCCAGCAACACATTTTCAGCCTTAATAAAGGACCCTACCTATTTTTATCCTCAATCTCTTTCAGTAGGAAGCCCCCACGTTCCATATTACTTGCTGACTGCCCCCTTAGTCGACTTGAACTGCCGATGCACTCTGTCGCTCTGGTTAAAGGGGGCAAACATGACTGGGATGCCAATTAATTTAAGTCAAAGTAGGATTTATCACAATTTGTGTGCTGTAATGTTTCCTCCAGCTCCTGGCCTTCCTGATTGTGTTGACAGCAATGTTAGCGTGTCAATCAGAGTGATTCCCACATGTCACTGTGCAGCAGGCTTTTTCTTTATGTATTCCTGACAGACGCATCAGGGGTTTGCTCAGGACAGAGATCGATGCAGCCCTCTCATAATTGGCAGCCAGCCAGGCTTCTAAATTATAAATACCATGGCAACCCAAAAGAAAGAAAGACAACCTCATTTCTTAGATAATTAATTGGAGTAAATAATGAATGATTTTAATTTTTGCCCTCTTTCCTCCATATTGCAAAGAATTGGGGAATATGATCTGTTAGACAAATTAATTTAGTGATTAGATTGTTCAAGTGAGGGGAAAGCTATACAGACCGTCTTCTGTTAGCTGAAACCCAGTCAGTCTGGTGACTCTGTCCTGATACATTTGCCATGAACATTCAATTCCTGGCATAACCCTTCACTTTAATTTCATCACAGTCCCTGATCCTGATTTTTGAAATTGTGCTAAGCCTCCAAGTTTCAGAAGTGTAGAGTTTGCCAATATAAAAATAATACTCTGCCTGTCGTATTAATTTCATTAGCACACATAATCTGTTCAACACAAATGCCAGGTAAGCAATGAAAGCTATTTTCTTTCATTAGGTTTTTGATCAGTACCAAACCATTTGCATACAGAGGTGGAATGAGGGATTTATAACCCAGTAATCTAGCAAGATTAATTCGAGTCGGTTATTTGCCAAACTGGGATACCTTTTAGAGAAGATGTTGTGAAACTTGAAAGGGTTCAGAAAAGATTTACAAGAATGTTGCCAGGGTTGGAGGATTTGAGCTACAGGGAGAGGCTGAACAGGCTGGGGCTGTTTTCCCTGGAGTGTCAGAGGCTGAGGGGGGTGACCTTATAGAGGTTTACAAAATGACGAGGGGCATGGATAGGATAAATAGACAAAGTCTTTTCCCTGGGTGGGGGAGTCCAGAATGAGAGGGCATAGGTTTAGGGTGAGAGGGGAAAGATATAAAAGAGACCTAGGGGCAACTTTTTCACACAGAGGGTGGTATATGTATGGAATGAGCTGCCAGAGGAAGTGGTGGAGGCTGGTACAATTACAATATTTAAAAGGTATTTGGATGGGTATATGAATAGGAAGGGTTTGGAAGGACATGGGGTGGGTGCTGGCAAGTGGGACTAGATTGGGTTGGGATGTCTGGTTGGCATCGACGGGTTGGACCGAAGGGTCTGTTTCCTTGCTGTACATCTCTATGACTCTAAATGCATGACCACAATATTGATCCTAAGTGAAATAACTCTTTGTAGGCTGATATTCAATCACCAAATCTCCCTTTATTTACCATGTGCACAGAACACGGACCCTGACCAGCCTGCTCATAGGCTGTGGCCAGTGTAGTGAGACTCTCTGAGATTCCTGTTTATGTCTGTCAACCAGGGCTCCCTGATTAGCCCAGGTTAACAATCCTAATCAGGGATCTCGTGCTCAATGAGACCAACCTGGTCTTGGTTCCTTTCACTACACTAAATAAATATGCAAATAAAAACATTTGATGTAATTAAGTATCTCGAAGCACTCATAGAGTCATAGAGATGTATTGCATGGAAACAGACCTTTCGGTCCAACCCGTCCATGCCAACCAGATATCTCAACCCAATCTAGTCCCACCTGCCAGCACCCGGCCCATATCCCTCCAAACCCTTCCTATTCATATACCCATCCAAATACCTCTTCAATGTTGCAATTGTACCAGCCTCCACCACTTCCTCTGGCAGCTCATTCCATACCCGTACCACTCTCTGTGTGAAAAAGTTGCCCCTTAGGTCTCTTTTATATCTTTCCCCTCTCACCCTAACCCTCTGCCCTCCAGTTCTGGATTCCCTGACCCAGGGAAAAGACTTTGCTTATTTATCCTATCCATGCCCCTCATAATTTTGTAAATCTCTGTAACATCACCCCTCAGCCTCCGATGCTCTAGGGAAAACAGCCCTAGCCTGTTCAGCCTCTCCCTATAGCTCAAATCCTCCAACCCTGGCAACAGTCTTGTAAATCTTTTCTGAACCCTTTCAAGTTGCACAAAATCTTTCCAGTAGGTAGGAGACCAGAATTGCACGCAATATTCTAACAGTGGCCTAAACAATGTCCTGTACAGCCGCAACATGACCTCCAAGCGTTACCAAACAAAATATCACACTAAGGACATAAGGTAAGTTTAAGAAAGATGGTGAAAGGCTTGGACAATGATGGGTCTAATGATGACTATGAAACTATTGGCAATTGTTGGAAAATCCCAACTGTTTTACTAATGTCCTTTTGGGAAGGAAATCTGCCATCCTTACGTGGTCTGGCCGACATGTGACTCCAGACCCATGTGTTTGACTGTTAACTGCCCCCTGGGCAATTAGGGATGGGCAGTAAATACTGGCCTAGCCAGAGATGCCCACATTCCGTGATGAATTAAAAAAACACATGAGGTAGAGTTTAAGGAACAACAGAGCCAGGTGGAGAGGAGTCACAGTTTTCTGAGGAGAAGTTTGGTGGTTCACTTCCAAGAAACTGAAGGCGTAGCTGCCAGTGGTGGAGTGGTGAGAACTTAGAATCTCTTAATGCCCAGATTTGGAGGAGGGAAGAGATCTTGGAATGTTTTTGTCGGGCTGGGATAGGAGAGGTTAGGTCATCGAGGGATTTGTAAATTGAGTTGTTGCCAGGACCAATAACTAATGTAAGTCAGAGAACGCAAGGGAAATGTTTGAACAGGACTTGGTGAGAGTCAGTATGAAAGCAGTAGAATTTTCAATGAGCTCAAGACATTGGCTAATGCAAGATGAAAGGCTGTTTGGTTGATTCTAAAGATATAATGGGCATTAAATTCAGCACTGTAAGTTAATCTTGTAATAACTCAAAAGTGACAGCAGGAAAGTGACATTACTTCAGATGCTGCAAAAGGCACATTTTGGTTTTGGATGTGTTAAACTTTTAAGAAAGTGTAAGAGTGTTTCTGAGCTGAGGTTGACAGAAGTGATCAGAAATGAATGAATACTTAGCTAGGACCAGTGCTCTGTCTTTTTTGACAGTTTGAATAATTTGAGAATTGCATCAATTATGCATAGTTAGTAAGATGATCAGTTGGCAGAGCTGAACCAATGGGAATTTAATTGTTGTCATTTTACAGACCGAAGGAAACAAAGCATAAAGCTGGAAGTCCCAAAAACTTACATTAAAAGGCTTACTTGAGTCAATCCTGATCTGTTTGTAAGGATTTGCTTTGAACTTATTGTTAGATATTGTAAATTACATTCATGGTTTTTGCCATAAATGTTGTATTGTATCTGAGGCTGTACATCCCATCCTCACAGCCACCTCCTGTCCCTCTCTGATTGCTCCCCTTCGATTGAAGCAGACAGTGGACAATGGTGAGCCTCATTTGATACCATTAATATCAGTCCAGCTGGTGAAAGCTACAGTCACTGAGAGGTGCAACAAGGGACTGTGTTTCTCTTCCAATATAAAGCCCCCCCTCCATTGCCCCTTAATAACAGCATGAACTACATTTCTGTAGTGTCCTTCACATTTGTTCCTAAAGTCAATTGCAGCCAGTGAAGTTATTTTTGGAGTGGGGTACCACTTGTGTAATGTAGGAACATAGCAGCCAGCTTACACACAGTACACTCCCAGCAATATGATCATGATCAGATTAAGCAACACATCCATCCCACGACAAGTCAAACAGAGACCCGCACGAGAATTCCGAGAAGCATGGCATTCCAACCGGAACTCGATCAACAAACCGGAACTGGATCCCATTTACCGCCCCCTGAGAAAAAGAACAGGAAATGACATCACCAACCCAAAGAAACCTAAACACATAAATAAAAAGTGAGACTTGCTACCAGTGCTTCACTGGAGGCTCATTGATGATGTTGCCTCGTATGGTGATGAAACATCTGAAACCAAACCTTCCAGCTGAGTGAGCAAACTTACATCCATTAAGCTGTTTGCTTCCTGATGGTTGAGGAATATCAGGCTGATTTCCCACTTCTTTGAAATAATGTCATTGGATGTTTTCTACATCCTGTTGAGAAGGTCTGAAATATCTCAACCAGCAATGCATCATTCCCTCAGTACTGCAGTGGATCATTATGTGGGCAATTTCAATGTTTTTGTTCAGTTAACTTGCTTTCCTGAATCTTGTTGGGACACAAATGCTTTTCGCTTTTATCCAGTGATATACAAAACAAATAATTGCTTGGTAGGACAAAACTTAAATGTTGTCAAAAAGAGACACAAGGCTGAGGCTTTTCATTTTGCATTTGTTAGGACTGGAAGCAAGAAACCAAACTTTGAGAGGGAACATCAATTTATACAGCATAAAAGGTGCTGAGATGTTGGAAATCTGTTAACTGTCAATCTTAGTTGGTTAATTAACTGCAGTCCAGACAGGTAGACTCTGGTCAGGGTGTTGCTATGGGAAATTCAACTGGCTGAATCCAAGAGTGTTTCTGAATGAAAAAGGTACAATGTATGCACAAATATCTTTGGCCACACAGAACAGGGTCCTGTGAGTGCATGCAAAGGGAAAGCTTCGCAACACAGACTAATGATCTTAGAATATTAATTCCATAAGACACAGAAGCAGAAATCAGACCATTCAGCCCATCGTGTCTGCTCTGCCATTCAATCATGGCTGATAGGTTTCTCAACCTCATTCCCCCGCTTTCTCCTGATAATCCTTGATCCCCTTGATGCTCAAGAACCTATCTATCTCTATCTTAAGTACACTCAAAGACCTGGCCTCCACAGCCTTCTGTGGCAATGAATTCCATAGATTCACCCTTCTCTGGCTGAAGAATTCCTGCTTATCTCCACTGGTTACCCACTGTGTTCTGAATTTTGCAGGTGTGGTTGGCATAGTGCCCTCTGCAGACAATCAGAGAGATAGATGTGTTGTTTGATATAGTCCACCAGTTGTTAAGACATATGTCTTCCACGCCTGGCATCACACGGCCATGGAAACTCATTTACCAGAGAATTCATTTGTCTTACTGGCTTGGTGGCAACATCCTGTACCCACTGGTGTGGTTGCTACAAAGTAGCAGCATGAGACAGCCAACTTCACCTGTTTCTCAAACATTCAAGACACCTTTCCCATCCAGGAAAATTGGTGTAGACTTGGTCACCTTCAGGGTCAAACATTGCAACCATAGGCTCTTTGTGAGTCTGCATGATAGACAGCAAGTGATGATTTGATAAGGGCCAGTGTGTTAAAAACTACACCCTATCTCAATATTAAGCTTACACAGTGAGCCATTGACTAGAGATCTATTCATGAGCTTTCTAATCAGGTTGATTTCATTACGCATGTGATTATAGGAATGTAAACGCTCAGCATGGAGTCCAGTTACAAGTGGAGTTCCGCAGGGATCAGTTCTGGGTCCTCTGCTGTTTGTAATTTTTATTAATGACTTAGAGGAGGGAGTCGAAGGGTGGGTCAGTAAATTTGCAGATGATACAAAGATAGGTGGAGTTGTGGACAGTGAGGAGGGCTGTTGTCGGCTGCAGAGGGACTTAGATATGATGCAGAGCTGGGCTGAGGAGTGGCAGATGGAGTTCAACCCTGCCAAGTGTGAGGTTGTCCATTTTGGAAGAACAAATAAGAATGCGGAATACAGGGTTAATGGTAGGGTTCTTGGTCAGGTGGAGGAACAGAGAGATCTTGGGGTCTATGTACATAGATCTTTGAAGGTTGCCACTCAGGTGGATAGAGTTTGTAAGAAGGCCTATGGAGTATTATCGTTCATTAGCAGAGGGATTGAATTCAAGAGTCATGAGGTGATGTTGCAGCTGTACAGGACTTTGGTTAGGCCACATTTGGAGTACTGTGTGCAGTTCTGGTCGCCTCACTTTAGGAAAGATGTGGAAGCTTTGGAGAGGGTGCAGAGAAGATTTACCAGGATGTTGCCTGGAATGGAGAGTAGGTCGTACGAGGATAGGTTGAGAGTTCTCGGCCTTTTCTCGTTAGAACGGCGAAGGATGAGGGGTGACTTGATAGAGGTTTATAAGATGATCAGAGGAATAGATAGAGTAGACAGTCAGAAACTTTTTCCCCGGGTACAACAGAGTGTTACAAGGGGACATAAATTTAAGGTGAAGGGTGGAAGGTATAGGGGAGATGTCAGGGGTGGGTTCTTTACCCAGAGAGTGGTGGGGGCATGGAATGCGCTGCCCGAGGGAGTGGTAGAGTCAGATTCATTGGCGACCTTTAAGTGGCATTTGGATAGGTACATGGATGGGTGCTTAATCTAGGATAGAAGTGCGGCACAACATCGTGGGCCGAAGGGCCTGTTCTGTGCTGTATTGTTCTATGTTCTATGTTCTATGTTCTATTAGTCAGTCAGTGCAGGCTGGTCAGAGATAACTGTAGAGAACCTGCTGGCAAGTTTCTCAACGTGGAGGGAAAGAAGCCCACTGTTCCATGACAGTGTTAAATTTAAGCAGGATGGATTTTAAAGAGCTGAGCGAACAAATTCTGAACAAACCAACAGGTTCAAGTTACACAAATAGGTCATCTACCCCTTACTGCAGTTATGCCAGGTGAGGTGGTTTGTGGTCATTCTGTTGAAGCCGCATTTCTTATGGCAACCAATGGAGATGTTGGCAAGAGCTGAGTTCAGAGGTGAACCCACGGCAACGCTATTCTTTTGGTTATACAAGGGGGTTATTGAAACTGAACTCAATCGCTGGAGTTACTAAACTTCATTGGTTCTATGAAAATGGTTTCAGGCACCAGTAACACAGCTAGACTGTCCAAGATATAGTGACCTACAGCAAATGTTAATGGCTTCCTGACCAGATACACTTGTGAATAGGTTAGCTCAGCTGAAAAAGCAAGGGAAACGAAGGAATCCTTCACAATATATGTGGAAACATGGTTTAAAAGTAGCCTGCTGAACTATCAGACCTATTTATGGCTGTGTAGAATCAGAGATAAATGAAATAAGGTGTTACAGTCCATCACTTCAACATGTCATGGGCAGCCCATTTCTACAGGGATGCAGCGGGCTGTAAGGGTGAATCCTGTCATAAATACTTTTAGGCAGGTTATCACCCCAAAGCAAGTTCAACAAATGCCTCTGGACCTTACCCTTGAGTGTACTCGAAGTATCTTGTGCAGTTGGAGATTGAACAGAAATGAACTGGGAACTGTCATCATACACCTTTGTTGATGCATTCAGATTTCCTGAATACGGCTCACCCTGGCCCTTTCTCGTGTTGACACGTACATATACCAGGGTATGTCCTGAGCTTGTGTAACATGACTAGGTGTTTGTGTTGTGTATGAAGATCATAAGGTCTTTCACAATCCACCAGATCAACCAGACAGTGTCTCAGTATTATCCTGCAGAGATAACTGCAGTGAGAAAAGACGTTGAATTCAGCGAATACCACTTCATCCTTACTGCAGGATGCCAAAGTTGGAACCATAAGCGAGAACAACCTCTTGTCTTCAGTCTCAGACAGACTCAGAAGACAGTTTTTTGAAGGGATTGAGGAAGTGGTTGTTTGCTGTAACTCCAGCATGAGATCTGCCGCTATCACACGGCCATGGTATTTATCCCAAACAGTCGTCACCTGGCATTCTAACGGGTGATCGGGAAAGCCTGCTTCTGAGTTGGCCATGCTGGAAGCTGACCTCGCGTGATCTTGACAGGTCACTGGATATTGATAGCAGCTGCATGCCTGTGTCTTTTGCAGTTTGGAGACCTGAAGCCCTGTAGTAGTAACTGCTATAACTCTATCTGATATTGTCTTATCCACTAACATGTACTGATTCCCATCTGGCTGGCTGAGTACTGCACGTCATGTGGTGGGATCATAGGATCACAAGATTTGGAACAGCATCAGGTCTCAGCACATTGGTTGATCATGGCTGATAGGTTTCTCGACCCCCATTCTCCTGACCTCTCCCTATAACATGCACACAGGGCAACATCAATCATAGGATAACTTAGAGTGCGGAAAGAGGCCATTCAGCCCATCGAATCTGCACCTACCTTCCAAAGAGCATCCCACCCAGACCTGGCCCCCTACTCTATCACCATAACCACACAAAGATCAAGGTTGAAAACTCTTAGATTTGAAAATTAGTATCGCTTAGGATATAGAAAAAGCAAGTTACCGTCCAGTCATATTCACTCTCTTCCCAAAGTGGCTTGTTCTCTTTAGGTGATGGCAAAGTCCTGTCTTTGGGCAGAGGTGCAGGAGAGGAAGTTTTTAGTGTTGCAGGAAGGTGCTCATGAGTAAGTCACTTCTGCATTGTTTTAAAAGCAAACCAACAGAGAGAGGAATTGACTTGGAATCTAATTGCACTGCTTCCTTCTTGGCAGAATCGTTTGATGTGTTTTTCCATAATTTCCTGATTTGAACTGCGCGGAACTGATAGTATTTCAGCAATTTGGAAATCCCCAGCAGGTCAGGCCTGGGAAGGGACAGAAATCACTGCCCAAATAGACAGCCCTGAATTTGAGCATAGATGCCCCTGTAGAGCTCCAAGCCCTAGTTTTTGGACCCTCATATACCCCGTGTCCTGGGACCTGGTCAGGCAGCATCTGTGATGAGAGAAACATAGGACACATTTCAGATTATTTTAAAAATCATACTACACCAGGTCATAGTCCAATAGGATTATTTGGAAGGACTAGCTTTTCGAGCGCTGCTCCTTCATCAGGTGGTTGTGGGGAATAAGATCGTAGGACACAGAATTAATAGCAAACGTTTACAGTGTGATGTAATTGAAATTACATCTTGAAAAAGACCTGGATTGTTTGCTAACTCTCTCATCTTTTAGAATGGGCATGTTGGTTTCAGTTCTAAACCAGGCAAATTTGAGGTGATGCATTTTGGAAGGTCTAATTCTAGAGCCTTGGGAAACGTTGATGAGCAGAGAGATCTGGGAGTTCAGGTCCATTGTACGGTGGAGGTGGCTGCACAGGTGGATAGAGTGGACAAGAACGCATATGGTATGCTTGCCTTCATTGGATGGGGTATTGAGTATAAGAGCTGGCAGATCATGTTAAAATCGTACAAGACTTTGCTTTGACCGCATTTAGAATACTGTGTACAGTTCTGGTCGCCACATTACCAAAAGGATGTGGATGCTTTGGAGAGGGTGCAGAGAAGGTTTACGAGGATGTTGCCTGGTAGGGAAGGTGCTAGCTATGAAGAGAGGTTGAGTAGGTTGGGATTGTTTTCATTAGAAAACAGGAGATAGAGGAGGTACCTGATTGACGTCTACAAAATCATGAAGGATATAGACAGGGTACATAGAGATAAGCTTTTTCACAGGGTGAGGGATTCAATAACGAGAGGTCACATGTTCAAGGTGAGAGGTGAAAAGTTTAAGGGGGATAAACCCAGAAAGTAGTTTACACAGAGGGTGGTAGGTGCCTGGAACACGTTGCCAGCAGCGGTAGTAGAGGCAGGCACGGTAGATTCATTTAAGGTGCATCTGGACAGATGCATGAGTGAGTGGGGAACAGAGGGATACAGATCCTTAGGAACTGGGCAATGGATTTAGACAGTGAATTTGCATCAGCACAGGCTTAGAGGGCCAAAGGGCCTGTTCCTGGGCTGTAAATTTTCTTTGTTCTTTGTCCTTTTATTTTTGTGCCCCCCCAGTCCAACACTAGCACCTTCAAATCATTTCAGATGATAGGCTTGTACAATGGTTATAGCATAGAATGAGGCCATTTGGTCTATTGTGCCCATGCTGGCTCTCTATAAGAGCAACTCAGTTAGATCCCACTCCCCTACCTTTTATCCGTAACTCTGCAGGACTTTTCTCTTCAGATAGTTATCCAATTTTCTTTAGAAAGCATATTCCAGATCCTAACCATTCGCCGTGTAACAAAAATGATTTTCTACTTCGCTAGTCACCCTGCATTGGTGTCCTCTGGATCCATGACCCTTTCGGTAATGGGAGCGATTCCTTCCTAGCTACTCTGTCCAGACCCCCTTCATTTTAAGATTGAGGAAATTTATCATCACCATCTCTATCAGGTAAAGGGTAGTAAAGTATTTGCTGCCCTGGTTTACAGCAAATCTCACAATTCAAGAAAGAAGTGAAGCATGATCCTAAGTGAATCTAGCAACAACACATCACCCCTAATTTAACATCATGGGTGGGGTTGATGTTAGATACACAAGCTGGCTTTGGTTTCTGAGAAAGCTGTAGTAAACTTTTAGAAATCTCACTATGGCATCCTGTGAAGTGGAATAAATTGAATGAGAATAAGTCATCCACTATTGCAGGATTGATGTGAAAACTGAAATGTGTCATTCAGGTTGAACCTAAGAAATAGGAACAGGAGTAGGCCATTTGGCCCCTGATGCTTGACCTAGCGTTCTACAAGGTCATGCCCCAGGCTTCAAGTCCCCTGTCATGATAGCTCCTCATAAGGTTTGAGTTATAGTGAGAGGTTGGATGGGCTGGGAGTTTTTTCACTGGAGGGTGGGATGTCGAGGGGTGACCTTATAGAGTTTTATAAAACCATGAGGGACATAGATGAGGTGAATGGCAGGTGTCTTTTCCCTATAGTGGGGGATTTCAATATTAGGGAATGTACTACTAAGGTGAGCTGAGAAAGATTTAAAAAGATCACGAGGGGCATCTTTTTTGCACAGAGAGTGGTTCATGTGTGGAATCAACTTCCACAGGAAGTGGTCGATGCAGGTACAGTTACAACATTTAAAAGATGTTTGGATAAGTGCATAATAAGAAATATTTGGAGGGATATGGGCCAAGCGCAGGCAAGTGGGACTAGTTTACTTTGGGATTCTGGTCGGCATGGACTGGTTGGACCGAAAGGTCTGTTTCTGTGCTGTATGACTCTATCTCTTTATAATCTTCAACTTCTTCTAAAACATTTTCAATGAACTAGCCTCTGCAACAATGTGGAGGAGGAAATCACAGAAGTTCATTACCTTCTAAGAGAAGACATTCCTTTGTATGTAAATGTATGTCCCTCATTCTGTAACTATGTCCCCTGGTTTGTGATTCGTCCATTAGTGCAAATATTTTCTTCACATTTGTTCTGCCATTCAATCTAATCAAGGCTGATCCTCTATCTCAATGTCATATTTCTGCTTTCTCCACACAACCCTTGATGCCTTTAAAACATAAACATGTATCTACACCTTTCTTGAATATTTTCAGTGACTTGGCCTCCACAGCTGGAGAATTCTACAGCTTCATTACCCTTTGAATGAAGAAATATTGCCTCACCTATGTCTTAAATAGTCTATTCTAAAATAACCTGTTAGAATGCCATACGTATCATGCCCCCTCAGAATCTTGTATATTTTGATAAAATCATTTCTTGTCGGCATTTGTCTTTAAAGGCAAATGCCTTTAAGCGGCATTTGGATGGGTACACGGATGGGTGCTTAATCTAGGTTAGAAGTTCGGCACAACATCGTGGGCCGTAGGGCCTGTTCTGTGCTGTATTGTTCTATGTTCTATGTTCTATGTTCTACTACACTCCAATGAATAACATTATGGGTGGCATGGTGGCACAGTGGTTAGCACTGCTGCCTCACAGCGCCAGAGACCCAGGTTCAATTCCCGCCTCAGGCGACTGTCTGTGTGGAGTTTGCACATTCTCCCCATGTCTGAGTGGGTGCTCTGGTTTCTTCCCACAATCCAAAAATGTGCGGGTTAGGTGAATTGGCCATGCTAAAAGTGCCTGTAGTGTTAGGGGAATGGGTCTGGGTGGGTGGCGGATCAGTGTGGACTTGTTGGGCCGAAGGGCCTGTTTCCACACTGTAAGTAATCTAAAAAAAAAACCAGCCTAACCTGTTCAGCCTATGAACTCAGCCCCTTCATCCCAGGAATCAACCCAGTGAATCACTTCTGAGCTGCCTCAGTGCCAGTATACACTTTCCCAAATACGAGTACCAAATCTTTACTCTTAGTATGGCTTCTAAAACCCCTGTTGTAACAAGAATTCCCTGTCTTTAGACTCTATCCGCCTAGCAATAAAGGCCAAAATTCCATTCCATTTAGAAGAACTGAAAGGTTAGTCACAGTGGTGAAACCTTCAAGCATTCTCTCCCATTGATGAGTAAAGGAGCAGCAGAGGAGTTGCTGAGAGGAGGAGATGACTGCACTTGTGAACTCTGCCCCCAGAGGCAAAGGTTCAGTTTTTGATCCTCTGTGACTCTGCATATCAAACCAATCCAATTCACTTTTTAAAAAATATATATTCTCTTGCCTCGGGCACCGAGTGTGTATGTTGTAAACCCAAAATTTCGGTTTACTGCCCAATTAGGTTCAATGTACTTTGAGTGTTTTAGTGGGTCAGACTTTGAGGATTTTGTAAATCTAATATGGAATAAAAGCAGCTAATGGAAAATCATTACAGGGTAAATTCTGGTGGTAAACCCATTACCACTGCTCCTATTTCCGCGAAAGTTTGCATTGATTTCTTTTCACAGCTGTAAAAAAATTTATTATCGCATGAATACCAATATTGGATGCTTGATTTTCCTTCTGGGATGGCTGAAATAAATTAATCTTACTGCCCGTGATCCAAATTGAGGCATTTTGTCAGTAAGTAAGGAAAAGATGTTTCCGCTGGTAGGACAGTTGGTAACTGGAGGACAAGATTTAATGTAATAGCTGGAAAGCACCTGAGGTGGAGATGAGTTTTTTTATATATACAATGCGAGCTGTTATGATTTGGAATGAGCTGTCTGAAAGCAAAGTAGTTTCAACAGTGATTCTCAAAGTGGAATTGGATCTATAAGAAGGAGAGAAAATTGTTGGCTGAGAGGAGGTCACGAGAGCATGAGATGAATTGCTCTTTCAAAGAGCTGGCACAAGCACAGGGGGCTGAGTGGCCTCCTAAGCACTGCGATTCTGGTAATTCAGGAAGTGAAGTGACATATGCATTCTTCCTGTGAGGATGCTGCCAACTGAAGTGGAGCCAAAACATGCATTTACGCAGGATGGTCGCTTTGGAAACTCAAAAACATCATGAATAGGAGCAGAAGCTGTTACTTGCGTTGATTGATTGCGTTAGAACAGGATTTGAACCGAAGGCCACAGGGCATTGATTGCCTCTGCTACTCCCAGAAGGTATTTTCTTCTGAGTTCTTTGAATGGAAACCGCCTTTCAGAAGATCCGACCAGGTCTGTAACCTCAGCGGTGAAGAAATTGACAGAGACATAGGTGTAGAAAATAGGATCAGGCATAGGCCAATGGTTCTTCTGATCCTTCTCCATTATTCAATCTGATCATGACCATCTACGTCTCAGGGCCATACTCCCACTTTCTTCTATACTCAGAGAAGCCTTTAAAATCTAAAATAATTATCTGTGTCTTTCTTGAATATGTACAATGACTTGACCTCCACAGTCTTCTGTGGTGGAGAATTCCTATCCTTTTGAGTGAAGATTTTCCCTCAGCTTAGTTGTAAATGACACACTCCAATTCCGAAAGGTACGTAAGGAATATGAAAAAGACTCAACTGAATAAAGTGTTATTGCTAAGGATGAAATTTACAGTCCAAACATTTACTAATTTTTGCAGCTGTGAAGGACATTAGTGAGGCCACACTTAAAATACTGTGTTCATTTCTGGTCTCCCTGCTATAAGAAAGCTGTTGTTAAACTTAAGAGGGTGCAGAAAAGATTTACGAGGAGGTTGCCAGGATTGGAGGGTTGGCGCTCGGGAGAGGCTGAATAGGCTGGGGTTGATTTCCCTGGAGCATCGGATGCAGAGGGGTGGCCATTATAGATATTTATAAAATCTTGAGAGGTGTGAATAGGGTAAATAGACAAGGTCTTTTCCCCAGGGCATGGAGTTCAAAAATTATAAGGCTTAAAGTGAGAGGGGAAAGATTTAAAATGGACCTGAGGGGCAACTTTTTCACGCAGAGGGTGGTGTGTGTATGGAATGAGCTGCCAGAGGAAGTGGTGGAGGCTGGTACAATTGCAACATTTAAAAGGCATCTGGATGGGTATATGGATAAGAAGGGTTTAGAAGGATATGGGCCAAATGCTGGCAAATGGGACTAGATTAATTTAGGATATCCGGTCAGCATGGACAAGTTGGACAGATGGGTCTGTTACTATGCTGTACAACTCAATAATTCTATCACTCTGACCCCTGGTGCTAGATTCCCAAAACAGGGGAACATCCTTCTTGCATCTAGTCTGTCCAGCCCTGTAAGAATTTTATACATTTCAATCACATCCCCTCTGATCCTTCTCAACTCTGGTGAATATAGGTCAAGCGGAACCAATCTTTTCTCATGGGATAGTCTTGTCATCCCTGTTATGAGCCTCTAGTGAACTGCTGCTGCATTCCTTCTATGGCAAGTATATTCTCCCTTAGGTAGGGAGACCAAAACAGCACACAACATTCCAGCTGTGCTCACACCAAGGCCCTATAGAACTGTAGTAAGACATCACTACTTCTGAACTCAAATTCTCTTGCAATGACGGCCAATATATCATTTGCCCTTCTAGCTGCTTTGTGCACCTGCCTGTCTGCTCCCATTGACTGGTACAATAAAGATCAAGAACACAATGTGGACTTCGCTAGTTTCCTCATTTCCCCTCCCCTCGCCTTACCTCTGTTCCAACCTTCCAGCTCAGCACTGTCCTCATGACCCTTCCCACCTCTACGCTCCACCCTCCCTTCTGACCTATCGCCTCCATCCCCACCCCTATTCACCTATTATACTCTTTGCTACCTTCTCCTCAGCCCCAATCCCCCCCACCCCCTAGTTATCTCTCCACCCTGGAGGCTTCCTGACTCTATTCCTGATGAAGGGCTTTTGCCTGAAACGTCGATTTTCCTGCTCCTCGGATGCCGCCTAACCTGCTGTGCTTTTCCAGCACCGCTCTGACTCTGATCTCCAGCATCTGCAGTCCTCACTTTTGCAACAGTGTAACCATCCCATGTTGGAGCAGTTCGGGAATGGATTCTTCTAGGAAGTGGTCTTTCGACACAAATAATCTGGTCTCCCTGTCATAGGAAGGATATTATTAAGCTGGTGTGGGTTCAGAAAAGATTTACCAGGATATTTCTGGGACCGGAGGGTTTGAGTTGGAAGGTGGGGTTGGATAGGCCAGGACCTTTTTCACTGGAGTGTAGGAGGTTGAGGGGTGACCTTGTAGAGTTTAATAAAGCCATGAGGGGTATAGAAAAAGTGAATGGCAAGTGTCCTTTCCCTAGGGTGAGGAATTTCAAGACTAGGGGGCATATTTTTATGATGACAGGAGAAAGATTTTAAAAAGACATGGGGAGAAATTTTTTTGTTTCACACAGAGAGTGCTTCGTGTGTGGAATGAACTTCCAGGGGAAGTGATGGATGCGGGTACAGTTACAATGTTTATAAGACATGAATAGGAAAGGTTTGAAGGAATATGGGCCAAATGCAGGCAAATGGAACTGGTTTAGTTTGGGATTACGGTCGACACAGAATGGTTGGACCAAAGGGTCTGTTTCCGTGTCGTATGACTTTTGTGGATCTTATTGATTAGGCATTGGCTGGTACATACCAAAACCTTATTTCATGCTGGGTGAGTTATTGATTTGTGCTGACGTGGTGATGTTCCTGGCTGGGCTGGACAGTTGACAGGTACTAGTTAGTGAAGGGCAACTACTTAACCGTGAAGAAAGTATTAGCAAATCAGTTGGAAATGTCAACCACTCAATCAATTGCAGAGCAGAATTGACATGGGAATCCTATTCACCCTTCCAGTGGTATTTCAGGTCAGATTACAAAAAGAAAAATATTACTCTGGAGCAATGTAGCTCCCTGGATGGGTAGAAGTGAATAGTAATTTAAGAAACAATTGGGGGGGGGGGTATTTTTCCTGAGGTTGGGACCCTGATTTTAGCAACCTTCCTCAGTCCCCCAGTGTATCATCTTGACTCTTGACACCCAAGTATTTTTATGAGTGTGTTATTTAATGGCCAGGGATCATGCTCACTATTCCAATTAAGTGGGTTCTGAGGCTGCAGTGTCAATAAAAAGCCATGCAACCCTCTCAGACAAACAGAGAGAGTTGGGAGCTATCAATGTACTGAGGAGAGAGAAAGGGTATCTCTATCTCGAGATGTATCATAAGGACTGCTTGAAAGTCTTAGACTAAAACTGACTATAACTCTATAATTCATACAATGGAAGGATAGAGGTGTGGCCATCTCATAACTGTGGGTATGAAATGGGGGTATTTGGCAGGAGAATAGGTGACGTTAGGATGTCAAATATGTGTGGGTTTCTCAATCCGCTCCCTGTAGATTCTTCCATCCTGGAGACACTTCCAGTTGGCTTTGGTCTTAATAGGTCCCTAATGATACCTGTACCAGCACTTGTTGGCAGATAGTTTCTCACCTCTTCCCGCAAGCTGGCAAGTTCCAACATAGCTTAGTGGTGGCACTTAACAGAAAACTAGCATTGGCACAAGTGGTAGGTAATTGCAAACCATTCTGAAGGGATTCTAACTCTTATTTAGAACTAAGTTACATCAAAAGTATTTCTCTGGTAACGTCTCAACTCTGAGTTCAAGTTTGTGAATTCCACAAATGCTTACACTTGGCTCTGTAGGATTTATATAACCATCTCACAGGTGAATAAATTGCCTGAGAATGTTACCTTGCTGCATACCTCTTAATTATAAGCTTTATCAACACCATTAATGTCCCAGATATGTTAAGGGTCTAGAATTCCTCTTGTCTGAATGTATACTTCCTTGCTTAAGGATTATATGAAGAGTAGAGTTATTTGCAGTTGTAACAGAAAAACCTAAATGAAATGATTTATCAATTTAACAATTTTATTAACAAATTACAAACTACACATTATGATCAACAGTATGGCTGTGTAGAAGCTATTAAAAGGTGTAATATCAATTCCAATATAATCCAGGTTGATATTATTTTTAACTATTCTGGAATATCTTGGAATGGGTAAGAATAAAGTATAAAGAATAGAATATCCATCAACATTTAAAATAAAGTTTTATGTAAATTCCTCAGCAAGCAGGACTTAGACACTTAATGGTAAGGCCCTAGGGAGTGTTGCTGAACAAACAGACCTTGGAGTGCAGGTTCATAGCTCCTTGAAAGTGGAGTTGCAGGTAGATAGGAAAGTGAAGAAGGCATTTGGTATGCTTTCCTTTATTGGTCAGAGTATTGAATACAGGAGTTGGGAGGTCATCGGAAGGATATTGTGAAATCTAAAAGGGTTCAGAAAAGATCTACAAGGATGTTGCCAGGGTTGAAGAATTTGAGCGATAAGGAGAGATTGAACAGGCTGGGGCTGTTTTCCTGGAGCGTTGGAGGTTGAGGGGTGACCTTATAGAGGTTTATAAAATCATGAGGGGCATGGATAGGATAAATAGACAAGGTCTTTTCCCTGGGGTGGGGGAGTCCAGAACTAGAGAGAAGAGTTTAGGGTGAGAGGGGAAAGACATAAACAAGATCTAAGGGGCAACATTTTCACGCAGAGGGTGGTATGTGTATGGAATGATCTGCCAGAGGAAGTGGTCGAGACTAGTTGCAACATTTAAAAGGCATCTGGATGGGTATATAAGTAGGAAGGGTTTGGAGAGGTCTGGGCAAGGTGCTGGCAAGTGGATTGGGTTGGGATATCTGGTCAGCATGGACGGGTTGGACCAAAGAATCATTTCCATGCTGTACATCTCTGTGAGTCTATGACTCTAAGTAAGACGTATTTGCCTAGCGGGAGAAATAGTCCTTTCAGAAGTTCTAAGTTTGCCTTTGACCCCACCTCCACAGTCATTTAAAGATTTGTGTTTCATTTACAAAGCTGAGGTGAGGAAAGCTGGTAGCAACTTGTAATGAAGTATTGTCTAATGCTGCCATTGGTGTGAATCTTGAACCCCCTCAACATCTAGGTCAAAGTGAGGTTGGACTACAACACAAACAGATGGTAATTTTAGTCAGCTGGGTCAGATGCCATTGTTCAATGCCATGTTTTACTCTTAGACTAATATGTAGGCTTTCTAAAGGACATTTCTGTTTCAAGAAAGAGAACTGGAACTAAGTTATTGGAAATAAGATTGTTATCATATCCTTGCCTTTTAAAATGAATGTACATAAAAGTTTGAGGATTCATGGAGAAGGATAATTCCTTAATTTTTTTCATGGCATATGGATATCTCTGTCAAGGCTTTCTTTTATTGCATGTCTATAATTGCCCTTGAACTGTGTGTCTTGCAGTTGAGAAGGCTTTTCAGACCATTTTAGAGGGCTTTTAAGGTCAAGTACATTGTATGGGTCTGGAGTCATGTTAGGCCATGCTAGGTAAGGTTGGTAGATTTCCTTTTCCAAAGAACTTAATGAACCAGCTGGGTTTTCACACCAATCCACAATTATTGAGACTATCTTACCAATAGTCTTAAAATTGGATTCCATCACAGGCTGTAGTGGGATTGAACCTGTGCCCTTCAAATTAATTAAACATTAGTCAGCGTAGACCTCTGGATTACTAGTCCAGCACGATTACCCAGAAGCTGCCATCTAGTCAATACTTCCCCATGCCAGTGGAAAAGCTGTGCCTGGCAAAAGTGGGAATCTTGAAGTTTATAATCCTGGGGCTCTGAGTGTTGCTCTCTGTTGCTCATAGGATGAGCCTTTGAGACATAATTGAGCTTGCTTCATATTTATGTCGAATATGCTTGTATGAATGTCATTCAGGTTTAGAAGCTGGATGACAGGAGCTTAACAGGAACCACTTATTGCATATTGTTCATATTTCAGTAAGCAAGGACATAAAAATAACTGTACAGAAGTGAGGTTTGTTTCATTATCTTAGTGCAATATGTGGTGTGATACTGAGCTGAGATGTCTAGAGTTAGTTAAGATGGAGCAGACTAACGGTAGGAGCTTACTGTTGATGTCCCTCGGGAGATATTCCAATTGTGGAGGTATTCCAGTTGTAGAATATATAGATAGAACGTCTCCGTCCCTAACTGCATTCAATTGCCTTTTCTGTCCTTTAGCATCCCTTCACTTTCCTGGTTTTAATATAAAACATGTTTTCCCTCCTCCTTTGATTGTTCAACATTAGCTGAGAAATTATTCAAGAGAGAAATGCATATTGACTGCTATCCTCTGACATTATGGAGTTCTGTTTGGATTGTTTAAGGAAAAGTCCCACCATTATCCTGCTTTTCTATTCAACTGTGTCTTGCTGGCAGCAGTCCTATAAGACGACAAGGTATAGGTGTAGAATTAGGCCAGTCAGCCTTTCAAATCTGCTCTGTTTTTCAATCACGAATAATATGTTTCTTAATCCCATTCTCCTGCTTTCTCCCTGTAACCTTTGATCTTTCTACTAACCAAGAACCTATCAACTCTGTCTTAAACACATTCAACTATTTGGCCTCCATGGCCTTCTGGGCAGAGTTCCACAGAGTCACCACCCTCTGGCTGAAGAAATTCTTCCTCATCTCAGTTCGAAAGGGTTGCCCCTTCACTCTGAGGCTTTGCCCTTAGATCCTAGTCTGTCCTCCTAGTGGAAACATCTTCTCCATGCCTGCTCTATGCCGACCGCTCAGTATTCTGTAAATTTCAATCAGATCTCCCCCTTATTCTTCCATTGAGTACAGGCCCAGAGTCCTTCACTGTTCTTCATATGATAAGTACTTCATCCCCCAGGATCATTCTAGTAAACCTCTTCCGGACACCCTCCAATGCCAGCATATTCATCCTTAGATATGGGATCCAAAACTCTCACAATATTCCAAAGGCAGTTTGACTAGCGTCTTATACAGCCTCAGCAGTACATCCCTGCTCTTGTATTCTAACCTGCTTGAAATGAATGCGAACATTGCATTTGCCTTCCTAACTGCCAAATGAACCAGCATGGTAAAAACAACGACTGCAGATGCTGGAAACCAGAGTTTAGATTAGAGTGGTGCTGGAAAAGCACAGCAGGTCAGGCAGCATCCGAGGAGCAGGAAAATCGACGTTTCAGGCAAAAGCCCTTCATCACCAACTGAACCAGCATGTTAACCTTAAGAAAATCCTGAACTAGGACTCCTATGTCCCTTTGTGCTTCAGATTTCTGAAGTCTTTCCCCATTTAAAAAATAGTCTACACCTCTATTCTTCCTACTAAAGTGCGTAACTTCACATTTTGCCACATTGTATTCCAACTGCCACTTCTTTACCCTCTCTCCTAGCCTGTCCATGTCCTTCTACAGCCTCCCCACTTCCTTAACACTACGTGTTCCTCCACCTATCTTTGTGCCATCTGCAAATTTAGCCACAATGTCTTCACTTCCTTTGTCCAGTTCAATAATGTATAACCTGAATAGTTGTGGTCCCAACATGGACCCGTGCAGAACTCCACTCGTCACAGGTTGCCATTCTGAAAAAGGTTACCTTTACCCCTACTGTGTGCCTTTTGCCAATCAGACAAACCTCTGTCCATGCCAGTACCTTGCCCCAAACACCATGAGCCCCTATTTGACTTTAGCAGCCTCCTGTGTGGTACCTTGAAAAGAGATCTTCTGGAAGTCCAAATAGATCACATCCACTGACTCACCTTTGTCTAACTTGCTCGATATTTCCTCGAAGAATTCTAACAGATTTATCCTCCCTCTGAATTAAAGAATTACAGGTTCCTAGGTCCTGCCTCAAGCATAAGATTCAGGCTGGATACTTGAGGTTGGGGGGAGGAGATTGTTCTATGGAACAATGAGTGGTGTCCCTGCCTCTGAGCCAAGTTTAAGTACTTCTCCAGGATTTGATGGCCAAAGAAGGTGCCTTTATAACATGACCAATGTGTTAATTAGCAATTTTTAAATCCTTCCAATATGCATTTGTGGATGTGGATCAATATCTAATGTTTGTCATGCAGGAGTGCCAGCTCTCAAACGATCGTTTGGTGAACTGTTTCGGGAAAAGAAAGTCTATCAATGAAAACAGATGTAAGCAGTTTGCCTTGTCTGCATCCACATGCCTCTAGATGTGTGAAGAGGGATACTGAGAGGCTGCTCCAGTACCAGATGTGGGCATCTTCCAGATAAGGGCCCCCAATCTGCACTCTTTGGCAGATCTAATAAAATCCTGTCGTGCCATGATAAAAAAGGAATTCTCCCCATTGTCTTGGTTGATACTAATCCCTCAATCAACATCTAAAAGCAAAAGATCAAAAGTGAGGACTGCAGATGCTGGAAACCAGAGTTTAGATTAGAGTGGTGCTGGAAAAGCACAGCAGGTCAGGCAGCATCCGAGGAGCAGGAAAATCAACGTTTTGAGCAAAAGCCCTTCATCAGGAATAGAGGCAGGGGGCCTCCAGGGTGGAGAGATAAAAAAGCTCTAGAAACTGCCTTTTTGCTGTTAGTGAGAGTTTGGTGTGAAGAAATTACCTGCTGCATTTTCTATGCTACAAAAGTGACCTGTCTTCAAAAAGTATTTCATTGATTTTAGAATGCTTTATGATGTCCTGAGGTGGAAAATGGCATCCTATAAATGGGAGAATTTTTGTTTTCTTGCACAAGGTGTTCTTGCAAGAATGGATCTTTTCCTAATATGTTTTGTCTCCTGTTTTACAAAATTATGTTCCTTGTGATTTATTTTAGCCCCACCTAAAATATTGTCCGATTGCAGCTTGGATTTAAGCATAGCGTATGTTTCAAACTTTGGCCAGTCACTGCGCTAGGTAATATGGTAGCACAGTGGTCGCTCTGTCCCTGGCTAAGTCAAACATGGAAAAATGTTTTAAAAACTAAACTGGGGCAAGGGGTGGGGGGAGAAATGAGATCATTTCAATAACTTATGTTCACCAGATGTGTTACAGTCTTTTCACCCAGCCTACATTAGCCAAGTTGGAGCATTAGGTACTGTGTCTTTAAAGGGGAGGTGATTAGTGTCTTGTTTCCTCTGATTATTATCGATTGTTTCAACACACCCTATGCTGTCTGTATGTTCCTTATTAGTCACCAAGTGGAAAGTACATCTTTTTCCCTTGCTAGGCCTGAAACCCAGTATGCTTTTCCTTTAAAGACACGTGATCAGCAGCCCACACATGGTTCCTCTCTCTTCTCATATGTGTGTGTGATGTAAGCACTTATTCTTGAAGCACTTCCAAGCAGCATAGACAGAGTAAGTACACACAGACTTGGTACCAAGGGAATTACAATCACCAGCTGACCAGCTTCTTGTGTACCACACCTTGGTGTTAAAGGGACCATCTTTAAAATCAATATGTGTTGGATACATTCTGTGTAATGTTAAAATGTCTCTGAAGCCCTCTCCTGAATGTAAACCTACTGTTGTATATTTCCATTTAGCAATGTTAAGTTCCTGCTTTTGCTCAGTGGCCATGATCAGTTAGTTGATTTTTGACCCTGTTAGTTTTAAGGTGCTGCAAATTGGGGTGCTTGCAACTGTTTCTTTTCCACGTTATACAGCGGCTCAGATTGTCGAGGGATACATTGGGTGAAGTTGTAACCTCTGCGAATTATTTTCTCTCTGTGTCAAAAGTAGAAATAGCTGCAAAAGTTCAGCAGATCTGGCAGCACCTGTGATGCTGAGTTTTTCCAGCAGCTTCTATTTTTGTTTCTGATTTTAGAGCATCCGCAGTTCTTTCGGTTTTTGGTTTCTCTCTGTATTTGGGCATTCTTGGGGATCAGTATTAAGCTGGAGTTCTGCTTGTGTGCTTTTTAAAAAAAAATTAAATAGTGGTTTTCGACCCGAGTCAGGTCCTGGCTGCTGAGGGGGAAGGTGTTGGTATGTCAGGGAGAGGTGTTTGTTCGGGATGAGGAGTGGAGAGTTAACAGGTGAACTCAGACACCGCACTTTTTTAAATGGAAGGTGCAGGTAAGGCTGTAGATGTTTCCGTTTTAAGAATGGCATTGCCCTTTTAAGCGGCATCGCTCTGAGACTGAAGGATAAAAGGGAAGAGGCACATGGTGTGGGGTGTGGGGAATCTTTGTGGCTGGCCTTTTTTTTGTTGCGTGTGTACAGAGTTCAAACTGAACCTGTAGCTCTAGGCGGTCCAAGTGACTCATTCAGGTGACGCTTGTGGATTAACGGAGAGTTTATTTAACAGTCTGTTGGCAAGATGCCAAGTGAGCGAAGTTTGAACAGAAGCAGACGGTGGGAGTGCAGAGTAACTGGATGCAAATGACACTGTGTCGATTTTGGCTTTTAGATTCTCTAATTTTATTATCTACAAATGCAATCTTTCCATCGAACGGATGCTGTGGTGAAAAACAAAGGCTTTTTCGTCTGCAGCTGTTTCTCTCTGCCCTTCTCCCTGCAACCCCCTCGGAGCAAGGAGAGAGGGTTGGTGTGTATTCAGAGCTCTCGCCCGGCCTCACTAAGCAATCCCCTTTTTTTGCGTTAAATTAGCAACTTGGTAAAAGCTGGCCCAGGCAACCGATAAAGGAGGGTAGGGAGGTGATGCAGAGGTTGAAACTGTCAGAAACTCTCCAGGGTATCCCTTTTTATTCACACATCTGAAGGAGGGGTGTCATTGCAAGCACGGGCCGCTTGGAACCACTGGACGGCTACAGTACCCTAAATCGCAGGATAGAATCATAGGCTCCTGACATTGTGGAAAGTGGCCATTCGGTCCATCGAGTCTGCACTGACCTTCCGAAGAGCATCCCCCTAGACCCAGCCTACCCCCTGTAACCCTGCATCTCCTGTGGCTAATCCACCTAGCCTATATATCTCTATACACTACAGGCAATTTCCCATGATTATTCCACCTCGCCTGCATGTCCCTGGATCCTATGGACATTTTCCCATGGCTGTTTCACCTTGCCTGCATGTCCCTGGATCCTATGGACATTTTCCCATGGCTAATCCACCTAGCCTGCATGTTTTTGAACTGTGGAAGGAAGCCAGAACACCCGGTGGGAACCCATGCAGACACGGGGAGAACGCTTTCTGTTTAGAACTGGGATGCTGTGATATAAAGCAATCTACAGCGTGTGGCGCAAAGAAGCGGGGGAGGAAGCATCTTGGTGTCTGTAAACTGCATTGATCTCCTTGACACAAAGGGCAAGCTTCTTTTAATGTGATGCACCAGATGTTCCTATTTACACCCTTCAGCAGATTTGGTTTAAGGAATACAGAACTGGGATTTTGATGCTGTAAAGTCAGCGCTGGATGCATTCTTTCTGACTGAATGTTGTGACAGAGTGAGCAGCTAATTACCCTGGCAGTAATCACACACCATGGCAGAGGATTAGATGGGTAGCCGAGCTGCTTTAGATGCCTTGGGGGAGCGTGACTCACTCAAACAGCATGGCTGTTCCCGAAGGGCATGGCTTAGTTTGGGTGTTGCTGAGCAGCATTTTGTTTGGTCTGTTAATGCTTCTTACGGGCTGGTGTGAAGCTCTGGTTAACCTGGGTGGGGGGTGGCTAGTGAAGTTGGGGAGTGGGGAAGGGGCATCTGGTATTAGTCGCCAGTTCTTATTGGAATTAGACTACCACGTTATTAATGCATTTCCCAGTACATTTAAGCCTCAAACCTGTCAAACATCACAGTGACAGTCACCTGTGTGACTTGATTTACTGAAAGTGCTGTCTGTGTTGACAATTTGTGTGTGCCACTAACACATCCCCTTTGGCATTGCTCTTTGTAACATGCGTCATGCTCCTTTGTCTGACTGAGGTTAGGCTACATCTCCTTTTAAGATCACACAGCCTCGTAGTGTTCTGATCAGGCACATCTTGAGGTCAGCCTGGTCCTTCTCCAGGTTGGTAGCAGCTGCAGGTTTGAAAATTCTTGGCCCCTGTCCAAGGTTTCGAAATGAAGCAGCCTGCAGGAAATGACTGGATTATATTTAAAATCCGTAAAATGAAAATGCATGACACTCTTGTGGTGTGGCACCCACTGTGTGATAGACGCAAAACTCTCTGCATCTGTTCACACAAGCAGATAGGTAGGTTTTTATTACCACACCCACCCACCCCCCCTTTCACTCAGTTGAATCACTGGCTCTAATGTTATGTGGACTTTACTGTTGGCATTATGTTGGGTTTTATACGAATTGCATACGCTGAATAGGGTGAAACAACTTGTTTTAATTTCACATCAAGTGGCAGACATCTGAAAAGAAAATGTATAGTTGCAAAAAATCATAGATTCCCTACAGTGTGGAAGCAGGCCACTCAGCCCACTGAGTCCACACAGATCCTCCAAAGAGCATCTTGCTGAGCCCCAGCCTCCCTATCCGAGTCCTGTAATCCTGCATTCCTCATGGCTAACCCACCTAAGCCTGCACACTATATGAGCAATTTAGCCTCATAACCTGCACATCTTTGGACCGTGGGAGGAAACTGGGACACCAGGAAAAAAACCCCATGTAGACGTGGGGAGAATGTGCAAACTCCACCCAGACAGTCACCTGAGGCTGTGAAGCAGCAGTGCGAGCCACTGAGCCACCCTGAAATTATTGTGACATTTTTGCTTTATTTTAGGTAATATATCTTGGTTAGCTCAGTTGGCTGGATGGGAGGCTTGTGATGTAGAGAGATGCCAACAGCTCAATCCCCACACCAGCTGAGGTTACCATAAAGGACTCTCCCTTCAACATCTCCTCTCACATGAGATGTGGTGATCCGAAGGTTAAACCATCACCACTCATGTCTCTCTCTCTCTGATTCTCTCTCACTCTCTCTGCACGGTGACCCCATGCTAAGTCAGGATTCACCCAGCGTTTTGGGGGTCGTGTGTTAATTTCCTTCATTCAACACTGAATATGGGTTTACTGACTTTGTTAAAAGGATGAAGTTTACTCAAACTTGGAGGAGTAAGTGACACACTGGTAGTGTCACTGGGTTAGTAATCTAGAAGTAATGCTGTGAAGACATGAGTTCAAACCCAATTGTATTTAAATGCAATGAATAAATCTGGAATTAAAAGTTAGTCTCAGTAATGATGACTATGAAACTGTTACCAATTGTTAAAAAATCTGGTTAAGGAATCCCCTTAATAAAAGAAAGGATCAGGTCTATGTGTGGTTGACTCTTAGCTGCCCTTTGCAATGACCTTGCAAGCCACTCAGTTGTATCAAGCTGTAATGAAGTCTAAAAGGGATGAAACTGGGGACCAGAAATGGCAATGGCAATGGCAATGGCCATCTCACTGTAACATCTGGGCAGTAGTGCCTTGATTGGAGCACTGTCCCACAAACTGATCAAGTTGTGGGCAAATTGTATCTTCTGGACTGTGCCAGGTGTTACCAGCTTCCGTCCTGTGCCACCAGAGTTGGCAGCACAGTGGTACACAGGGAGGAGGGATTTGCTCTGAGTGTCCTCAACATTAACTCTGCACCTAATAAACACCAATCTGTCACCAAACCTGACCAATTAAATCTGCTGATTACTATACTATTTACCTCTAGTCCACCTTTCCCATAACAAGCTAGAGATTAAATCTGGTTCAGTGAAAAGTGCATGGTGATGTGCACTGTGAATATGAGGTCACATCCTGGTGAAGCTACAACGCAGAATTACATGTTTGCCAAACAGCACAATAATGGATAGATCTAAATAATCCCACAATTAACGGATCAGGTCTAAGCTCTACTGTACTGCCACAACCAGTCAAGAATTGTTTGGACAATTAAACAACTCACTGAAGGAGGAGGCTCCACAAACATCCCCACCCTCAACGAGGACAAAGCCAGCACACCGATACAAAAGACAAAGTTGAAGCATTTGCATCCATCTTACCCAGATGTTGGGTGGATGATCCCTCTCGGCTCTGTCATGAGGTCCCCAGCGTCTCAGATGGCAGTTTTCAGCCAGTTCTATACATGGTGGAATGGTACAAAGCACTGGATATCGTGAGGGCTGTGTGTCCTGAGCAATAGCTTCAATCCAATAGCAAGGAGTTTGATACCACTATCCAAGTATTCTGTCTGACACTTTGGACATTCATGCATCTCTATTGTGTGCAAACAGGCCATTCAGCCCATCAAGTCCACACTGACCCTCTGAAGAGCATCCCACCCTGTCATCCTGCATTTCCCATGTCTAATCCACATAGTCAGCACATCCCTGGATACTGTGGATAATTTAGCATGGTCAATCCACCTAACCTGCACATCTTTGGACTGTGGGAGGAGAACGGAGTACCCAGAGGAAACCCACACACACACACACGTGGAGAATGTGCAAACTCTATACAGACAGCTGAACCTGAGTCCCTGGGTGTACCTTCTATAAGACGTATCGCAGCAAGAATCCCATAAAAGCACTTTCCAAACCTATGTGCTCCACCAGGGGACAGGGCAGCAGATGCCTGGGAATACCACCATTTGCACATGCCCCTGCAAACCTCCCCCCTTCCAGACTGTGGACTATATCATTATTCTGTCATTGTTGCAAAAGTCAAAATCCTGAAGCTCCCTAAAAGCCCTGTGTCCCTACACCATGTGGACTGCAACACTTTAAGAAAGCTGCTAACACCATTATCTTGAGGGTATTTAGAGAAAGGCATTGAATACTGACCTTGCCAATTGCACCCACCTCCCATGAAAGAATTTTTAAGAATCTTAACTGTCACACATTGGAAGGACATTATCCTGACTCCTGTGTAAAATCAGGTATTGCCTTTTACAACTTTGGTATTTCAAAACAGCTGTTCCCTTTGCCCGTTGGGAAAACTAAATTTGTTTTCCAGCAAGACCCTCATGATACCGTGATAAATCTTACCCTGGGACACTGGGGGTGACTGGAGCATCCTCCCGTCTTCCCCCCCCCCCTCCCCCAACGCTGCCACTGCCCAAATCCCCGGAGATCATCTAATGCAGAAGAACCAAGATGCTGGACTGAAAAGGTTTCTGAGTTTCGCATCTTCATGCAATTGATATCATTCCTGATCCCTGCTGCTCATCCTGCTGCCAAGTCCCATTTCCCAGCATCACCTTGCTCACTGGCTTCCACTGAAGCCGTACTTTAGCTTAGAAATTCTCATCCCTGTGTTCAGAATACCCCACGGCCTTGCCTTCACTTCTGTCTGTATCTCTCCAGTCCCATAGTCTTCTGGGAAATTTGCACACATTTAATTCTGGCCTTTTGGGTGTCCCCCACTTTATCTGTTGCACGTGTGGTAATCATGCCTTTAGTTGTGCTAGATCTAAGCCCTGGAATCACTGGTCTACCTCACTCTCCTTTGCTGAAACCTAGGTCTGGGGGTGGAGGGGATAATTCAGGGAAGAATAAAGTTTTAGATTTGCCAACTTGTGAAAGTATGGGTTAACAGCAGGAGATGAGCAAAGAGATTAAACTGAATTCTCCCAGCTTTAACAGTTTAACAATGTTATTTTCCCAGAGCATTCACTGGTTCTGAAATTGATTGCGTTCAGTTGGCTTTCGATAGTATAATCTTTAATTCATCGTGTTCCAGCTCTCTCATTCTTCAGATGTTGGCCTCATTAACACCAGTAAAAGCTCATTTTACCGAGTGCCGTAACCAAGACTCACTGTTCGAATAGAAATGACAGGAATGAAATCGATGGAGTGGAACCATCAGTAAACTCTTTTTAATTGGCCCATTTTCACATGACAAATACCAGGGAGCATAGGTTTAAGGTGACAGGAGGAAAATTTAAAGGACTTGTACGAGACAGGTTTTTTGAAATGCAGAGGGTGGTAGGTGCGTGGAACCTACTGTCAGGAGGTGGTGATGGAAGCTGAAACAGTTGTACTGTATATGAGGTATTTAGACAGACACATGAACAGTCAGGGAATAGAGAGATAGGGACCATGTGCAGATGGGATTAGTTTAGAATGGTTGGCACAGACTTGGTGGGTCTGTTCCTGTGCTGTACTCTATGTTTTAACGAACTCCTTACAATCCACTTTTGATCACCTGGCCTAAGATGTCCTTCTGTACCCTGGTGTTATATTCTGAACTAAAACACTCCCATGAAGTGCTTTGAGATTTGTTACTCCAGTGAACATGTTAAGTAAATACAAATGATTGTTGTCTCAGTCTTAAGATTATGCAGCACTCATGATAGGACTTACGTCAGCTTCCAGTTCAAAATAGCCCATGGGCACTGCCTCTTTGAGGGAAGAAAGGCATGGTGGCTCAGTGGTTAACACAGTTGTCTCACAGCGCCAGGTACTCAGGTTTGACTCCAGCCTCGGGCGACTGGGTGGAGTTTGCACCTTCTCCCGTGTCTTGTCGGTTTCCTTTGGGTGCTGTGGTTTCCTTCCACAGACCAAAGGTATGCAGGTTAGGTGGATTAGCCAGGTGCAAATACCCACAGTGTCCAGGGATGTGCTGGCTAGGTGGATGAGCCATGGGAAATGCAGGCTTACAGGGTGGGATGGTCTTCAGAGGGTCGGTGTGGGAAATGCAAGGTTAAAGGGATAACGGGCGGTGGGTCTGGGTGGACTGCTCTTTTGGAAGGTTACTGGAGCAGCTGGTGGGGTAATGGTAATGTCATTAGATTAGCAATTCAGAATCCCAAGCTACTGTTCTGGGATGTGGGTTTGCATTCCATGATGGCTGATGGTGAAATCTGAATTCAACAAAAATTCAGGAATAAAAACTAAAGCTAGTTTAATGGTGCTTACATAACCACTAACGATTGTTATAAAAATCCAACTGATTCATCAGTGTCCTTTAGGGAAGGAAACTGCCATCTTTACCTGGTCTAGCCTACATGTGACTCCTGACCCACAGCAATGTAGTTGGCTGTTAACTGCCTTCTGGGCAATTAGGGATGGGCAATAAATACTGTCTTAGCCAGTGACACCCACATCCAGTGAATGAATAAAAAATGTTAATAACATCAATCCTAACTGTTAGCAACCATCATGACAATCCATCCATGCCACAACAACAACTGGCATTTCTGTAGTGCCTTTAATTAGTAAGACATCCTGCAGAAATACTACCAAGCAAACTCTGATCCTGACAGAATTCCAGATCGGACAGCACAGGGAGCTGAAGGTGAGACCACTGGACTTGGAGCATTTAAAATCAGGGATGTGCAAAACCCAGAATTAGAGGGACGTGGAGATCTTGGGGGGGGGTTGAGCTGCAATAATCAGCCAAATCCCACCAGGTTGTCACGTCTCTGAACACTGTGGGCAATTTCCCATGGCCGGTTCACCTAACCTGCACATCTTTGGATTGTGGGAGGTCAATTAGGACGGTCCAGAATATCTTTGTAGAGACCCCTTTAGTAATAGCCTGCATTCCATGTTAGTCAAATAATGACATAACACTTTGAGTGAGGCTCTGTTATCACTCTGCTCACTTCTGCAGATGGAATATATTGGCTGTAGATTGCCGCGCTGCGGTGGGGGAAATGTAAAGCTGGGATCACAGAAATCCAAAAAGCTAATGTTACTGGGAAGAGCTGAGACCTTGGTAATCATAAATGCAAGTGTTTCAGACTGAAAACAAACACTGTGTGCTTTTCAGTGTGCGATAGCTTCTGGCAGTGTATTTATGGTGCTGGTGAAGGGCTGAAGTATTCATATATCTTAGCTGCTGAGGTGGGGAAATGCCAAATAAAAGGAAAATGAATGTTTTTGCCTCCTCGCAGACCTCCTGAGGGCCCGTCAAGAAGCAGTCGTTGCAGTTCGGAACTCCAGTACCATGGAGTCTCACATTCCATCTTCAAGTAATTCATCGAGTCAGAGGAGGAAGCAGGGCCTCCCCCAACACAGGGACGCACACTTTAACGAGAGGTCAGTGTCCATTCTGTCATCACCTTGTTGCAACAGGCTCCGTTCTGTGAATACGGAGGTATCCATTGCCTGATTTAGTCATTGAGAACTGTTTGTCTTAAGGAGAAATCCACGTTGCTCTACTCTCTGTGAGAGGTAGTGGCAGCGTTTGGAAATGTGGCAATTTGTTTGTTTTTTGTTTCCAGTCTTTCTGAAACAGTTGTTCTAACTATAGTTGTGAACCTATGCCAATCTCTGCACCCCCGCCTCTCAAATTGGAGACGGTTCAGAAAACATTTGCCAGGATGGTGCCGGGAATGGGTTTGAGTTATAAAAATAGGCTGGGACTTCTTTCGCTAGAGAGGAGGAGGTTGACCTTTTATAGCGGTTTATAAAATCATCAGGAGCATGGTTAAGGTGAATAGCAAGGGTCTTTTCTCTAAGGTGAGTGGAATTTGAAACTACAGGGCATATTTTTAAGGTGAGAGGAGAAAATTTTAGAAAGGAAATGAGGGGCAGCCTTTTCACACAGACTGGTTCATGTGTGGAATGAACTTGCAGAGGAATGGTGGATGCAGTTACAATCACAATGTTTAATAGACATTTAGATAAGAACATGAATAGGAAAGCTTTGGAAGGATATGGGCCAAATGCAGGCAAGTGGGACGAGTTTAATTTGGGAACTTGGTCGGCGTGGACTAGTTGGACTGAAGGGTCTGTGCCAGTGCTGAATGACTCCATAACTCTCCCGTGCCCACATTTCTTGTTCCATTTAACTGCATTTGCCATGGATTGTTGTCTGATGCACTACCATGTGTTTTAACAGGTTGCGCACTAAATATTGGTTTTATCACACTGAGAGTCAGAGTCCTAGAGATGTAAAACACGGAATCAGACCCTTCAGTCCAACTTGTCCAGATATACCACGACAATCTAGTCCCACCTGCCAGCACCTGGCCCATATTCCTCTATACCCTCCCTATTCGTATACCCATCCAGATGCCTTTTAAATGTTGCAATTGTACCAGCCTCCAGCACTTCCTCTGGCAGTTCATTCCAAATAGCACCACCCTCTGCATGAAAAGGTCACCCCATAGGTCTTTTGCTGCTCCTCGGATGCTGCCTGAACTGCTGTGCTCTTCCAGCACCACTAATCCAAAATCTGGTTTCCAGTATCTGCAGTCATTGTTTTTACCTCTTTTAGATCTTTGCCCTCTCACACGACTTGACTGATATTTACATTCACAAATCATTGTGACATTCAGTGGGGTTTTGGAAGTGGAAGTTTTTGGCACCTTTAGGAGTGAGAGGTTAAGAGAATTGATACTAACCTGGCATCAAAGATTCATGGAGCAAGAATGCAATGAGAGCAGTTAGCAATTACTCAGCAACTTTCCTCTGACAAAATGTCCATGGATCCATCATAGGTGATGAAATGGACATACGATTTGACATGAAGTCGAAGGAGGAGGCTGGAAGACCAGTCACTGAAAACTTAAGGTAGAGACATGGGTTTGAGAGATGGTGAGGTTTAGCAAGGGGATGCCAGAGTTTTATGGGCCTCAGACAGCTGAAAGCTGACAGACGGAAGTAAATAACTTGTGAATAAAAGAACCAAAAGGGAACAGTATTTTGTTTCCTCAAATTTATAGCAGAACTTTGAGTTGCTACCCTTAGAGATGAAAAGCAGAATGAACCCCCTGCAGTCTGGTACAGTAAAGTCCTTCTGTTAACTTCAATAAGGCTATAACCCAGTAGGAACAGTTTATTCAGACTTTTTTTTTTCTCTCTATTTTGATTATTTGTTTTACTTTTCTTGCTTTGCAGTTTGGTCCTGGGTAAGCATACCCAGCTCAGCCCAATGCTCACAATATACTGTGCACCCGATTAGTGATTTAAAAAAAAAAGTTTTTATTTTGCTGCTCTCCTGTTTCCACGTAAAGCTTGGAGAGTTAGGGGTATTCATGTGAAGTGGTTTTTGATCCTGGTTCATTGCTGTAGCTTGGAGGCTCTCGGCATTTAAACTGTGTAACTGTGTGTGAAAAGTAATTTGATTTCTACGTAGCCGGGGAGTAAGTTGAGGTTGGTGTGACCACAGACTGGGGAGGCAGCATATGCTTGTCTTAGCTGGCTACAATCTGGAGTGGAACTCTTTCTTTTCCTGGGAAGGTCTACCCTTTTACGTACTGAGTATCTACTCTGCTACTTTCCCCGAGTTTAGTTTTAACTGGTTGTGTTGGAGCGATTCTCTTAGACAGCGTTTTGGCTGAATAACTATCCGTTGGGTGCCCTCTTTGGATGCTGTTGACTGTCACACAACACTTCACACACAGCAATCTGGTTTTGTTTACAAATGGAATGGCCAATCTGCCCACACCAAGATTCCTTAACCAGCTGTTGGAATGAATGAGCCATTCCCGCTGATTGTTGAGGGAAGAATGTTCACTGGAATTGGGGCCGTGGTTTAAGCATAAAGGCACTCCCATTTAAGATGGAGATAGGCAGGGATCTTTTCTCCAGAGGTTTGGGAGTCTTTGGTAGAGGCGGATAGATTCCTGACTCATGAGGGAGTCCGACGTTGTCAGTGTTGATTGTGGAATAGAGACTATATAGTGCAAGCTTGAGGGACTGAATGGCATGCTCATGCTTCTAGTTGATGTATTAATATGGGACTCCTTGCTCCTTGTATATCCACCTGTGTAATAGGCAGAAGGGGCCTCAGTATTAAGCATCTTTACTCTCGGATATCACCTCTGATGCCAAAAGTCCCTTTAGAAATAAGACGGTAAGAAATAGGAACAGGAGTAGGCCATTTGGCCCTTCAAGTCTTCTCTGCTGTTCAATAGGATCATGATTGATCTGACATTTCTTGCCATTGGTATGTCAGACATCAGAGTCTTGAATAGATCTTTTTTAAAATTTTGGGGTTTTTTTGGGTTGAAATTCTTTCTTAACATAAGAGAAGGAAAACGCACGATCAGGAAGGGGTCTTTCAGCCTCTCAAGTCTGATCCATTGTTCAGTCAGATCGCGGCTAATCTGTGACTTCACTCCACGTACCCGCCATGCCTAAACCAACCAAAATCTATTGATCATCTCTTTCAAATTTTCGAGTGAGCCTCAGCGACAAGTTCTGGATTTCCGCTGGGTATGACCATGAAGGCTATAAGGGCTGGGGATTACCAGGACAATGCCAGGGAAGGTACAGGGTGGTTAGACCCACGGTGGCTCAGTGGTTAGCACTGCCCGGGTTCGATTCCAGCCTTGAGCGAATGTCTGGGTGGAGTTTGTGCATTCTCCCCGTGTCTGCATGGGTTTGCTCTGGGTGCTTGGGTTTCCTCCCACAACTCAAAGGATGTGCAGGTTAGGTGAATTAGCCAAGCTAAATTGCCCCTAGTGTTCAGAGATGTGTAGGTTAGGTGCATTAGTCAGGGGTAAATGTAGGGGAATGGGTCTGGGTGAGTTACTCTTCGGAAGCTCAGTTGAGTGAACTTATTGGGCCTCATGGCCTGTTTCCACACTGTAGGGATTCTATGATTCCGTTCCCCTAAGGCACAGTGGTACAAGAGTTTGTTTAGCAGTGGCAACAAAATGCTAAGTCCACTTTTAAAGTATGAGTTTGCACAATAATGTCTTCTTACTGTGTCACTGTACATACACACACGGCCACGGGGATTTGAGGAAAATATAAGCACTACTGCTGAACCCTCTTTGGGTGCAGTGGTGGTGTGGGTCAATTTTAAAAAAAAACATGACTCTCAGAAATTCTCACAACTGTAGGGACAGGATCTGAGCTGGCTGGTCAGAGTCGATGTACTGTGCATGTATAAATAAAGGGAGACTTGCTGATGGGATACCAACCTCCTCCATGGACTTATTTTAGTCGTGACAAGAGAAAACAAGTATGCTCTTAAAAAAGGGGAAAAGAATTTGAAGGATAGGGTTTATGATTTTGTTAACACAAATTCTTCTTGTCTTAGCCAAATGTGGCCTGTGTTCCAACCCGATTAACTCCTTCCCAGCCTGCTGTGACTTTTTCTGTGTTATTTACCAGTTGTGCAAGTGGCTTTCTCAAATGCATCTGCAGAAAGGCTCACGTTGAGGGGAAAAAGTGAAAGAAATCTTTGAAAGTGACCCGGTGACAATGGGGCCATTTATTTTACTGACTTGAGGCAACAGAAGGGATAAGACCACGGGAACTGGTGTAGGCCATTCAGCCCCTCTGGCTTGCTGTGCCATTCAATAGGATCATGGCTGATCTGACATACCGCGTTCCTGCATTTTCCCCATAACCCTTAATTCCCCTCCTGATCAAGAGTCTATGTATCTCAGCCTCCTAATATATTGTTGATTATAAGATTATACTGATAACCCCAGATTTTTCACAATCCAGGGGTGTCCGAGATCGGAAATATCTGACTCGGGCTGAGAACCAACAGCAGAAAACCAAACTTCAAATGAGTCAATTGTGAGTGGCATGGTGTTGTATTCCAAAAAAAAATGTTGACTCAGTCCAACACTGTGTGGACTGCCTTCAAGAAGCAGCTTACCCCACACAATGCGGACAACATGAGGTGAAGTGTGATGAATTATAGCTTTCCTTGTGTGTTGTGGTGTTTAAAAGCTGTCAGGAATAGGTATGTAATAAAATAGATGAATGGCTCCCACTAAACAAATGTGAAAGCAGAGACTATCAAATTAACCACTAAATGCAATACCTTTCCATCAGATTACAGAATGAAATCGGATTAAAGATTTACAACTATGATGCAGATTTAATAAATCAAATACTTTGGATGTGTATGGAGCTTTTATTATTGATTTTATTTTCTGCTTATTCCAAACGAAGTTACTTTGGTTTTAGCCTCATTTATTATCTGTGCTTTTGAAATCATTTCTTCATATCTATCGCATGTTTTTAAAACAAAACACATTGACTAACAAATATTAATATGTGGTTTGATTTTGAAGAGCAAAAACTCAGGTGCTGGGGTTTTGGAGGGAGGCAGTTTCCACTTAGAGTCATAGCGATGTACAGCATGGAAACAGACCCTTCGGTCCAACCCGTCCATGCTGACCAGATATCCCAACCCAATCTAGTCCCACCTGCCAGCACCCAGCCCAGCACCAAACCCTTCCTGTTCATATACCCATCCAAATGCCTCTTGAGGGGGAGCTTAAAACTGTAAAGGGCAGGATTATTTTACAAGAGAGAATTGTAGAACACAGCACGGAAGGAGGCCATTCAGCCCATTGAGGTCACACAGAGCCTCCAAAGTTTATCCTATCCAGACCCAGTCCCCTTTTAAATCTCATAACCCCACATTTACCATGGCTAGTCCACCTAGCTGGGTACAAAGACAGAACATATGCAGAAAGTCATGATTTGTGACACTACAGTTAGCTAATTAAAGCTTTCCAAGAGATTTATTAGTTTTATTTTCAGAAAAAACCTCTTGTTCATTTAGCAGCAAATAACTGATTTTTGTCATTGACGCTCCTGAATAGGTTAACATTGCTACTTTTCTCATAGCATTATAAATCCACACTTTCATGATTGCATTTTTTTTCAAGAGAAATCTTTGACAGGCCAAAAGCCAGATTGGGAGGGTCTATATAGCAATCAGATACTCCCTTAAAATTCCATCTGTGTGTCCTGGGGAGTGCACCATAGGGAACAGTCTGAGTTGCAAACAGTGGTGTGCATTCTGTGTTTTGCTTTTTCAAAAAAAAAAGGAATAATTGCCCACAAAGGATTTCCTGGTATTAGTTACAGCAGCAATACAACCCTCAGCATTACAGGAACAATACATCAGCAACATCGACCCAGTCAAGCCTGGTCCTCAACTGGTTATAACCGTTCCTGGACTTAAATCGCTTGTCAGGGTCTGAACATTAATGGTTACATTTGTTTTTTGTTATTTAAGACAGTCTTGCCTATTGAACAATATTGGTTAATGTGTATAACATGGGAGACAGTTCTGTTCTGCCTCTCCTCCGACAGCATGTTTAACTTTGAATAGATCAGACCGTTTGCCATCTTTTTATTGCTTAGCTTTATCTGGTGTCTCAATTATTTATAATTACTTTGTGTTTCACTTTTTTGCTTTTGGTGACCCAAGGTAAAGAGATGTCAGTCCTGAGGAAGTGAACGGTTTTATATCCAGTATTATTCTCAGCACCGGCGTTCACTCTGCCCCAATGGTATTTCTTAACCGTGACTCTTCCAGAATATTCTTGCCATTGTACTAATAGAACATTGCCACCTTTTAACACTAAGGCTTTCACATTTGAAACCTGTGCAGAAGGGGAGCCCTGTTTCCAGTGGGTTAGGCTTGGCCATGGCACCGTTGGTAGAGGTTGAGTAGGTTAGGATTGTTTTCATTAGAAAAAAGGGGATTGAGGGCGGACCTGATTGAGGTCTGCCAAATCATGAAGTGTAGAGACACGGTGAATAGAGATAAGCTTTTTCCCAGGGTGAAGGATTCAATAACGAGAGGTCACGCTTTCAAGGTGAGAGGTGAAAAGTTTAAGGGGGATACACGTGGCAAGTACTTTACACAGAGGGTGTTGGGTGTCTGGAACGCGTTGCCAGCAGAGATGGTAGAGGCAGGCATGGTAGATTCATTTAAGATGCGTCTGGACAGAGTCATGAGTAAATGGGGAGCAGAGGGATACAGATGCTTAGGAATTGGGCGACAGGTTTAGACAATGGACTTGGATTGGCTTAGAGGGCCGAAGGGTCTGTTCCTGGGCTGTAAACTTTCTTTGTTCATTCTGACATCTGGGTCTGAAGGTTGAGGGGGCTATGTGAATGACGCTGCCTTGTCCAAGATGTCTCGTGGCTGAAACCTAAAACTGAGGCCCCCTTTCACCCCTCAGGTGCTTCCACTGCTTCCACGTAACTACTGGAGGTAAAATAGGGAGAGGTCCTCATTAATGCCATGTCCAGGTCCCAATGGCAGGTTATAAATACAATTTATAGAATCCTGCATTGCACACTGTGGTTGCTAGGCTTAGAATCATAGAATCCCTACAGTGTGGAAGCAGACCATTCAGCCCATTGAGTCCCCACCGAAGAGCATCCCATCCCATCCCTACAACCCTGCATTCCGCATGGCTCACCCACTCAGCCTGCACATACCTGGACACTACAGGTCAATTTAGCGTTGCCAATCCACCTAACCTGCACCTGTTTTAGTTGTGGGAATTAACCTGAGCACCCGGGGGAAAACCACACAGACACGCAGCGAATGTGTAAACTCCACACAGACAGTCACCCCAGGCTGGAATCAAACCGGGATCCCTGGCGCTGTGAGGCAGCAGTGCTAACCACTGAGTCACTGTGCTACTTCCTAGATGATCACTCTAACTTGGTTAGAAAAGTACTGTAAGGTGGGATGTTCTGAATAGAGTTCTTTTCATCTCTCGTTTTCTCTCTGCTTCCTTTCTCCTCTCTCCTCCTCCTCTCTCCTTTTTTCTATCGTTTCTTGTTTTAATTCTCTCCTCTTTCTTTCTTTTTCTCACTCCCTCTCAGTTGTCCACTCACCTGGATGTGTAAGTGCTGATGTCTAAGGGCATTCTGTTGAGGTGAGGGAATAATATCAAAATGCGAAGGACGGATAATAGCTAACAAAGTATTGGAAGAACAGAGTGGACATAAAAACTGCAAAATAAATCCTTTGGAACTGATTGATGGAAGAGGCAGTATTGTGTGCTAACCTGATCTTCTGTCTAGTCCTCTTGTCAATGTACATTTCAATAGATGCCAAAGTTTTTCAACTTAATTGTCAGTTACCACGCAGCAGTACAGTGGTTGGGATAACATGTTGCGGCTGTACAGGATGTTGGTGGGGGGAGCACTTTTGGAATACTGCATGCAAATCTGGTTGCCCTTCTACCTGAAGCATGTTGTTAAACTTGAGAGAGTTCAGAAAAGATTTCACAGAATTCCCAGTGTGGAAGCAGGCTGCTCAGCCCATCGAGGCAACATTTTCACAGAGGGCGGTGCATGTATGGAATGAGTTACTAGAGGAAGTGGTGGGAGCTAGTACAATTACAAGGCATCTGGATTTATAAATCATCTGGATGGGTATATGAATAGGAAGGGTTTAGAGAGATATGGGCCAAATGCTGGAAAATGGGACTAGATTAATTTTAGACTCGATCCTGCATAACCAATGTCTAACCCACCTAGCCTATAATCCACACCAGGTGCTTTCCTTCCCTAAAGGGCAATTGTGAAAAGGATGTTGCTGAGTTGGAGGGTTTGAGCAATAGGGAGAGGCTGAATAGGCTGGGGCTGTCTTCCATTGGAGGCTGAGGGGTGACCTTATAAAGTTTACAAAATCATGAGGGGCAGGAATAGGGTGAATAGCCAAGGTCTTTTTCCCCAGGGTGGGGGAGTCCAAAACTAGAGGGCATAGGTTTAAGGTGAGAGGGGAAAGATTTTAAAAAGGAACCTCCGGGGCAACATTTTCACAGAGGGCGGTGCATGTATGGAATGAGTTACTAGAGGAAGTGGTGGGAGCTAGTACAATTACAAGGCATCTGGATTTATAAATCATCTGGATGGGTATATGAATAGGAAGGGTTTAGAGAGATATGGGCCAAATGCTGGAAAATGGGACTAGATTAATTTTAGATTTCTGGTCAGCATGGATGAGTTGAATCGAAGGGTCTGTTTCCATACTATATGACTATATTAATGGTCCTGCCAAAAATCAGGAGCCTTCATGTGTGTTTATGATAACCTTTTCACAGTGTCCCAGTCACCAACTGAATATCTGAGATGATCCTCATCAAAGTCTGGACTCTGATGGTTAACATGTTAAGAGTTACCACTTGATGCCAAAAGGATTCAGATATTGTGTAACTTTTCCTTAACTAGCCTCTGTGTCTAGTTTCATATGAATCCAGCACCCACCCCCCTGGCCATCCAAACCCTCCCTTCCTGTCCCCAGCCTTTAGCTGATACAAGCAACTCAGCAGTTTTAATCTGTCACCTTTGAGAAAAGGTCATGCAGTGAAGTTACAGAATCATATTTCAAAGCAAGAATTTGGGACCAAAGATTTTCATCTGTGAACACTAAAATGCCGACGTATGTATCAGGCAGACCTCACTTGGAGAGTAATCAATGTTTCAAATGGTCTGTTAAATAAAGCAGTCAAGACAAAACACAAGCATTATTCAGAATGAGCATTGGGTTCTTGCATTTAACTGTCAGGATGTGAGAGCCTGAATAGGAGAATAGGGTGTTAGAGAGAGAGAAGAGGGTATTAAAAAGGTGGAATCTCAATCAGCAGTTTGACCCTTATTTAACCTTGAAGTCAGCTGATTCAGTGACCTTTGTTCCAAATGTGAACATCCCTTGGGGCATTTTGGCAAGACTTCTGGGAAAGTGGGGCGACCATATTGGAAGGTGACCGGCAAGGGGGTGGGGAGAGGGTTACAGGCGGCAAAAGCTGACAGCTTGTCTGGTGGGACTGTTCCCTGTGATTACAGCTAATTACAATCACATGTACGCCTCCTCCTCGCCATTACCATGCGGGTTTAATTGAGTGTTATTCATCTGCCGGCTGTCCAGGAAGATAGAAGCGATGGGTAGGCTGCAATTGCTCAGGTCCTGCGGCCTGCCGGGGGCTTGGCTAATTGTGAGCCCTCAGAGATTAGGGCGGGTGATTACACAGTTCAAAGTGTAATTACATAAGCAATGCTTGGCTGCTGCCCCCAGCTCAGAGGCTAAGGTCACAAGCTGCGCTACCTGAGATTAATCTCAGCTGCCAGCAAGTGCAAGGTACTCGCAGAGCACTTATGTGATTAGCATTAACATTCAGTAGCACCAAATCGATTAGTAGCTTCTCTCAGACAGTCCGTGCCGCACAATTAGTTTAGAGCTGCAATGGGAGCATCTTTATTACAGTGCCATCATTTTCATCTTGTCAGATTTTAACACCCTCAATATTAACAACTGACAATCAAACGCCTCAAATCAAAACAGATTTTTAGGGACAGATAGATGACCCAGCTTAGGAAATGCCTGGTGCTGCAAAATTTTGATTTAAGCATTGTGCTCCCTTGGATTTTGCTCAAGAGAGATGTGTGTTTTCAAAGCCTTTTGTCTCGCACTCATTAGGACCAACACGGGAACGCCAATCTTCAGATAATGACACCAACTTTTATGACAGGAAAGAAGGGTTCTAATTGGTTGACAAAATGATTTGGTCAGCTGAGGTGTTGCCTTGGAGAAGCTTTCGGTCAAATTCAAGAAAGTTGCAAGCACTGCACATGTTCCTTTAGTTTACAAGGAATGGGTTCCTGTCTGTGAATATCTGTCACTTCTCGCAAGTGTAAAAGAGCAATCTCTGTCTCTAACTGTAATTTTTCAACCCACTGAGTCTGCACCAAGCCTCCAAAGAACATCCCACCCAGACCCACCCCATCCCAGCAACATACCATGGCCCATCCGCCTAGCCTGCACATCTCTGGGTTGTGGAAAGAAACCAGAGCACCTGACGAGACCCATGCAGATGTGGGGAGAATGTGCTAACATCACACCCACAGCTGGAATCAAACCCACGTCGCTGGGGCTGTGAGGCAGCAGTGCCAACCACTGAGCTACCATGATGTGAGCAAAGATACAAGCACAACAGATTCACTAATGTAGCTGCAAAACCAACGACAAAGGTGCACGGGATTGTAATGCTTTCTGGAAAAGTTGAAATCTGCACACCACTCTTTTTTCCATAACATATTTTCTCAAGAACTGAGTAATTTGTGGATTGCTAAATATCTTGACTGTAGAGTGGTCTCGTGAAAATACCTGGTTCACTTCTGTGGCCACTGATGGTATGGTGGAGTTAAGGTGTAGCTCAGATGTGATCTAATGGGATAGTGAACAGTCTTGGGGGCCAAATGGCCTCTAGCTCCTACCTGTTGGGACAAGCTAGTGTATTCATCGATAGTCACAGGTGAGGTGCTGGAAGACTGGAGATTGGCTAGCGTGGTGCCACTGTTTAAGAAAGGTGGTAAGGCCAAGCCAGGGAACTATAGACCAGTGAGCCTGACCTCAGTGGTGGGCACGTTGTTGGAGGGAATCCTGAGGGACAGGATGGACATGTATTTGGAAAGGCAGGGACTGATTAGGGATAGGCAACAAGGCTTTGAGCGTGGGATACCATGTCTCACAAACTTGATTGAGTTTTTTGAAGAAGTAACAAAGAGGATTGATGAGGGCAGAGCAGTTGATGTGCTCTATATGGACTCCAGTAAGGCGTTCAACAAGGTTCCCCATGGGAGACTGATTAGCAAGGTTAGGTCTCATGGAATACAGGGAGAACTAGCCATTTGGATACAGAACTGGCTCAAAGGTACAAAGGGTGGTGGTGGAGGGTTGTTTTTCAGACTGGAGGCCTGTGACCAGTGGAGTGCCACAAGAATCAGTGCTGGGTCCTCGACTTTTTGTCATTTACATAAATGATTTGGATGTGAGCATAAAGGTACAGTTAGTAAGTTTGCAGATGACACCAAAATTGGAGGTGTAGTGGACAGCGAAGCAGCTTACTTCAGATTACAACAGGATCTTGACCAGATGGGCCAATGGGCTGAGAAATGGCAGATGGAGTTTAATTCAGATAAATGCAAGGTGCTGTATTTTGGGAAAGCCGATCTTAGCAGGACTTATACACTTAATGGTAAGGTCCTGGGGAGCGTTGGAGTGCAGGTTCATAGCTCTTTGAAAGTGGAGTCGCAGTAGATAGGATAGTGAAGAAGACGTTTGGTATACTTCCCTTTATTGGTCAGAGTATTGAGTACAGGAGTTGGGAGGTCATGTTGCGGCTGTACAGGACATTGGTCAGGCCACTTTTGAAATATTGCATGCAATTCTCGTCTCCTTCCTTTGGAAAGATGTTGTGAAACTTGAAAGGGTTCAGAAAAGATTTAGAAGGATTTTGCCAGGGTTGGAGGATTTGAGCTACAGGGAGAGGTTGAACAGGTTAGAGCTATTTTCCCTGGAGTGTCTTGAGGCTCAGTGGTGACCTTCCAGTAGTTTATAAAATTATAAGGGGCATGGATAGGATAAATAGACAAAGTCTTTTCGCTGGGATGGGGGGAGTCCAGAACTAGAGAACAAAGGTTTAGGGTGAGAGGGGAAAGGTACCAAAGAGACCTAAGGGGCAATGTTTTCACTGAGGGTGGTGTGTGTGTGTGGAATGAGCTACCAGAGGATGTGGTGGAGGCTGGTACAATTACAACATTTTTTAAGAGGCATTTGGATGGGTATATGAATACGAAGGGTTTGGAGGGATATGGGCTGGGTGCTGGCAGGTGGGACTAGATTGGGTTGGGATATCTGGTCGGTATGGACGAGTTGGACTGAAGGGTCTGTTTCCGTGCTGTACATCTCTATGACTCTATGAATCTATGTAAAAGTGTTGAACAACTGATTTTGCCAGTTTGCAGGGAAAGGGGCTTAGGACACCTCACGTCATTAATCTGTGTTCATGATATTAATTGCTTTGCTCTTTGGTTTTGCCTGTCCAGGGAGGGAGTTCTTAATTCTCAGAAGAGTTTTTGAGGGCAGTGGTGAGTGAGGTTCCCATGTATTTTCCCAAGTTCAGATACAACTTGAGCAACTTGTGACCAGTGTTTTGGCAACATGGGATTGGTCACAATGCAGAAGACAGCTAATCAATCCCTCATGTCTGTCCACAGGAACTATTCAGCAAGCCCTACTCCTCTGCACCTTCTCCTTAGCCCTGGTTTTCTCTTCTTTGTAGATAATTTTCCAATTCCCTTTGAAAGTAGTGACAGAACCTGCCTCCACCCCACACTCAGACAATGCATTCCAGAGCTTAACTACACACTGCATGAAAACTGAGAACAGAGTCAGGAGGCCATTCAGTTCCTCCAACCTGCTACTACACCATCCCAACTTTTTATCAGTTACTAATGAATCGTCCTCTGTGTGCCTAGTTGGCATAGCATTCCTGATCATCACTACTCACTTTTTGTTTTAGAAAACAAAAGTTCTTTATTCTGATGAGCTCTTGGGAATGACTTGAGATCTGTAAGGTCTGTGGTTGCCAATCCTCCTGACATCAGGGGGACAGGTAAAGTTGCCAGTGCCCCAGAGGACTAAAGCCTTGCTCTCTCATTTGAGGGAGATGACAAATGATGACTTAACCTGATGGTCACCACAGCTCAGGCAGAGGCTGATGTTAAGAAGGCAGCACTTTTGTGGTAACCCCAGCCGATGCAGGAATTGAACTGTGCATCACAAATCAGCCATCTAGCCAACAGAGCTAACTGACTTCCTGCTGACAGTAGCAGCAGTTTATCTTGATGGAACCCCTTGTGATTTTCTTCACCTATATTTGAATCTCTACTTAACTCTCTCTGCTCTAAGGATAATCCCAGCTTCTTTAGCATCTCAACATAACTAAAGGGCAAGTTGCATTGCAGAATACATCAGGTAAAGTTGCACATGTACTTTGTGCACCTTCTCACTATGAGACCCATTAGCACCACCCCCTGCACTTTAAATGGGGTCGTTTAGCAGCATATTCTCCTGATTTAATGAAATGTGGAAAGCGGTGAATGAAAGACAGTTATTTTTGCTTCAGAGGTGCACTGTTTATAATTCATGCTTCCTGCAATAATTGCCTCATTAAGTGAAACCAAGCCACGAGGATAAATAACATTTAAATGTAAATTAATGAACAACAGGCAGCTAATGAGGTCTGGCCAAATTTTGTTGAATATCTTTCCATGTTCTGGCTTTAAAACAATGCAGAGGCACAGTCAATGATTAAGCAGTATAATTTTTGCTACCAGGTCTGTCAGTGGGTCAGCAATGGATCAAACTGCACTTTTATTTTTAAAATCAGACCTCCTTGTGTAAAGGGCAGTGGTAGTATCACTGGGCTAATAATGCAGAACACTCGGCTAACGCTACAGGGGGATGCGTTCGAGTTGCATCATGGCTGGTGGTGAAATTTGTATTCATTTGATAATATGGAATACAAAACTATCCCTAATAATAACAGCCTTCAATTGTCATTTAAAAAAAATAAACATCTGATTCACTAATGTACTTTAGGAAAGGAAATTTGCCAATCTTAAAATAAAACAACTGGTGATTGAAATGAATTGGAGAGCTGAAACAGATGTGCTTTGTGGAACATCTATGTTCAATCTGTAAAAATGATCCCACGCTTCCAGTTGCCTGTTACTTAACACACCACTGTGCTCCCTAGCTAATGTTTTACCTTGGGTCAGCTGCAGTGCGCCACTGAGGCTCAACACAAGGTGGAAGAATAGTGTCTCCTCTTCTGCTGAGGCACCTTTTTAATAGTCTTTGATATTGAGTGTAACAATGTTAGAACATGACCACTCCTGATCACCCACCCCACAACCCCAGGTTCCTGTCCTGTAATAGGTCGTGTTCAGCACAGCCAACCCATTTCCATCTGAACATTGTCCCCATCATCACCCACATGGCTACACTTTTTCTAAAAAAAAACCTGAAAGGACTGCGGATGATGGAAATCAGAAACAAGAACAGAATTTGCTGGAAAAGCTCAGCAGGTTTTACAGCATCTGTGGAGAGAAATCAGAGTTAATGTTTCAGGTCCAGTGACCACCTTCAGGACTGATGTAGCTGGGAAAATGTTGGTTTTTATGCCAAAGAATCTTTTTTGTTTGGTCCCCTGGCTTACAGTCAACAATCCCTTTGCCTGCCTGGTCTTTTTATCTCACTGGGCACTCCCTTTACGTATCGTCCAAAACCCCCCCCTCTCCCCAAGCAGCACAAATACCACCATTTTCTAGTTGCCTCAAATCTGCCCATCCTTATCTAGTCTAGCCTCCATGTGACTCCAGCCTGACAGCAATGACTCTTAACTGCTTCTGGGTAACTAGAGATGGCGATAAATGTCAGCATCACCCACATACCTCAAATTACTAAAATGGAAATTGCCCTAACTCTGGTCAAAACTGCATTTTTGTGGAGTAATAATTCTTAAGTCCGCAAGAATACCGTTCACAAATGTCTTACCCCTCAATCCACTGGCATGTTGAAATATTCCCAATTGTCCTTTTTATCAAAATGGCCCTTTACTGTTTTGTTCCTCACAAATTCATTTTGCGTCGAGTTGCTTCTAAGGCTGAGAGTCACTGAAATTTCCATCAGGTCCACTGTTTCTGATGCTTAACAATCTTCAGTTGTCATTTACCCAGTGGCACAACGTGCTGGAAGGTGACATGGCCCGTGTTCTGTGTTCCCCAAACTTTGGAATTGTAACGGCTGTCAGTCTCGATCTGTTATCACTCCATCGGTTACCTTCTGAAATGGGAGCGTATGAAGGGCCACAGGAACAGCGGGCCATCACTCAGCCTCTCAGTTCTGTTCCACCATTCAAGTCAGATCATGACCGATTTTTGTATCTCAACTCCAGCTACCCTGTTTGGTTCAGTAAACTTCACTGCCACTGTCTGACGAAGCCAATCAATTTCAATTTTGACATCTCCAGCGGACTCTCACCAACCTCCTGTCCAGTCACTAAAGTTTTTTAATTATTGGTGGGGACAGAGAAAATTCCAGATTTCTGTTACACTTTATCAGTGAGCATGCCCTCCTGTATCGCCCCTGTAACTGCTTTGCTGTCAGTCGGAGGTTGTACACTCTTGTGCTGAGCTCTTCCACAAGAGGAAATAATTTATCTTGATCAATCCCATCATGAAATCCCCTTTCCATTCCTTAGAATGTCATTAAGCTGATATTTCTGTTGAGGAGTGAAGATTTTCCTGGCTGTACATTGGATTGAAGCACTCGAATACTGCTTTGTTTCTGAGTTATTCTGAACTGTACACCGTGTGACTGTGGAACTGGTTCCTACTTCCTATCAGCAGACAAGCTGTTTAACTGTGGAGTCTTATCAGGCTGCGGGAAAGAGTGGGGAATTGGGATTCATTGAATAGTTCTTTCGAGGAACTAGCACCTACCCGATGGGTTGAATTGCCTGCTTCACTCTGAGTCTAAATAGCTGAGTCCGGAGTGCATTGATTTCTAGTCTTTATTCCACCAGGACCCAAACACCAAAATCCAGGCTGACCCTCCAGTGCCATCCTGAGGAGTGCTGCACTGTCAGAGCTACCATGCTGTGGAGGAGATGTTAAATCAATGCCCCATCTGCCTCATGGGCAAGATCCCACAGCACTATTGTGACGAAGAGCTGGGGAGTTATCCCTGGCGTCCTAGTCAGTGTTTATCCCTCACTTGACAACTGGTCACTATTGCATTGCCATTTGGTGGGATCTTGCTGTGCACAGATTATCTGCTGCATTTCCCACATTACAATGGTGACTGCAACTCTGAATTAACTCATTGGCTGTAAAGTGCTGAGGTTGCAAAAGGTGCTATATGAACGTAAGTCTCACTTTCTTTACTGAGGACTAATAGCTGCAATTAAGCATTACAATCACTGTACTAGCGGCTAGCTGTCTATCTTGCTGGCTGTTTAAATTGTGGAATTTGCTCCGATACAAATCCCTACCATTTCCCCATCTCCTTTTACAGAAACGGGAATCAGGATTTTATTCCGAACAGCAATGAGTGCGGCAAGCGCCTGATGTAGCGGGGCCTCTTAATTCCGCAGCACATTGTCGGCTGCCAATCTTTGCTACAAAGGTGGTCTCTTTGCACATTGACTGATGATCCTTGCTGGGTGTCGGGTTGACACAGGCAAGCACATTTTCCACTTGCTAGCTAACTAACCACATAGAATAACTGTCTCTCTCCAGTCGTGACATATTGTGAGCTATGAATGTGATGAGGAGGCAGCAGCTGTGCATGGTGAGAATATTGCCTTAGTTAGTTGGCGTCTCAGCTAACCCATTGCGCCTGTTGAAAGGTCCTTGCTAATGACAGTTATTGAGATTGGCTTGCAGTTCATTTGATCTCACATTTTTAAGTGCTGAATATTTTTGGTTGACATATTTTCCCTCATTAGCTCTCCCTAAGTCTGTGTGTCAGGAAGGCTGCATGTTTTATTCAGGATGAATATCCACAGGCACACAAGAGTGTCACTGACCCCCTTGGTCAGTGGCTCATCCTCATTCCTTTAGAGCCTTAAGGAACTTCTTAATATTCCAACCCTTCACCCACTGCCCCCTTCCCAAACAGCATTTTGTTCCATCTTTCCAAACCACTGTGATGTTTTCTGGGATTTTTGTGTTTCTGTGACCAGCTGCACATCTATCTTCATGACAGATACCAGGTTGCAAACCATGAGAAAGTGAGGACTGGAGATCAGAGCTGAAAATGTGTTGCTGGAAAATCGCAGCAGGTCAGGCAGCATCCAAGGAGCAGGAGAATCGACGTTTCGGTTCCTGAAGAAGGGCTCATGCCCGCAACGTTGATTCTCTTGCTCCTTGGATGCTGCCTGACCTGCTGCGCGTTTTCAGCTGCAAACCATGAGAGACATCTTCATTGAGGCCAGGCCTGACTCAGCGATTCACCCAATGCAGCGTAAGCTAAGGGCACATTTCTATATAATTGTACCCAGTTGGACCCAGTCCCAGTCTGCTGCTTTCTCATGCTCTTTCTCTGTCTCACTCTCACTCATTGACTCTCTTTCTCTCTCTGTGTTTTTGTGTGCCTCTCTCGTGCTCACTTTTCACTGTTTCACTCACTCACGCCCTTGCTTGTGCTCTCTTGCATAGACCCTTGCACTCATTATCTCGCTATCTTTCGCTTTCTAACTCCTCCACCCCAAACCTATCAGGCAGTCTGATTCTTACAAGTAAACCTGTGTCTCTCTGAGCCATTTAAACTTTCTTTTCAGGTTTGTCAAAGACATGGACTCATTCTCCTGATGAGATGGGAGATGACTTTTTTTCTGAGGCCACTGCCAGTGGTATTTCCCGAACCTGTGAAATGATTGAGATGTTGAGTATCATGTGACAGCTTGATGTAAAGGATAACAGCTTTGTTTGACTGGAATCACTCTTGTCTCTAAGACCAAAGACTCCCAGACCCACTCAGCTGTGATAGGGTTAGGGCATACCATTTACTCTTAGATTAGATTAGATTAGATTATATTACCTACAGTGTGGAAACAGGCCCTTCGGCCCAACAAGTCCACACCGCCCCGCCGAAGCGTAACCCACCCATACCCCTACATCTACATCGAGATCTACATCTACCCCTTACCTAACACTACGGGCAATTTAGCATGGCCAATTCACCTGACCTGCACATCTTTGGACTGTGGGAGGAAACCGGAGCACCCGGAGGAAACCCACGCAGACACTGGGAGAACGTGCAAACTCCACACAGTCAGTCGCCTGAGGCGGGAATTGAACCCGGGTCTCCGGCGCTGTGAGGCAGCAGTGCTAACCACTGTGCCACCGTGCCTCTTCTTACATGGAAACACAGGAGTGTTCTCACGTCCTGCCCAGATCCATCTCTCATAGTATACCGCTGAAACAGAATAATTGATTCGTCACCTCATTGCTGTTTGTGGGAGTTATGTGCAGTTTGGCTGCTGGGATTGTCTACAATACAATAATTCATTAGCTGTGAAATGCTTTGGGAATTTTCTGAAACACACTGAGGAAATGCTTTGCCTTTAGAAATAGAATATCACAGGACCTTTTTGCAGCCAGCGGAATTGGGAGGTGGAACCTAAGCTTAACGCTAATTCTGAAAGGTGACCTGTCTACCAGTGCAGCAATCTGTCAGGGCACTCGGCAATGTCAGCCAAAATCTGTGGGGCCAAGTCTCTGGTTTGAGATTTAACTCCGAGTGAGGAGATGGAGCCGCAACACCAAGGGGGCAAGAGATAGGCTTGAAATCGAGAATATGGGCATACTGGTAAGTGTATTCATCAATTGACCATCCTAATACAGATATCATTGTCTGATCTGAAGGCTAATAGCTCATGTCATTGGAAGTGGTATACAATGCAGTTTAAGAGAAACTGTGAAAGCATTGCAAAGTGGTCGAATTGATCATTCTCCTTTCTCGACCATGTCTGGGTTATTTGTAATGAGTTACAGTACTTACCTTATGGATTTTCCTCTGTCTTTCAAGGACAAAAGCTGGGGGACAAAAAAAAACACATTGCCAGCTATTTTTAAAAGCCATACAGCTCAACTGTTTATTAATGGGGCCCAAAGTAACACCTTTTTGTTTGGCGAATAGATAATTGGAGTTGAGATCTGGCCACCTGTGGTTTATGCATTTGGTGTTTAAAGATTTCTCTCTTTCTCTCTCTCTGCTGTGGAAGTTACAGTCCAATACTGGGGAGCAGTTTTCAGTTAATATCTGGTGCATCATCCCTGATAAATGTGTGAATGTACAGGATTCTAACCTCAGGAGAATGCAGCCACAACCTGATTCCAATCAATTCTCACTGCTTGGGTCCTTTTCTCTCGACAGTGGTCTGTGCTGAAGGGGGTGATGGCTTATTCCTGTGTTTCCTTTCTCTGGCTGTTGTACTGTCTGCTTTGTCACCCCACCATGTCTCTGATCAGGATTTCACTGCCAAGAGGTTGCCCTTTTATAACCCTTTTATCCCGCACGCTCGAGCACAGCACAATATTGAGCTCATGCCTTGTGCCAGTAATCTTTAAATTCCCCTTTTTAAAAAAATATCTTCATCTTTTTATTCGTTTCCTTGTCTTTGGCTGTCGATTGTAGTGTCCATTTTCTAGATTGATGCATCAATCCCCTGATGGATTTTGGATTAGTGGTGCCGGAAGAGCACAGCAGTTCGGGCAGCATCCGAGGAGCAGCGAAATCGACGTTTCGGGCAAAAGCCCTTCATCAGGAAAAAAGATGAAGGGCTTTTGCCTGAAACGTCGATTCTGCTGCTCCTCGGATACTGCCTGAACTGCTGTGCTCTTCCGGCACCACTAATCCAAAATCTGGTTTCCAGCATCTGCAGTCATTGTTTTTACCTAATCCCCTGATGGACTCCACTCCCTTACCATAACAAGTGTAGCCTCTAGGAACCACACTTCAAATGGTCGCTGGAACGTGATAAATTGCTTCCCTTCCTCTTTAGACGTAATCGTAAAACCCACCATAAGATGCAGAAATGGGTTCATTGGTAAAAAGAGTCTGCTCTGCCATTCAATAAGATCCTTACTGATCTGATAATCCTAAACTCCAATTTCGTGCCTTAAACTCATAACGCTACTGATTTTAAAAACCTGCCTATCTCAGAGACTTAACAACACAAGTCTGTAGTAAAGAATTCCACAGATTCATTACTGTCTGAGAGAAGAAATTCCTCCTCATCCCTACTTAAATGGATGACCCCTTAACTCTGAGATTATGCTGTCTAGTCATGGACTCTTCCACCAGGAGAAACAACCTTTCAGTATCTATCCTTCCAAATCACTTAACAATCTTATGTTTCAATAATGATTTGGAGATGTCAGTGTTGGACTGGGATGTACAAAGTTAAAAATCACACAACACCAGGTTATAGTTCAACAGGTTTATTCGGAAGCACTAGCTTTCAGAGCACTGCTCCTTCATCACCTGAGTGCTCTGAAAGCTAGTACTTTGAAATAAACCTGTTGGACTATAACCTGGTGTTGTGTGATTTTTAACTTTGTAACTCCATACCCGTGATCAGCACAGTTCTCTACACTGCCTCCATTAACAGAATATCTTTCCTTAGATAAGTACACAAAACATCCCACTGTACTCCAGCTGTGGTCTGACCAGTACCTTGTACAGTTTTAGCAAGATCGCCCTATGTTTATAGTCCATTCCCTTTGAAATAAATGCCAAAACTCCATTTGTCTTCCCTATTACAGAGGAACCTCGATTATCCAACAATCAGTTATCAGAATTTCAGATTATCTGAACAAGATCGCAAGGTCCCGATGCTTACTAACTATGTCTTCTGGCATTCAATTAGCCGACCGAAATACTCCCTGCCCCAGTCCTTCCGATAACCAAGGTTCCTCTATATATGCTGGACTGGTATGCTAGCTTTTTATCATTCATTCATGAAGATATCTAAATCACTCTGTTTCGAAGTTTTCTGCAGTTGTTCACCATTTAAATACTGTTCAGCTCCCCTATTCTTATCAAAGTGCATAACCTCACATTCTCCCACAATATGTTGCATCTACCAAGATTTTGCCAACTCAGTTAATCTTCCTGTCGCCCCTTTTGTGTTGTCCTCACCTATTTTTGCCTGCCCACCTATTTTTATTATCCACAAACTTGACCAAGTCATTAATATACATTACGAATAATAGTAGCCCAGCTACAGGTTTCCATCCTGGAAAATGTCCCATTACCTCAACTCTGTCTTCTATTAATTAACCAATCTCCTGTCCGTGCTAATATACCAGCCCTTACACTATGGGTTCTTACCTTTTAAAATAGCCCAAACCTGTGATACCTTATCAAACATCTTTTTGGAAGTCCAGATGTATTATATTATCTGGTTCCCAATTATCAGTCTCACTCTTTACCACCTCAAAGAATTCTCATAAATCTGTCATGGATGATTTTCCCCATCATGCTTGATTTAGGATACATATTTCTAAATGCTTGACAATTGCATCCTTTAGTGACATATTCCTAACATAATTCCAATGACAAATGTTAAACTAACTGCTGTATAGGGACGTTTTGTCTCTTTTCCTTTTTGAACAGGGTGTTACATTGGCAATTTTCAAATCCTCTGGGGTTTTTCTAGAGTCTCAGCAGTCTCGTACGGTTACAACCAGTGCATCCACTATCTCCTATAGCTAATTCATTTAATATACCAGAATGCAACCCCTCTAGTCCAAGGGACTGATCAGCCTTTAGCCCCATTAGCTTCCTTTTATTCCCTCTTTCCATTTTTCCCTTGATTAATAGCATTCTGAAAATAGTGTCTTCTAGTGTGAAGACTGGTGCAAAGTATTTATTCATCTCCTCTGCTATTTCCTGGCTCCGAATGATTATTTCCAAAGCCTTCTTCTCTAAAGGCTGATGTTAGCTTTGGCTTCTCTCTTCCCTTTTATATATTTAAAGAAGCTCTTGCTGTCTATTTTTATATTACTTGCTATTTTATCAACTAACTTTTTATTTTCTTCCTCTTTTTTATATTTTTGGTAATCTTCTGTTGTATTTTAAAACTTTCTCAAACCTCTGGCTTACCGCTAATCTTTGTCACATTGTGTGTGTGTTCCTTCTTTTCAATTTGGTACCATCATTAACTTCCTTGTTAACCACGGTCAGTTTATTATTCCTTTTCTAGATTTCTACTTCTCTGCAATGCATAATTATTGTGAGCCAAGAACTATTTTCCTACGTATCTGCCTGTATTCTTCAATGGTCTTCTTTGCTGAACCTCTTCACAGTCTACTCCAGCCACCTCTGCCCTCATTCATTTGCAATCTCCCTTACTTAACTTGGCACTCCACTTTCCTATTCCCAAACTGAATGTTAATTTTTACTATTGTTTAGATCAATTCCTGATGAAGGGCTTTTGCCCGAAACATTGACTCTCCTGCTCCTCAGATGCTGCCTGACCTGCTATGCTTTTCCAGCACCACACTGACCTAAACTCTGGTTTCCAGCATCTGCAGTCCTCACTTTTGCCTAGCTAATTTTTACTATGTTAAAGTCACTGAAATGATTGATTAGACCTGCCTCATTACACATTACCAGATCCAAAATAGCCAGGTCCCTGGGTGGATCCCATATTATTCTGATAAACTGTGTCAAAAATACTGAGTCCTTCCTCATGGCTACCTATTGACCATAGTCAGAGTTGTATATCATGGAAACAGACTTTTAGATCCAATAGTCCATGTAGACCATAATCCCAAACTAATCTGTCCATTTGGATTTCCCCATGACACATGAAGATTAAAGTCACCCATAATAAATGTTCTATCTTTTTACTTGTCCTTATCCTGTCCTGATTTATTCTCTGTCCTCCAGCACAGCTATAGTTAGATGCACTGCAGGTTACCCCCACCAGTACTGTTTTCCCTTTGTTATTTCTTACCTTTAACTGTATGGACTCTACATCTTCAGGACCAAGGTTATTTGTTGCTATTGTACTTATTCCACCACAGACTATCACCCTTTCCTTCCTGCCAGGCCTTTCAAAAAGTACCCTGAACATTTAATTCCTAACTTTGATCTCCTTGTAATCACCTCTCCGTAATGGATATGAGATCACACCCATTGATCTCTATTTGTGCCACTAAATCATCTTTTTATTCTGAATATTACAAGCCTTTAGGTAAAGAGCCATTGATTTTGCAGCCTTATCATTTGTTTTCTTCCCTTTGACCCTGTTTACTGTTGCTTTTCTAAATTGGTACACTGCTGTCTCACAGTTTGGTTACTATTATTCCAATAGCAACCCTTCAGTGCTGCCATATCCTTCTACTTTTCTATTTGCTCTGGAATCCCCTCCCTAACAAGGTGCTAGATCTACCCACAAAACATGGTCTGCAGTGGTTAGCACCACTGCCTTACAGCACCAAGGACCTGGGTTCGATTCCTGCCTCGGGTGACTGTCTGTGTGGAGTTTGCATGTTCTCACCATGTCTGCGTAAGTTTCCTCCAGGTGCTCTGGCTTCCTCCTACAGCCCAAAGATGTGCAGATTAGATGGATTAGCCTTGCTAAATTGCCCATCGTGTCCAGGAATTTGCTGGCTAGGATTTGGAGGAGTGTGAGGTGGGTCTGGGTGGGATGCTTTTCAGAGGGTCGATACAGACTTGATGGGCCAAACGTCCTCTGCACTGTAGGGATTGTATACATCAACTCCCCATTACCTTCTCAAGGAGAGCTAGAGACAGGCAATAAATGCTGGCCAGCCAGCGAAGCCCACATCCTGTTAGTGAATTTAAGAAAAAAATTGCTTTTGATTTTTTCCAATCATTTGCATTTATTTTATGCTACATTTAGAATTTTCTTGAATGTCACTTTGACATGAAGTCCTTGTGAAGCTAAATTGCCCACAGTGTTAGGTGAAGGGGTAAATGTAGGGGAATGGGTGGGTTGCGCTTCGGAGGGTCGGTGTGGACTTGTTGGGCCAAAGGGCCTGTTTCCACACTGTAAGTAATCTAATCTAATCTAATCTAATAGGCATGACTGTCCACTACAAAGGCCAATAACTTTAACCATAAACTTTGGGACACAAAGTCTCCCTCTTCGGTGGGATGCCTGTTTTGCACTTTTCCTATTTCAACCTCTTTGCAATTAAGGTGAAATTAGTTTTCTTGTCTCTGTCCCGTTCTTTTGAGAAACCACACAATTTGCATGGCCTGGTTCCATTATGACATTTTTACCAAATGTCATTGTTGATGTAAATCAATGATGTAAATTGTGGGTGATATCCCAGATAATTCCAACCCTGCTCCCAGCTGTTCCTCTGTAAGATGTGATGACATAGCAATGGGGAATGATCAATGTTGTTGTTTCACACTCTCTTACAACAGCAACACTTGGTTCAGTGGTTAGCACTGCTGCGTCTTAGCGCCAGGGTCCCAGGTTCGATTCCAGCCTTGGGTAATTGTCTGTGTGGAGTTCGCATAATTCTCCCCATGTTTCCTCCCACAGTCCAAAGATAGTCATAGAGATGTACAGCATGGAAACAGACCCTTCAGTCCAACCCGTCCATGCCGACCAGATATCCCAACCCAATCTGGTCCCACCTGCCAGCACCCGGCCCATATCCCTCCAAACCCTTCCTATTCATATACCCATCCAAATGCCTCTTAAATATTGCAATTGTACCACCCTCCAACATTTCCTCTGGCAGTTCATTTCATACACGTACCACCCTCTGCGTGAAAAAGTTGCCCCGTGAGTCTGTTTTGTATCTTGCCCCGCTCACCCTAAACCTATGCCCTCTAGTTCTGGACTCACCTACCCCAGCGAAAAGACTTTGTCTATTTACCCTATCCATGTCCTTCATAATTTTGTAAACCTCTACAAGGTCACCCTTCAGCCTCCGACGCTCCAGGGAAAACAGCCCCAGCCTGTTCAGCCTCTCCCTGTAGCTTAAATCCTTCAACCTTGGCAACATCCTTATAAATCTTTTCTGAACCCTTTCCAGTTTCACATCTTTCCGTTAGGAAGGAGACCAAAATTGCATGCAATATTCCAACAGTGGCCTAACCAATGTCCTGTACAGCCACAACATGACCTCCCAACTCATATACTCATACTCTGACCAATAAAGGAAAATATACCAAACACTTTCTTCACTATCCTATCTACCTGTGACTCCACTTTCAAGGAGCTATGAACCTGCACTCCAAGGTCTGTTTGTTTAGCAACACTCCCTAGGACCTTACCATTAAGTGTATAACCCCTGCTAAGATTTGCTTTCCCAAAATGTAGCACCTCGCATTTAACTGAATTAAATTCCATCTGCCACTTCTTAGCCCATCTGAACAAGATCCTGTTGTAATCTGAGGTAACCCACTTCACTGTCAACTACACTTCCAATTTTGGTGTTATCTGCAAACTTACTAACTGTACCTCTTATGGTCACATCCAAATCATTTATATAAATGACAAAAAGTAGAGGAACCATCACTGATTCTTGTGGCACTCCACTGGTCACAGGCCTCTAGTCTGATAAACAACCCTCCACCACCACCCTCTGTCTTCTACCTTTGAGCCAGTTCTGTTTCCAAATGGCTAGTTCTCCCTGTATTCTGTGAGATCTAACATTGTTTCCCATGGGAGACTGGTTCACATTGTCGAATGCCTTACTGAAGTCCATATAGATCACATCTACCACTCTGCCCTCATCAATTGTGCAGCTTAAGTGAGTTGGCCATGCTAAATTGCCCATAGTGTTAGGTGCATTAGTCAGAGTGAAACGGGTCTGTGTGGGTTGCTGTTTGGAGGGTTGGTGTGGACTGGTTGGGCCGAAGGGCTTGTTTCCACACTGTAGGGAATCTATTCTAATCTAAACAGCAAGACCATGGAGCGCAATAACTTAACTATTGGCTGCCCTTTCCTTTTGGCAGGTATATGAGCCTAAAATTTGTATAAGACTGTTATGTTTATGTGTCATCTCGTATCCCACTCATAAAAATGATTGAGAATGAGAGGTCACAGATACAATGTAATTTGCAACAAAAACAAACAAGGAGGGGGAAAATGTTTTTTTCTCTCAGAGCGAGTAGTTGTGTTCTGCAATGCGCTGCCTGGAAATATGTTGGAAGTGGGTTCAATGATGCCGTTTGAATAGAAATAATGTACAGTGTTATGAGGAAAAGGCAGGAGAAGGGAACAAAGTCATATTCAAAGAGCCAGTGTAGACACAGTGGACCTCCTTCTGCAACATCATCATTCTGTGATATCTCTGATCACACCACAAAGCAGTCCTTTCTGAGAGGAGCATTAAGAAAATAGTTTTTGCATGATAGGTGTGATGCCAGCCAGCCCAGCATTTATTAGTCCAGAAGGTGAGAACCGCTATATGTATAGTGTAGGTAAACCCATCGTGCTGTTAGAAAGGACTTTTATAGGATTTCTACCCAGTGACAGTGAAGAAGCAACCATATATTGCAAGGAATTTGTCTTTTTATTTTTTGTGAGTTTAAAAACAGTGGATTTCAAATTTGTGACAAAGTTTGGGGGCTCGTCCAGGAGTTGGATCGGATTAGATTAGATCGATTTGGATTTGAAACAGTCAACTAAGATTTGGGTGTGGTTGGTATATAAAACAGGTGAAGGAAGACACTCAGGTTCAGTACTGCATTTTAGGCTCAGCATTGGAAGCTGCAAAGGTCTTCCTGCAGATGTTTCTGTGAGCTGTGAATTTGAAATGATACATCAAGAGATATTTACAAAGAGAATGGGTCACTCTGTACCTCTTACAAACCAGTGGAAGCCACCAGAGAAAGACCATTGAACACCAGGGGCCTGACCATTTGAAGATGGATCATTTCAACATTGGAATCAGGAAGCAAAAACCACTGAACGGACTTTGCTGTTTCCTCTACCTCAACCAATAATCTAGTTTCTCCGAACGTAAGACAAAAAACTGTGGATGCTGGAGATCTGAAGCAAAACCAGAAATTGCTGGAGAAACTCAGCAGGTCTGGCAGCATCTGTGAGGGGAACAACAGATTTAATCTTGCAAGTCCAATGACTCTTACTGGAGCAGTTGTTCTGATCATCAGAATATCAAACACTTATGTTGAAGAATCCATGGACTCAACATAAACTCTTTATTACCCCACAGACACTGCCAGGCCTGCTGAGTTTCTCAAGCAATATATTTTCTGTGTGTGTGTGTGTCTGTTCTAAGGGGGGAGTTTATAAAGGGATTAGAGTATTAGTTAGTTAGTGTTATATGTCATTGGTTTATATCTGTATAGCTGTAGCTACAGTCTTATTATTTGTAATTAAAAAAATTCTATTTAGAATCATAGAATCCCTACAGTGTGGAAACAGGTCCTTCGGCCCAACAAGTCCACACCAACCCTCCGAAGAGTAACCCACCCAGACCCATTTTCCTACATTTACTCCTGACTAACGCACCTAACCTACACATCCCTGAAATCTATGGGCGAGTTAACATGACCAATTCACCTGACCTGCACATGTTTGGACTGTGGGAGGAAACCGGAGCACCCGGAGGAAACCCACGCAGACGTGCAAATTCCACACAGACAGTTGCTCGAGGCTGGAATTGAACGCAGGTCCCTGGTGCTGTGAGGCAGCAGTGCAAACCAAAGCTGTGCTTGGTCTAAAAGTCAGGTAAGTTATGGTATAGATTAAAAAAAAACTTTTGATATTTAGTTTGATCCCATGAACAGTGTGGCTTGTTTTATGGCACACTACCTCATGATCATAACAATTTCTCTAAGTCCCTCTGGAGGTCAGGTTGTGAATTTGGAAGTTGCTGATTATTGCATTAATCTTTAGTAGCTGCACTGAGGACTAGGACAGGACTGGTTCCTCAAATTCTGGGTGGCTCTGGCAAAGCAGACAGGTGCACATGGGAGCCACGTGGCTCACTGAATTCCGTTTATGAACAGCAGAGTACTACACACAAGAGCAATCTGAAATAAAGACTGACACTGCTGGAAACCAGTCAGGAGCTTGGAGGGTATCTGGGGAGAGAGAAAATCTGGGGTGACATTCCAGGTCGATGAGCTTTTGCGAGAGTTGAGAATTAGTGGGGATTGACCTTTTTTTTTAAAAAGAAAAATGGATTCTGGGTAATCCAAGATGGAGGACAGGAGACAATTGTGGCTGTTTAGAGCTCCCCCTTTTTAGTTTTGAGATCTTTTTGGTGTTGGAGTTGATTTCCTCGAATTCTTGGAGCAGTAATTATTGTTTTATAAACTGCTGCATTGTTTTGGAACTTTGGAAAAACAAGTCTGGCGGACAGGGCCCTGCAGTGGTGTGATGACGGAACTAACAAAGGAGAAGATCTGTACAGGGGGAGGGCAAGAGTGACGGAAAAAGGGGATGATTGCAGCAAGGCGAAAAATCGAGTGTTAATAAGACACACAGAATCGGAAGATGGTGATATAAACAGCCTGAATAGCAGAGGGAGAGTGAAACATTATCTTCTGACAAATGGTGCGAAGGTTTCCAAGGAAAATGTTCAGGTGTCGGGCATTCTTTTTGATATATAGGACAGCCCTGTGCAAATAGCAGCTCAGACCACCTCCTCTTCTGATACAACCATCCTCTATTTACCACTGTCCAGCCCAGGAGCAATGGCTCAAATCTTCATCATTTACCTTTGATGTTAAAGCTGTTGAATGTAATTATTTTACACCTTGATTTGTATTTCTCTCCGTTACCAGGGCCAGCAAACTAAAAAGTGCAATTGTTTGCATAGAATCTTTCATTAAATAACGACTGTATTTCTCTGCTCTTCGATGCATGTTGTTGCTGAGCTAACAGTTGTTAAGGCTTTTGGTTGGAAGAAGGTTGCAGGCTATTTTAAATATTGATAACACAGGAGGCTTCTCCCTGTGGAGGCCATGCTCGAAAACTGTCTCGCTCACACCTGCTGCTGAGACTGAACTTGTTAATAATTAAACACTCTACATAGAACCTCCAAAATATCGGTGTGTTTCAGAATTGAAGTGTTTATGTTGAATTATAAATTACAACCAAAAGTTTGCCGGCTGTAATGGGCACAAATCTTTCAATTACTTGGGTGCTGTAGTTAATTAACCATCATGTAACTGTTCTCCTTTCCCATTTTTATTTAAGGTTTTGACATTTTTTTCAAGGTGGTGGAGTGGAATTAGGATTTTCCACGTGTGCTGGTAGCCTACCCAAATAGTAAATGACCCCAAACAAATCCTTCCAGTCAATGTTGATGAGGGTATTTGATGGTGGATAGTCAGGTGCTGCTTAAAGTCCTGGTCAGTGGGTGATCTCCAGGACTCTGCTTGATTTTCCTCACTCTCTAATCTTCATGTCCTGCTGCTTTCCTAGCTGACATCCGTTCAGATCGGGAGGATTAACCCCAGTAGATGTCAACTTGTCTGCTTGTTGAATTATCCATGTACATTGCATTAAAACTTGCAAGTTAATATCGGAACAGGAGGAGGCAATCGAGCCTTCCCTGCCATTCAATAGGCTGATCAAACACTTTAATGCCTTTTATTCACCATATCCCCATAACTCCACTGGTAAAACAAGATCTCTCAATCTCTGTTAAACATGCACAAAGGCTGAGTCTTCTCTGCCCTCTCTAGTAGAGAATGCCAAAGATTCCTTTAAGGTGAAAGGAGAAAGATTTTAAAAAGACATGGAGGGCAATTTGTTTTTTAAACAGAGTGGTTCGTGTGTGGAATGAACTTCCAGAAGAAGCACATGAATAAGAAATGTTTGCAGGGATATGGGCCAAGCAAAGGCAGTTAAGTTCGGGATTATACTGATTTACAAGGATGTTGCCAGGGTTGGAGGATTTGAGCTATAGGGATAGGCTGAACAGGCTGGGGCTGTTTTCTCTGGACCTTTGGAGTCTGAGGGGTGACCTTATAGAGGTTTACAAAATTATGAGGGGCATGGATACGGTAAATAGACAAAGTCTTTTCCCTGGCTTGGGGGAATCCAGAATTAGAGGGCATAGGTTTAGGGTGAGAAGGGAAAAATATAAAATAGACATAAGGGGCAACTTTTTCAAGCAGAGGGTGGTATGTGTATGGAGTGAGCTGCCAGAGGATGTGGTGGAAGCTGGTACAATTGCAACATTTAAAAGATATTTGGATGGGTATATGAATAGGAAGGGTTTGGAGGGATATGGGTCGGGTGCTGGCAGGTGGGACTAGATTGGGTTGGGATATCTGGTCGGCATGGATGGGTTTGACCGAAGGGTCTGTTTCCATGCTGTACATCTCTATGACTCTATGACACAAGTTGGTTGTACCAAGGGGATCTGTTTTCCATGCTGTATGACTCTGAGTAGAATCATTTCTTTGCATCCCTGATCAAAGTGGTATCCATCTTATTTCTAAACAGTCTCCCCAGAATTTGGATTCTCCAACCAGGAGGAACATCTACTCTGTTTATGGTTTTCAGAGTTTTGGAAGTTTTAATGAGATCACCTCATAATTCTTTGAAACTGTAGAGAATAAAGATTGCCCAGTCTCTTTCATAGGACAGTCCCACTATTCCCGAATAGGTGTGTTAAACCTGGGGGTAGAAGCAGGCACGTTAGCAATGTTTAAGGCATGTCTTGATAGACACGTGAACGGGACGCGAACAGAGAGATAGCAACTGCGCATGGGCAATAAGGGGTGGGTCTAAATAAGGGTTGATGGGCCTGGTCCTGTGTCACTTTGAATTCGACCCATTGAGTTCACACCAACTCTCCAAAAAGCATCCCACCTAGACCCAACTCAACCATCCCATCCCTGTAACCCTGCATTTCCCATGGCTAATCCACCTAGCCTGCACATCCCCAGACACAATGGGGCAATTTAGCATGGCCAATTCACCCTAACTGCACATCTCTGGATTGTGGGAGGAAACTGGAGCACCCAGAGGGGACCCACACAGACACTGGGAGAATGTGTAAACTCCACACACAGTCATCCGAGGCTAGAATTGAACCTGGGTCCCTGGCGCTGTGAGGCAGCTGTGCTAACCACTGAGCCACCGTGCTACTCGGTTGTATCAATTGTATTGTTTAACCCTCCTGAAGAAGGGTTACACCTGAAACACTGAATTCTCCACCTCCCTGATGCTACCTGGTTTGCTATATTCTTTCAGCCTACTGCTTGTCTATCTTTACTACAGTCAATAATATATTTCCTCAGATAAGGAGACTGAAACTCTGCACAGTATTCCAGGTACGGTCTAACCAAACTCCTACACCATTGCAGCAAGACAAAGCCGCCATTGTTGACAAATCCACATGGGGTGTAGTAGTACCAGGGGAAAATGTGGCAGAAATCAGGGCAGGTTTGTAGGTTATCGACACTTAACAAGGAGGAAGATTTGAAAATAAGATACACTTTGGAGCAGGGATTTGAAGGTGAAAAGCTAGAAGGGGACAGTCACCAGTGCAAATGGCCACAGAAGTGACTGGAGTGTTGTGTAAAAATTAATTTTTTCTCTTTGTTTACTGCTTTGCAGGGAAATGTCGCACACAAACCCTTTGCTTTCACCTCAGAATGCACCTCACATCGCTTTAGGGCCTCATCTTAGGCCTCCATTCCTAGGAGTTCATTCGACCCTGTGCCAAACCCCAGGTAAGTGCCAAAACATGGAAATCTGCCTCCAGAGCTGTCAATAGTAGTTAAGTTCACACAGTGTAATATTTTTAGATATCTCTCTGATACAGGACTGTGGTTGGGACGTTTTATTTTTCTTTTTGTTTTGTGGGATTCCAAAGTGGTTGCTATAGCAAGGCCAATGCTTTTGCCCGTCCCTAATTGCCCTTGAACTGAGTGGTTTGCTGCGTCATTCCAGAGGGCAGTTGAGAGTCAATCCCGTTGCCGTGGGTCTGGAGTCACATATAGACCAGACTAGATGAAGGACAGCAGACTACATTCCTGACAGAACATCAGTGAACCAGACTCGATGATGGTTGTCATGGTCACGGCAACTCTGATTTATTCCAGAATTGCTAATCGAGTTCAAATTCCATCAACAGCTGTGGCAGGATGTGAACTCCTCTCTCTAGGAGCTGGACTCTGGATTAATTAATTTAGTGATGTTATCACTGTGCTATTGTCCCCCACTAGGTCAGGAGACCCAGGGGCTCCAGTGGTGAATGGTCTATTGAATAAGCCCTCACATTCCAGGCCGGCGCGTGGACTGATTGTGGGAAGTCTTAGCCAGGAAACAATCCGGGCAAGGCAGAGGGAATGTAAAATTTCATGATACCTGTGAGGATTCCACTGTTCTAGCAATCTCCACATCTACCAGAAGCTAATTGGGCAACTTTAATGAGATGCGGCAGTATAGAATTTATAAAGGGTATTTGCCCAGTAACTCCTCCAAATGTGTTTTGTATACCTGATATAAATTATTAATGACTGGAATCCAGCAAACCCTGTGAGCAGTTTGCATAGGGGAGGGATCTCCCACCAGTCAGGCAGCTTCTGCTGGTGCTTGTTGAAAGGGGAAATGTTAGGAGAGTCCTTTACTCTGCCTGAAACAGTGAAGGGTATAGTCCCCCTGAGCCTCTGGTATAGGCAGCTGGGCTATCAGGCTGTCTTCAGCACCGCACTGGGAGACTGGGCCTGGATCAATGGCTTCATACATCCTCCTCAAGCAATTAATTGACGGCAAAGAATCACCAAAAAATCACCAAGTGAATGTCAAATCCCACCCGGGATGTTAATGGGAGTGGATTGGGTTTACTAGGGTAGATCCACCCAGGATGTTAATGGGAGTAGATTGGGTTTACTAGGGTAGATCCACCCGGGATGTTAATGGGAGTGGATTAGGTTTACTAGGGTAGATCACACCTGGAGTGTAAATGGAGAATTTGATTCATTTTGCTGCAGTAGATCACAGTAGATCAGGTTTGCCGTGGGAGATCACAGTGGATCGGGTTTGCCGTGGGAGATCACAGTGGATCGGGTTTGCCGTGGGAGATCACAGTGGGTCGGGTTTGCTGTGGGAGATCACAGTGGATCGGGTTTGCCGTGGGAGATCACAGTGGATCGGGTTTGCCGTGGGAGATCACAGTGGGTCGGGTTTGCTGTGGGAGATCACAGTGGATCGGGTTTGCTGCGGGAGATCACAGTGGAACGGGTTTGCTGCGGGAGATCACAGTGGAACGGGTTTGCTGCGGGAGATCACAGTGGAACGGGTTTGCTGCGGGAGATCACAGTGGAACGGGTTTGCCGTGGGAGATCACAGTGGATAGGGTTTGCCGTGGGAGATCACAGTGGGTCGGGTTTGCTGTGGGAGATCACAGTGGAACGGGTTTGCTGCAGTAGATCACAGTGGAACGGGTTTGCCGTGGGAGATCACAGTGGGTCGGGTTTGCTGTGGTACGTGTCAGGCAGAATGTCGAATGTCTAACCGGAGGTGTGAAGGTGCTTGTTTGTTCTCACTCATTGATTGCTGACCCCTGAACTGCCGTTGCAGGTTATGGTTTCTTACAGCCAGCCCAGGCTGAAATCTTTGCACGACAGCAGGAAATGCTCCGGAAGCAGAACCTGGCAAGGTAAGCTCAGTACTCCGAGAGGCTGCTGGGGGTGGGGGTCAGCCAGATGTTTCCTGTTGATCACAAGCCGCGAAATGCCTGTGATCAATAACTGGGTGCCTCTTGTACCTGCCACTGCCTGCTAGAAGCTGCTATCAGTCCCTCTCTCAGTCTCTGCCTTTACTGCTGGAACAGCCAGGCTGTATCAAGGCAGCAATATTAATGAACCTGAAAGCACAGTGTCATTTTCAGTGTCTCTTTGTCTGCCCTGAACGTCGCAAATTGCTTACAAACCTGTGGCCCCCTCGGTCTGGAATAATCCCAGAGGAAACCAGTCCTTTCAGCCCAATTGATCAGAGCTGGCGTTTACCCTATTCTGGTCTCCTCCCATCCCATTGATGTGATCTTTTCCTATCTCCCTCCTGCATTTATCTAGTTTCCACTGAAATGCATCTGTTATTTGCCTTCCGCTGCTCTCTGTGAGAGCGATTTCTCCTGAATTCTTCACAGAAAATAGGAACAGGAGTAGGCCATTCGGTCCGTTGAACCAGCTCAGCCATTCAGACACTTGTTCCCACTTTCTCCCTGTGGGCTTTGGCACTCAGACTGCTGGTAGGACCTGTCCATTCTCCTACAGCAGCGCCAGCATCATTCTACCAGGCCATAGGACTGCTCTCTCAATAGAGAGACACAACTGGTGGTGGTTTAACCTGAGGGTCACCACGTCTTGGGTGAGGCTGAGAAGGTGGGACATTCGTGGTAACGTCAGCTGGTGTAGGAACTGAGCCCACACTGTTGGCCTCACTCTCACTAGCTAGCCAACTGAGCTAACCAGTCCCTTTAACAGGTAAGCACCAAACAAACAAGGTCACTGGGATGATAAAGAAAATCTTGCATTTGTATAGACCCTTTTACAGTCTTTATAACCACATAAACATTTACCAGGTGTGGTCAATATGGTTGCATGGGAAACGTGATAATCAATGTGTGCAAGGCAAGCTGTCACAAGCGGAAAATATGATCGTGCGTTTTCACCATGTCGAATGAGGGTTAAAGAATGATTCTAGACGCCTGGTCTATCTCACCCTTCTCCCCTTCAAAGCTGTGCTGTGGGATCATTTACATCTCCCTGAAATTGCGGGGCGTGCCCTCGATTTAGTGTCTAATCTGAGACCTCAGACAGTGCAGTGTCCCCTCAGTGCTGCTCCAGAGCATAAACTCAGATGATGTGCCCAAGTTCCCGGAGCGGGACTTGAACCCACGATTGTCCTGGCTCAGGAGCGAGAGCGCTACCAACCTGACGCTTGTGGGTGCTGGAGACCTGGCTCAAGAAATGTGCGTTTCAGTGGACTGGTGGCTCCAGTTGATCTACTGGAAAGACTAGATCAAGTGGGTAAAGGCCTTCTTTATCCCAGAGGATCTTGTGACAGTTTACCAATACCGTATTGTGCTTCGGTTATCTGACGCGTACTGTTTCTGCTGACTGGGCACCAAGAGTGTCCTGTGTGGTAGTTGCCTGATGCTCTCAGCTCTGGCCACAGTGAATTTCCAACACCCTTGAGAGTTTGTAATTAATAGAATCATATTTTTTCACAACAGAAATGTCCCAGTGATCAGATTGGCTGCTGCAAAAGAACACCATGGGTATTGAGCTTTCCATCTGAATTATAGCAGAGATTTTAAGACGCTAGTCATTTTCTGAAAGCTTGCTTCTGGTAGTCGAATAATATTGAGGTTTTCTTTTCCCTTTTTGTTTTGTGTCTGTTCTCTCTTACTTTCAGACTCGAGATGTCTGCTGAGCTCCTGCGTCAAAAAGAGTTTGAGAACATGCACAGGCAGCGGATTCTCGGAGCCGACCCTTTGTCACTGCACTCCAGCTTGCCCCCGGACCACCCCGCCCTGCGTAGCATCCACGATGTGCCCGAGGGCCACCCGCTGCGCGAGGAGATCTCCCGCCGCAACGCTATGCTGGTCCTTCGACACAACACGGCCCCACTGCTGTCCCTCAACCACGCCGTGCCGGGCAACCCGCTCCCCAAGGAACCAGGGCGCAAGGGCTCCCGGAAGGTGGCCCACCACAGGACGGAGGCGCATGGCGCCGGTGAGGTCAAGGACCACCTTGAGGCGCGCGGCCGAGACGGGAGCGCCGACTGTAACGACGAGGAGATGAAAGACTCGGAGAGTGACCCCGAGGCGGGTGATGACAAGCCCGAGAACCTGAAGACCGAGGTGATCGGATCAATCCACGAACTCAAGGAGTGCAAAGAGGCCGCAAAGGCTTGCGAGAACATTAAGGAGATGCACGAGGCCACCGGTGTTGCTCAGAACCCCCCCTGTGTTTCTGTGGGCTCCGACTCTCCCAGCCACATGCTGGGCTCCGCAATCGCTGAAAACAAAGCGAAATATCTCCCGTCCGCTCCAGCTCCACTCCCTCAGCCCCTGCCTTTTGGATTTCCGTACACGGCAAATCCTTACTTTCACACAGGTAAGCTCGAGTCAACTGTGGTAAGACCTGTCCAATGAACTCCGGTCACAAAGGGCTCCAATTTGAAATGCTGAAGGAAGCTACAAATATTCCCACTGATAAAGATGTGCCGGGAATTGACCTTGCGGTTCACTTGCATTGCCAAGGTTTTGCTGAGTTTCTCCACTTGATGAATATTTCCGTCATTTATATAAACGATTTGAATGTGAACGTTGGAGAAAGTGAGGAATGCAGATGCTGGAGAGTCACAGTCGAAAAGGCTGGCGTTGGAAAAGCACAGTCATTCAGGCAGCATCCGAGGAGCAGGAGAATCGATGTTACCGTGCGTAAGCCCTTCATCAGGAATTGAAGGAGACATTCCTGATGAAGGGCTTATGCCTGAAACGTCGATTCTCCTGCTCCTCAGATGCTGCCTGACCTGCTGCACTTTTCCAACGCCAGCCTTTTTGACTGTGAATATCGGAGTTATTCTTAGTAAGTTTGCAACTGACACCAAAATTGGAGGTGTAGTGGACAGTGAAGAAGGTTATCTATGTGTATAATGGGACTTTGATCAAATGGGCCAATGGGCCGAGGTGTGGCATATTGATTTTAATTTAGATAAATGCGATAGGGCAAATCAGGGCAGGATTTATGCACTTATTGATGGGGCCCTGGGAAGTGTTGCCGAACAGAGACCTTGGAGTGCAGGTTCATAGTTCCTTGAAAGTGGAATCGCAGGTAGATAGGGTGTTGAAAGAAGTGTTTGGTACGCTTGTCTTCATTGATCAGAGTATTGAGTACAGGAGTTGGGATGTCATGTTGTGGCTGTACAGGACATTGGTTAGGCCACTGTTGGAATATTGTGCGTAATTCTGGCCTCTCTCCTATTGGAAGGATGTTGTGAAACTTGAAAGGGTTCAGAAAAGTTTTACAAGGATGTTGTCGAGATTGAAGGTTGATACAGGGAGAGGCAGAATAGGCTGGGGGTGTTTTCCCTGGACCGTCGGAGGCTGAGGGGTGACCTTACAGAGGTTTATAAAATCATGGAGGGCATGGATAGGGCGAACTGCCAAGGTCGTCTTCCCAGGGTAAGGGAGTCCAAAAATAGAGGGCATAGGTTGAAGGTGAGAGGGGAAAAATTTAACAAGGATCTGAGGGGCAATTGTTTCACACAGAGGGTGGTACGTGTATGGAATGAGCTGCCAGAGGAAGTGGTGGAGGCTGGTACAATTGCAACATTTAAAAGGCATCTGGATGGGTCTATGAATAGGAAGGGTTTGGAAGGAGATGGGCCAAATGCTGGCAGGTGGGACGAGGTCAGATTGGGATGTCTGGCTGGCATGGACGAGTTGGACCGAAGGGTCTGTTTCTGTGCTGTATGTGACTCCCACATGTCCAGCCCTCAGTCCCCCTCTCAGCTGACCAGTCTGGGATGGTCAAGCGTTGTTCAATCTCAAACTATCGCAGCTGAATCAGTTTTTGCACTTAATCTACCCACTGACCTCCTTACTTTTCAACTAACCAGTAGCCAGGATTTTTGTTGGTTCCTGCTATCTCCCAGTGTCAAACTAGTTGGGATTTGAAAACTCATCGCAGACCTGACTGGTCTATATGATTCATTACTGCAGTTGCTGGTTCAATTAAGTGCTAACATATTCAGATAGATCCTTTTTAAACAAACTAGAATGTTCCCAATGACCAGGTAACTCAGGGTAACTTGAGTGGAGCATTCCACTTGTTGGTCAAGTCTGTTTGGCTACTATTGGGGCGGCACAGTGGCTCAGTGGTTAACGCTGCTGCCTCACAGTGCCAGGGACCCACGTTCAATTCCAGCCTCAGCCAACTGTCTGTGTGGAGTTTGCTCATTGTCCCCATGTCTGCGTGGGTTTCCTCCGGGTGCTCCGGTTTCCTCCCACAGTCCAAAGATGTGCAGGTCAGGTGAATTAGTCATGCTAAATTGCCTGTAGTGTTAGTTGGATTAGTCAGGGGTAAATATAGGGGGGGTGTGGGTTTCTCTTCGGAGGGTCGATGTGGACTTGTTGGGCCGAAGGTAATCTAATATTATAAGCAGCTATGTAGACAGTCTTTAAGACTGAGTTGCACAGGTTTAATGAGGTAAGGCCACTGTAAGAATAGGGTAAGCAGGTAAATGGAGTCAAAATCCAGATCTCACTAAGGACCTCAATACTTTGGGGGTTTTGTACCTCTTGTAGGACTCCCTTCATCTGCAATTTCCAGACTTTCACCACCCAAGCTTCCCACTACTTTATCACTCCAGATAAATTTCCTTCATGAGGTAAGGAACTCCAAGAGTGTTGAGGTTCTTAATGTGTCACATAAGCCGTGACTTCATCTAGAACAAACTCACAGAGTAACCTGGGGGTGCAAATGTTCAAATCCCACCATAGCAGCTGGGTGAATTTAAATTTAATTTAGAAAACTTGGACCATCGAGCTACTATCAATTAACATTATAAACCTTCCACCATGTTCTTTAGGGAAGGATATCTCCCATCCTTACTTGGTGTGGCCTACATGAGACTCCAGGCCAAAGTAATGTTATTGACCCCTAGCTGTCCACTGCAATGACCTAATCAACCACCCAGTTCAAGGGAAACTGAAGAATGGGTAACAAAGATTGGCTTTGTCAGCAGTGGCCACATCCGTGAAAGAATAAATGGTTTTAGAAAATACTTATTTTTGAGGAACTTTAGTTCCACTTCTGCTCTCTCAGCGATACTGTGCAAGTTGTGGTTGGAAGGAGGGTCTCTCCATTCATTCCTTGTTCCCTGGTGCCCTCTGCCAATGCCGGCAAACCTGGTGTATCAGACAGCGTCTGTGCAATTGAATGATTGAGGGATAATCTCATTGCTGTAACAATTTGTTAATTTTTCAATTCTGGATTATTTCAAAAGTGGTGATAGATCCTGCTGCTTTTACAGTTTGTGATGGGTCTCTTTTTTTTAAACAATCCTCTGCCTACATTAATTTATGCTAAACTTCCTTTGTTCTTTCAGTAACTAAACAACATAGTCATGTTAAGAACAGGTTGGAGGCCATTCAGGTCCTCTAGTTTGTTCCAGACCATCTACCCTGCACCAGATCTTCTCTCAGCTGATCCAAAGTTCATGTCCAGTGAAGTGTTTGAAAAGGCATTTGTTTTGAATGTTGACTGATCAGATATTCTTGTCTGATCCATCTCCAAATTTGTGAATGTTTGTTACATGCTGGAGAGGCTGAAATTTATTGGCGATCCCTTATGGTCCTTGAGAAAATGGTGGCACAGTGGTTAGCACTGCTGCCTCACAGCGCCAGAGACCTGGGTTCAATTCCCACCTCAGGTGACTCTGTGTGGAGTTTGCACATTCTCCCTGTGTCTGCGTGGGTTTCCTCCGGGTGCTCTGGTTTCCTCCCACAATCAAAAAAATGTGCAGGTTAGGTGAATTGGCCATGCTAAATTGCCCTTAGTGTTAGGTGAAGGGGTAAATGTAGGGGAATGGGTTGCGCTTCGGCGGGTCGGTGTGGACTTGTTGTGCCAAAGGGCCTGTTTCCACACTGTAAGTGATCTAATCTAATCTAACCTAATCTAATCTATCTTGAATTGCTGTAGTCCTCACGGTGAGTGTATGGTCTGCTCCCACGGTGCTGTTACGCAGGAAAATCCAGCCAGTTGTCCCAGTGCAGGAAGACATTGGCGATAGCTGTGAAGTGGCGACAGTGTGAGAGACTTGGGGCTGCCGATGTTCACTTGCCACTGTACTCCTTCCTGAATGGTGGAGGTTTCTGGTTTGGGAGTTGCTGTAGTACGTCTTGTAGATAGAACATGCTTCTGCCACTGTGTGACGTTCATGCAGAGAGTAGGCGTTGAAGCCAGGAGATGGAATGCACGTGGGAGAGCAATTTAAATTTTAAAAAAATCGACTGTGAAGCATTTCTGGTCCTTTCAATTGCAAAAGGGGTTTTGCCCCAATTACTAATTGCTGTAAAGACCAGTAGACTGCATTTTACATTGGTATTAGAAACTCAGATATAGCTAGTGCTTTAATAAACTCTTTTTTCCCCGGTCTGTACATAGTTGCTGCAGTGTTACTGCCAGCCTCCTGATATAGATTATCAGATGTTAATACAGGTTAAGCATGGATTGGGGGATGTGCACTATTTAATATAATTGATGATGAGGACAAAAGATCAGGTTAAATGTCCAGTGAATTATTTTTTCTCTGGGAATGGACTAGTGTAGATTGTAAACTCTCTGGGTATTTCATATCCTGGTGCTGCATGCTTTCTCCTTGAACTATCTTCAGTTGGCATCCAGTGGCACGGTTTGGAATGCGTTGATTTTTCACCTCTTCAGTTCTCTGGCTGCTGTTTAACTTGATAGTAAGCGTGGGATGAGGCACGCTTTCGAGGAAGTAGCTCAGCCACTTCCAGGAAGTACACATGTTACAGGAGACCCTTTCCAGTCCAGTGCTGAGGAAATCCAAACTCTCAATGTGTGGTTCCCTTTTTGAATGAGTCATTAAACTGCGATCCAGTCTGCCCTTTCTGCTGGCAATGTGAGATCTCACTGAGCAGTAAGACAGTTCCCTGAGTGTAATCTCCAACTGTTGCCTCGTGTGGTTTAGCCTGAAGGCTCCACTCACTCATAAGGCCATAAGACCTAGGAGCAGGGGTCGGCCATCTGGCCCCATCGAGCCTGTTCCGCCATTCAGTAAGATCATGGCTGATCTTTTTGTGGATTCAGCTCAACTTACTCACCCTCTCACTGTATCCCTTAATTCAATTACTGTTGAAAAATCTATCTTTGTCTTAAAAACATTCAATGAGGTAGCCTCAACTGTGTCACTGGGCAGGGAATTCCAGAGATTCAAACCCTTTGGGTGAAGATGTTTCCCCACAACTCAGTCTGAAATCTTCTCTCCTCTTATTTTGAGGCTATGCCCCCTCGTTCTAGTCTCTCCCACCAGTGAAAACAACCTCTCTGCTTCTATTCTATCCCCTTTATAATTTTACATGTTTCTATAAGGTCCCCCTCATTCTTCTAAATTCCAATGAGTATAGTCTCAGTCTACTCAATCTGTCTTCGTACACCAACCCTCTCGACTCTGCAAGCAGGGGAAAGGGAGGACTGCAGATGCTGGAGATCAGAGTCAAAAAGTATGGTGCTGGAAAAGCACAGTAGGTCAGGCAGCATGCAAGGAGGAGGTGAGATAAATGGGAGTGGGTGAGACTGGGAGGGAAGGTGGCTGGGAATGTGATAGGTAGATGAAGGTGGTAGGGTAGAGCAGATAGGTGGGAAAAAAAGATGGACAGGTAGGACAGTTCGAGGGCGATGGAGGGTTCGAGCTGGGATAAGGAGGGGAGATGAGGAAACTGGTGAAATCCACATTGGTGCCATGTGGTTGGAGGGTCCCAAGGCGGAAGATGAAGCGTTGTTCTTCCAGGCATGGGGTGGTAAGGGTTTGGCGGTAGAGGAGACCTAAGGTTTGCATGTCTTCGGCAGAGTGGGAAGCGGAGTTAAAGTGTTCAGTGGGGTTATTTAGTGCATGTGCCCCGGAGATGTTCTCTGAAACTTTCCGCAAGTTGGCGTCCTGTCTCCCCAATGTACAGGAGACCACTTCAGGAGCAACGGACACAGTAGATGACATAGGTGGAGGTACAGGTACAGGTTGGATGTGGAAGGATCCCTTGGGGTCAGAGGTGAGGGAGTATGGGTGGGCACAGAGTTTACACCTCTTGTGGTAGCAGGGGAAGGTGCCGAGAGTGGAGGTGGGGGGCATGAACCTAACAAGGGAGTCGCGAGGGAATTGTCCCTGCGGAAAGTGGATAGGGGTTGGGAGGGAAATATATCCCTGGTGTTGGGGTCTGTGTGTAGGTGGCGGAAATGGTGGAGGATGATGCGTTGTATCTGCAAGTTGATGGGTTGGAAAATGAGGACCGGGGGCATGGGGAAGTGAGATTCAAGGGCAGAGGTGTGGGAAGTGGAGGAGATGTGCTGGAGGACATCATTGACCATGTGGGAGGGGAAATTGCGGTCCTTGAAGAAGGAGGCCATCTGGGTTGTTCTGTGGTGGAATTGGCCCTCCTGGGAGCAGATGCAGGGGAGGCGAAGGAATTGGGAGTAAGAGTCCGACCTGTCCATCATCCTTCCCACCTACCTGCTCTACCTTCCTCTCCGACCTATCACCATCACCCCCCTCACCTTCATCTACCTATCGCATTCCCAGCTACCTTTCCCCCAGACCCACTCCCCTCCCATTGATCTCTCAGCCCCCTTGAGCCTCCCCCACATTCCTGATGAAGAACTCATGCCTGAAACGTTGACTCTCCTGCTCTTTGGGTGCTGTCTGGCCAGCTGTGCTTTTCCAGCACCATACTTACTCAACTCCAGACTCAACCTAGTGAACCTCCACTGCACCCCCTCCAGTGCCAGTATGTCACTTTCTCAAGGAAGGAGACTAAAACTGTACACAGTACTGCAGGTGTGGCTTCCCCACATATGTATTACCTTATACCACAACAATAGCTGCAATAACACCTCCCAATTTGTAAACTCCATCCCTCTAGCAATGAAAGGACAATATTTCATTTGTCTTCTTAATTGCCTGCTGCACTCACAAACCAAGCTTTTGTGATTCATGCACAATGGCACCCCAGGACCCTCTGCACAGCTGCGTGCTGTAATTTTCACCGTTTAAATAATAGTCCATTTTGCTGCAATTCCGACCAAAATGGATGACCTCTGAAGGCTGATGGGAACCATTATGAATGTGAGAAGTAGGAGGTAGAGCAGAACATTTGGATGATCTTCTTCATTATTCTTATGGTCTCGCCATATCTTCATACCCAAGACTAGAGCGTAGATTTGTAGCTGTGTGCTGATTGGGAATCATCATGAACCTCGCCCCAATATCCGTGGTAGTTATCTGACATGGAGCAGTGCTGTCTCGAGCTGGGTAGACTGGTCTCAGATTTAACCCCTCGCTGGCCAAGCGAACAACCCGAAGGAATCAGCCCCAGGCACTCACATGTGAGATGCGTCCCAGAGATGCTCCAACCCCAAGCGTGAGCTCTCGGAGGACGAAACCCGTTCTGTTTCTGAAAGCCTGTCCCATTGCATCTCCCGACATTGGGAGAGAATCAGAGTCTAATGTTTCAGTAGATATGGGAGCAGCAAGTCTAAGCATCCAGGGACATGATTTGGAGGAGCCTGTGTTCGACTGGGGTAGACAGAGTTAAAAATTACACAGCACCAGGTTATAGTCCAACAGGTTTATTTGGAAGCACTAGCTTGCGGAACGCTGCTGATGAAGGGGCAGCCCTCTGAAAGCTAGTGCTTCTAAATAAACCTGTTGGACTATAACTTGGTAATGTGTGATTTTTAACCTTGTGCATCCAGGGACAGGTGATGACAAGAAGGTATCAGTGATATTTGATTTAAAACGATCTGTTGTTTGGGTTTGGCTTTGTAGCTGTATGCCAGTACGCAGTCCTGCCTGGTCTCATTTGGCAGTATTAGGATTATTAAAAATAGCTATCACTTTTATGGATTGATTGGAGAGGGCCTTGAGGGCCTTTGGGAGATGTTGTGATGGATTGCTGTACCGGGAGACACTTTCATTCAGGAAGAAGTAGGTTAAAGATTCCCCGCGTTAATGTCCTTAGCAGACAACTTGGAAGGACTTTCCGAATACTGGTTCTCGTGACACAGTTCCTGAACCTCCAGATCAACCTAGGAACCCTCCAACCAATGGGATGAATGTAGATTTCTCCAGCTTCCTCATTTCTCCCCCCCCCCCCCACCCCCACCTTATCTCAGTCCTAACCCCTGGATTCAGCACTGCCCTCTTGACCTGCAATCTTCTTCCCGACCTCTCCACCCCTCACTCCCTCTCCGGCCTCTCACCCTCACCTCCTTCTACCTATCGTATTCCCAGCACCCCCCCCCCCCCCCCCACCTTTTATCTCAGCCCGCTTGGCACACCAGCCTCATTCCTGAAGAAGGGCTTTTGCCCGAAACGTCGATTCTCCTGCTCCTCGGATGCTGCCTGGCCTGCTGTGCTTTTCCAGCACCACACTTTTCAACTCTGGTCTCTAGCATCTGCAGTCCTCACATTCTCCTCCAGATCAACCTGTCATTCCATGTTCAGTTACTTTTGAGTTGTGAGGTTTTGAGGGACAGTCCGTCTCTATGTGTCTGACCCACTGGGGAACAGACAGCAGACCAGTAAGGCATTGAAACCTTGACTTGGGAAACTCGATGATTCCACCGGTGGCCAGACTGGTGAACAAATGGGACCTTTCTTTTCATGGCGTTTAGCAGTTGAATGGGGATCATGAGATTTTGAAAACCTTCCCAAGACGTCACTGTCATCCCTGAAATTCTAGACTATTTTGTGACAAACTCCATGGACAATGCAACCTTGGGAAGGTTTGTCGCCTTGGATTATTTCAACAGTAAAGCAGTAGAATCTCCTTTTAATTTAATGGCCTGATGATGAGAGATTGCATTGTAGCTTGGTTCTTGATGATCAAGTGTTTTATGCTTTTGGGAAAGCTGTATTGGGGTAGAAAGAAATAAGCCCAGCCCCTGTTGCCTAACTCATTAGCTGCAGTTTGAAAAGTGCTTCAAAAGGATTGATTCTCAATAAGAAGGAGATTCAGCCGTTAGATGTGGTGCTACTATTTGTTATGGACTGGACCAGGCCAGACCCCCTCAAAACATTTCAAGAAAGAAGCCCAGACCCTAACGTTTGGTTATTTTAAGCAGGTGTAAGGTGGATATTCCAGTTGGTCAAACCACATCGTTTTTAATGAAACAATTTATTTACGTTTACCGAATGAAGCGCACACAAAAAGAGAACAGAATTTAACCTCTCCGAAGGCCAAACAGATCATCCCAACTTAATTATGCTGTTCCAAATGCTTGCAACAATCCCCATTACCGAAAGGTAAAATCAAACACAGGGTCTTACAGGAGAGATGGCAGAGAGAGGGAGGATCACATGGACCTGCTTCTGTGGGGACCAGCAGTCTTTTTCAACTCTACTGTTTGCTAAAACCAAACCAAACCAAACCAGAGAAACGCTGAGCTGGGAGAACTGGCCGCTCCCCTTTCATCGTACAAGTGTTTTTTTTTAAACTTAAAAGCCTTTTGCCTGAGGCAGTATCTGTTAGCTATAATCAAATTGGCCCTGAAACCCTACAACTTACAGACTTTTCGGAGTCTGTGTCTTTGAAAGAAAAACCAAGGACAACATAACCTTGTTAACGGAGCAGCGTTGTCTCATATTCTCATTCCTGGCAGGGATTAGCAGGGCCTGGTTGATCCAGTATGTGGCAGAGGAAAAACTTTTCAATGAGAAAATGCTCTTGGCTCACAAGGTGACGTTCATGCACAATCCAGTTGGTTACAAGGGTTTGATAGACATTGTTACTATGAGGGAAACCTTGACGTTTGATCTTATTCCTCAGGGTCCAAACCTGTTCAATTGCCTGAGTCTATGTGACATCAATACGCTGGGTGGGGCTTAATGCACTCATCAACATTTATCCTTTCAGACCCATGTACAAGACATTCCTGTGGGATAATAGCTGGGAGCTGTCGTTAGCTTTGAGACTCTATAATCGTGCTGTTCAGACAGGTCTGTTACTTTGTTGAAAGTGATGCAAAAGTATTGTAGAGCGTCCAGAGCTGCTTCAAGGAAGTGAGACTCTTGATGGCTCAGCACGTCATCTGACCTGTCAAGCCTCAATCCTCATTGTGGAGTTTAATAGGACTTTGGTCTCAAGCTCCTTTAACGCTGCCTGCTCTATGTTTCCTTCTCCTCCCTCATTAGAATAGGCAACAGTGGAATCCTCATCAGAGGACCCACTCTGCTGTCTGTGTGTTGGAAACTGCCTTATCTGGTCTGGCCTACATGTGAATCTGGATCCACAGCAATGTAGTTGACTCTTGACTACCCTCTGGGCAATTAGGGATGGGGAATAAATGTTGACCTAGCCAGTGCTGCCCTCGTACCATGAATGAATTTTAAAATAAGGTTGCTGTAAATGTCCTTCTGTCATTGAGGGAAGGAAATCTGTACTCTTGGTCTGGCTGGTTGATACTTAATTACTTTCTGGTAATATACAACAAATAAAAATAAGCCTGGAACAAGACTAGGGAAAACTATAGGCCCAATGTCTTTGAATGAAAGGTAAATGTAAAACTGATAATAGGAGATTGATCTTTTCACGAAGAGTGCCCAATTTCTGTGTTGGACTTCTGGGTTGATGATTCAAAATGAAAATTTGGGATTGGAGCTTTGATTGAGGTGTGTAAATATAGGAATTTTATCGCTGAGAGAACTGAAGTTCCTTGCATGGATCTGTGTTATAGGACTGACCAGCTTGGAGAGGGAGAGAGTCAGCAATGAGGGAAGCATCCATGCCTTTAATGGTTAATTTTCTGGCAACGTGTTGTGAAATGAAATGGCTGATGTGAGAGTAACTGGTGTGATGTATGGATGTATTCAGAACACAGTAGTGTGAGTCATAACCAATATTGATGATTTATCACTATTTCAATATGGGAGCAACGGATTATATCCCAGAAGGCACTTGTGTTTATATGTCTATTATCTTCCTGTGTGGTTTATGCTTTCTCCAAACATCAATCTCAACATTATAAATTTGGAATCAATTAAAAAAAAGTCAGCCTGTGGGTAAATGCTTTTGTCAGCGTGGTACTTGAGTCACAGCCAATAGCTGGACGGAAGCTGTATCCCAAGTTAGCTGATCTCAGCCAGTTTGATGATCAAGTTGTCTATAGGTTTCAAGAATCGAAGGACTGAGTGCAGAGACAGGGAAGTGTTGTTGAAACTCTGGTCAGGCTATAACCAACACATTGTCCAGTTCTGGTCACACGTTTGGAGTGACCTTTTGGAGGGTACAGGAGTGATTTATCAGAAAAGTTCGAGGGATTTTTTTCTTCAAGATCTTGATGGAGAAACTGGACTTGTTGACCATAGGACGATAGTAAGATACAGGAGCAGGATTAGGCCATTCAGCCCATCAGGTCTGTTCAGTCATTCGATCGTGGGGGCTGCTATGTTTCTCAACTGCATTCTCCAGCCTTCTCCCTGCAACCCTTCGTTCCCTCACTAATCACTAACCTATCTATCTCTGTCACAAATACAGTCAATGACGTGACCTTCACAGCCGTCTGCAGCAACAAGGGAACATAGATGTGAGGTTTTGGGCAAGAGATACGTGAGATGAGGAAGAAATTTCTTTGTACAGGAAGACATAATAAGCTGGGAATCGCTGGCATGTGAGAGTGGTGGAAGCGATGGTTGGTGATTTCTAAAGAAAAATGAATGGGCACTTGAGGGAAAATAAACTTTCAGAGGCCGTGGGAATTGAGCAGGGGAATGGGACTGACTGGATTATTGTCTGAAGAGCCAGCATGTTCTCGATGGATCAAATGGCTCATTTTTGTGCCCTAATGCATCTGTGCCCCAGGAACAGTGATAGAGGAGGATAGAGATCGAACAAAGTTTATAGTCTTGGGCTACTAGAGAGAGGTACCAGTGGTGAGTCTGGTGAGGACAGTAATGCATTCTGCTCTGCAGCTGATTTACCCGCTGACACTGATTATAATGGACTTTCTCTCGGGCAAGGATTGCAGAGAGTGGGAGCTCCCAGAGGAGCTGAGGCTGGTGCCTGTGGGTCAGTATTCCTGGAGACCTCCTTTTTCAGAAAAAGAGAGAAACTCTGTCCGTAAAACAAACCTGTTCTGAACTGTAACAAAACCAGAAACTGCTGGGAAAAAAACTCAGCAGGTCTGGCAGCACTTGTGGAGGGAAATCAGTCAACATTTCAGGTGGAATGACCCTTCCTCAGACAGCCTTCCTGTTCCAAACTGTGCTGAGCAGGTCCTCCTCTGAAACCTGGATTCTGCAGCAGCTGAAATGTATATGATTTTCTCTCATGTTGCTTCAAAGAGGCAGAAACAGAATCTGGATGGAGTCAAAGGTGCGACTGTTGTGGATCGTCTGAAGCTTAGTCAGAGATGGGATTTGCCGGGGGTCTTAGATGGGGCGAGAGTGGCAGAAAGCTAGAAGGGTTCAGGGCAAGGATTTCAGAGTGTGGAGCCTTGGCAACTGAAGGCAAGGCCACAGGAAGTGGGACAACAGGAAAGGTCATTCGATACAGACGGAGCGTCAGGTTCGGCGAGATCACAGAGGGTTTGTAGTGCTGATGGAGGTTAACATAAATGAGAGAAGGGCAAAACCCAGAGACATTTAAACATAAGTTGGATGGATGTTGAAAGGATGAGAGGAACTAAAACTAGGGGACACAGTTTAAATATCAGGGGACTACCATTTAAAAGGGAGATGAGGAGTTTTTCCTTCCCTGAAGGTTGAGACTCAGTGGAATTCTCTACCCTGGAGAGAGGTCATTATTGTTTAAGATGTGGACGAGCCGGTGTTGGACTAGCCATTGCTTCCAAATAAACCTGTTGGACTGTAACTTGGTATTGTATTATTTTTTTAAGGCAGCAGTATGTAGAATCTACAGGTATTTGGGTTAGGTGAGAATGCGGAGTTGAGGCAACAGTCCGATCAGCCATGATCTTGTTGAGCAGCAGCACAAGCTCTGCGGGCTGAATGGCCCCTACTGCCCTATTAAGTTTCAGGCATTGAGGTGTCAGTGTTAGACTGGGGTGGACAAAAGTCAGAAGTCACACAACGCCAAGTTGGTCACCAGATGAAAGAGCAGCTCTCCAAGAGCTTGTGATTTCAAATTAACCTGATTTGGAGATGGCAGTGTTGGACTGGGGTGGACAAAGTTTAAAAATCACACAACATCAGGTTATAGTCCAACAGGTCTAATTGGAAGCACTAGCTTTTGGAGCGCTGCTCCCACCAAGCACCTGACGAAGGAGCAGTCCTATAAAAGCTTGTGCTTTCAAATAAACCGGTTGACTATAACCTGGTGTCGTGTGTGACTTCTGACGAGGTCATAGAGGACGTAGGTGTTGGAGGCTGTTGAATCTGAAGGTGACAAAGACAGCGGCTGGGATTTGCAGCAGCAGAGAACTGAGCCATGTGTGTTAATGAGGTGGAAGCAGAGAGACGACATGGTGATGGGCCTTACGGGCATTGGACATTTAACTCCCATTTGAATGGAACACTGGCATTGTGAACAGTGTGCTTCAGTTTGTGAGGCAGTGACCAGTGAGAGTCTTTTTTGATGTATCTTTAAGATAGTGGCTTTGGAGGAAATTGTAGCTCATTTGGGAGTTGCTATCAGAAGAACAGAGACAGTGATGTGGTTGAAACATGTGTTGGGGAGATACAGTTGAGTGCTTTCTGTACCCATTCATTGGATGTGGGTGTTGATGGCAAGGCCGGCATTTTTTGCCAATCCCTAATTACCCTCCGATTGGTTTCTCTGTTCAGCCATAGCAGAGAATAGGTTACATTGTTGTGTCACTGCCTTTATTCCTGATGAAGGGCTTTTGCCCGAAACGTCGATTTCGCTGCTCGTTGGATGCTGCCTGAACTGCTGTTCTCTTCCAGCACCACTAATCCAGTATTTGGTTTTCAGCATCTGCAGTCATTGTTTTTACCTACATTGTTGTGGGTCTAGAGTCACATGAAGGCCAAATTGACTGTAGATCTCCCCATGTAAAGAAACTCAGTGAACCAGATCTTTTGTGCGAAAATCCAAAATTGGTTTTTATTCCAGGTTTATTAATGAAATTTAAGCTCTACTTGGTGCTATGGTGGGATTGAACCCATGTCCCCAAAGCATTAGTAGTCCATTGATAATGCCAGTACACTGCTTGTCTAACTGTGACAGCTGAACCCATGTCTGTACACTGTTTAGCTTCAGGGGGTGGGGGGAGTGATGAAGACGGGCTGTCAGCAAGTAGTCCATATCTGTGCAATCTCAGCTTGTCAGTGTCCTGAAGAGAGCGAAGGGTGACTAATGTGTGGGGGAGGTTAGGTTAAATAAAATGTTAACTTTCCATGTGGCTATTGATCTGTAGAAATAAATGCCAGGCATGATTGGGGTTAGAAAAGGAAACTCAATACTTGTAAATACTCTCTGAGACCTGGTAAATGGTTCTGAACACCGTCTTATAATGAAATTTATAACAAAAGAGCGGTTTCCGGTTTGGCAGGTTTTGTATACAATCATATTTCTCCTTGCTGGTAAAAGGAAAGTGACAGGTGAAAATAAGGAGTAGCAGTGTTCGCAAAATGTCAATACTTAATCCAACCCTGTTCCATTCAGGGAAAGTCGGATTGCTGCTTCCAGATGTAAATCAACGCAGTTGCTTGGTGAATCGGTACAATGTTTGAAATGTGAACTCACTTTTGGCTGGCTTCTCACCATTCTGGATGGGACTCACTGACTGGATGCATAACCAGCCAGAAAGGGAGGCGGTTTTAGTTTCTGTTACAGAATCCTCCCTTTCCTGCTGTGCGTCAGACCCTAACTCTCTCTATAGGTGCACTGAGACTTCCAGTTCCTGGGTGTCTGGCTCCATTATACACAGGGTCTTTGTTAGCCCAGTCTCTTGACACTTTGAGCCATTCTCAATGTATCCGGGTTCATACTGTACACACGGCTGGGTAGTGAGCTACTCAGACTGAGATATCTCCTCCCTTATCCTCAGTCATTGAGTCATCAAGGGGAGAGGATAAGCAGAAGATGGGTGGAGTAAAAGGAGCCATTATTATGGAGTTGCCTGGGGCTTAATCAGAGATGGGTTTTACGGAGAGTTTCAAATGGGGCAGGGTAAGCGGTAAGGTGGTAGGGTTTAGAGCAGAATGTGGTGTCTCAGCAGCTGTAGCAGAGGCCACGAAAGGAACAGCAGGCTGAATGGCCTCCCTCTATTCTGGTCTCGGGTAACTGATGGCCATGCACTACCCAAGTTCCAATCAGCCAACGTTGCGCAGACCCGCAAGTGAACCCAGTCTGTGTAACTCGTACCTGATTCAGGGGAGCTTGGTGTGTGGTCGGTATCATCAGTATGTGACAGGCTTGATAGAGACATGGGTCTCTCACCATCCAACCCCACTGGTATTTCAGGGATGTTTCAATCCTCCTTTTACCCCGGTTTCAATTTTAAGATTGTCCTTCAGAGATCCCGTCCAAACAGCCAGAGATTACACCCTTCCAGTGGGACAGGCAGTTCCCTGAAACAAGAGTTGGTCTTAAACACGCAAATAGGTGACACTTAGGGTCACAGAGATTCACAGCATGGAAACAGACACTTCGGTCCAACTCATCCATGCCGACCACATTAATCTAGTCCCATTTGCCAGCATTTGGCTCATGTCCCTCTAAACCCTTCCTATTCATAAACCCATCCAGATGCCTTTTAAATGATGTAATTGTTCCAGCCTCCACTACATCCTCTGGCAGCTCATTCCATACATGCTCCACCCTCTGCGTGAAAAGGTTGCCCCTTAGGTCTCTTTTAAATCTTGCCCCTCTCACCTTCAACCTATGCCTTCTAGCTTTGGACTCCTCCAACCTTGGAGAAAAGTCCTTGGCTATTCACCCTTTCCATGCCCCTCATGATTTTATAAACCTCTATAAGGTTTACTCGTGCCCCTGAACTTCTGAAGCTCCGTGGAAAATAAACATCCTGTCAACACATCCCTCTTAGAGTCAGGATGGATAATTTTAATGAACCTGTTCTCAAATCTTGTGACAAACATCTGGAGTAGGTCAGACCTGAACTTGGGTCTCCTGCATCAGAGGTAGGGACAATACTTCTGTGTCACAGGAGTCCTCAAAGCAACATTGAAATGGGAAGGACCTGTTCACTGAGTCAAGGATAAATGTTTTCTAGTCAACCTATTCAAAGCTGTAGTCATACACCTTCTTGGGACTTGAACCCAGGTCACCTGGCTCAGAAATAGGGACGCTACCACTGTGCACAATAATGCTTCTGAGTCAAGGAAAAATAGATTGATACAATGCAACACAGCTGCCTATGGTCGATTGTTTCAAAAAGTAATCAATGATTCTCTCATTTAGCGGTGGGTCTGGTAACTGCTTTCTGAATGATGCATGCATTAGGTACCTCTGTACAACACCGCAGAGGGGAAAAACAAATCACCAAGTGGGTGTCAGGCATTAATTGGCTGACACACTTGCTGGAAACCAACCCATTTTATTTCAATCCCTCATCCTGACACTTAAGAAATTCCAAGTGCAGTGCATTCAAAAGTGAGTCCAATATTGCTCAACGTTAAGCTGCAGAATTTCCCTTATGAAAAACCTTGCTGAACTAACCGTTTTTAATTATATGGTCTTTTTGCTGAGTAGAATTTTCTTTCTTAAACCTTTACAGCAGGGACAATGGTTTGTTGGCATGAGTTAGCCCACTGACTCCTGAATGGCTTAGAAAAATAATCCCAGTGGCCTTTTTAATGAGGCCTGTGACAATGCTTTGTTTTCAAGAGGAAAAGAGAGACCCACCAAAATGGGGTTGAAAGAATGAGAGCAGATCTTGTCGGGTTTCTCGTCTTAGCCGAGGAAAGCTGATGGAAACACGCTCCTGTCCCTACGCCTTCAGAATCCACATCTAATTTGCTCCAACAGACCAGCAGCACGGCAGGTCTGGACGCAAGTTTGTGAGTGCAGAGCTTTGTGGGAGCTGTGCTAAGGTCATTGAGAAGGAATGGTGCTGTGGTCCCAGGAGGGGATATGATTCACTGCCTCAAGCTGAAGAACTTTTTCCACCACCCCCGGGTCATGCAGCAGGACACGTTAGAAAAAAATAAAAGCAGTGTCAGAAGATTTACCGTAATCTGCTTTGCCTTTTATACATCCTCCTCAGCCTTGGAGTAAACGGCAGAGACTTGAGTTGTTTCTGAATCCGAGTTAACTCTTTACTGTCTCTTTAAATCTGAGGTAGATAAATCTTTGTTATCAAAGATATGAGGGATATGGATCAAATGCAGGTACAGGAAGTTCGGCCACAGATCAGCCTTGATCTCATTTGAATGATGGAACAGACGTGAGGTGCTGAATGGCCTACTTCAGTTCCTATGTTATTTTCATTTGTTTATGTGCAGTGAGTGAGGCTGGCTGGGTTATCATTCCAAGTTCTGGATTAGTGGTGCTGGAAGAGCACAGCAGTTCAGGGCTTTTGCCCGAAACGTTGATTTCGCTGCTCGTTGGATGCTGCCTGAACTGCTGTGCTCTTCCAGCACCACTAATCCAGTATTTGATTTTCAGCATCTGCAGTCATTGTTTTTACCTTATCATTCCAAGTTGCCTGTTTCACATTCCACCTGATAACCACTGTACATCCACAGTGTGGTCAGGGAGAGGGCTACAGGATTATGACCCAGCGTCAGTGAAAGTGCGCGATATATTCCAAGGCAGGATAATGCATGTCTCAGAGGGGAATAAATTGAGTTTGATAGTGTAATTGCTATCGCATCCTTCCAGGTGACTTGGTTCTGTGTAACACCTTATTTTTCCTCTCCACTCTGCCCCACTCCTAGAGACGCTGATTTGTTGTGCATTTTCCCAAGTGGCTATCATCTCACAACATTCTGAAAGTTATTCTTTCACTCTCTCACTCTCCTCTCTTGCATGCATGCACAACATGCACACACACTTGCATGCGCACGCGTTCTCTCGCACACATGCACATGCTCTCTCGCTCATGCACCAATTAGCAGACGTGCACACACACACATGTACACACACACTCTCACAAGCACTCACTCTAACGTGCACACTCTCTCACACAGAGGCACGCATTTTGAACTATCTCTTGATAGTGATCAGTGCTGGCACACCTGGGTAATTTTAGTCCCTTTGGCTCTGAGGTACTGAGTTTAATTATTCAGCCTTGGAAGAGATCAACTGCCTCAGTACAGACCCAGAATGTCCTGGAGTGTGTGTCTTGGTGCCACATTGTGTATTGGCACTGGGCCAGTGGAACAGCAGGGAGCATTTCATATTAATGTTCATTGCCGTTTCTAAAGCCCATGCCTTCCCTGCACTACTCTGCTGCCTCACTGTGCTTTAACACATTGTCTGTCCCTCTCACAGTAATTGAGAAGCCCTACAATGTGTCCTTTCTGCAAGGGTTTGTATGCCTGCCAAAGACCTATTATACCTTGCATCAAATGCCTTATCAAGGACATAAATGCACATCTCGCTTTCCAATTCGCAGGTGCCCTGTTTGAAGGAACTGCTTGTCAGTGGGGAAGCAATTTATTTAAAAAGGCCTCCTGGTAAATGAAAGGACAGAGACCAGAGTGTTTAAACTGGCCTCATCGATCTGCCACAGAGTTGAACAGCAGTTTGCATTTTGCTGTGTTCTTTTCTTAAAAAAGAAGAAGCCTAGAACAGAGTGCCTTTCTCCTTTCCAAAATCAGGACGTCGAATCAGTCCAAACCACAAAATGTCTCACTCGGTCGCTTTGCTGATAAAAGCGAGCCGGAAGGAAACCGGCAGCAGCATTGAGTGAGGAAGTGGCCAGTTCTTTTTATTTTGAAGCCAAGGGTGACCTCGTGAGATCCCTGTGGATCACACACACGCTGGCAGCAGACAGCTAACTAGTTTCGTATGTGCGGGGATTCGACCTAGAGGAATTGATTTCACTTTGACTTCCTCCGCTCAGTAAACCACAGGAGAGCCTCTGCCACTGCAGCAGGAATTATTGTGCAGGCAGCTGTGCACAAATACAAGGAAGAGCTGAGACTCGTGAGTGGACTGAGGGGGTGAGGAGTCACCTTCTCATTTGTCGTTGGCAGCGACTCTTTGCAAACTTGTCTTCTCTGATTTCACCTTCCCCCTTTTTTTGCGTCACCCCACTCCTCACACGGGTGGTTTATTGGATAAGATGTGTGTGGGAAGGATGTTTCCTCATGTGAAGCAGTCCACAATGAGGGAGGCACCCTGTTAAGGATCAGGGACTGTCCATTCACGCCTGAGCTGAGCAGATTTGGTTTCCCTCAGAGGATTCTGTGACTTTGCAACACTCTGCCCTGGAAGGTAGCGGCTGGGGCTCGTACAAATTTTTAATTGGGAGTTGGATAATTGTCGGGGAGGCGATGACCGAGTGGTTTTATTGCTAAACTGTTAATCCAAAGATTCAGGTAGTGTTGTGGGGGCTGGGTTCACTAATGTCCTTAAAGGAACTAAACTGCCACCCAAACCTGGTCTGACCCACATGTGACTCCAGACCCACAGCAACATAGTTGGCTCATGGGCAATTAGTGATAACCTGGATAGCAACACCCACATCCCGTGAATGAGTATTTAAAAAATCTTGTGTGGCAAAGGAGTGCAAGGTTATCAGAGTAGATGTCAGTGTGAGATTCAAAACATAAAGAGGTCAGCTGTGTTCTTATGGGACCATACACACGTGGCAATTACTTCACTCAGAGGGTGGTAGATGCCTGGAACACATTGCTGGAAAAGCGCATCAGGTCAGGCAGCATCCAAGGAGCAGGAGAATCGACGTTTTGGGCATGAGCCCTTCTTCAGGAATCAGGAAGGCTTGTGCCTTCTTCAGGAATCCTGAAGAAGGGCTCATGCTGAAACGTCGATTCTCCTGCTCCTTGGATGCTGCCGGACCTGCTGCGCTTTTCCAGCAACACATTTTCAGCTCTGATCTCCAGCAACTGCAGTCCTCACTTTTTCTCCTGGAACACATTGCCAGCAGAGGTGGTAGAGGCAGGCTTGGTAAATTCATTTAAGATGCATCTGGACTGATGCTTGAGTAGGTGGGGAGCAGAGGGATACAGATCCTTAGGAATTGGGTCACAGGTTTAGGCAGTGGATTTGGATCAGCTCAGGCTTGGAAGGCTGAAGGGCCTGTTCCTGTGCTGTAGATTTTCTTCGTCCTTTGCTCTAAGGAATGACAGAGCATGCTTGAAGGAGTGAATGGCCTCCTGCTCTGACCTTGCATGCTTGTATATTCCCTCCTCGATCATAAATGTGGTGACTTGCTCTGGAAATGCTATTTCCACAGCCACTGGGAATATTCCAGGACTTTGCTCAGTGGCCCTTTTTGTTTCTACCAGTTGACCAGTTATTGGACTGTGGGAGGAATCACAATGCAGCACTGTCCTGTTGCGTTTGAGACCAGCACATTGCACACTTCGACCACTGCATGACCATCAGAGCAAGAAATCTGGCTGTTGTACCAATATAACTACTCAAAAAGCTTCCCCCTCCCCCACTCCGCACGTGTGCACTTACCTTACTGGGTGCTGAGGCATCCAGTTACATTTCTGGTGAATATTGGCAGTATCTGTATTTTGCTTGGGGTGTACTCCATTGTAATTTGCATTGGCCTCACGTTATGTCTTGGTTGGCTGGACCAGCAATTATAGAGTAGCCATAGAGAAGGTGGGAGTGAGCTGCTTTCTTGAACCACTGCAGTAGACTGTAGGTAGACCCACAGTGCCCTTTAGGAGGCAGTTCCAGGACTTTGACCCAGTGACTGTGGCAATATATTTCTAAGTCAGGATGGTGAGTCGCTTGGAGGTGAACTTGCAGGGGGTGTGGTTTCCATGTTTCTGCCACCTTTGTCCTAGATAGAACTGGTCATGGGTTTGGACGGTGTTGTCTAAGGAGCCTTGGTGAATTTCACACTGCCGCGACTGAGCATCGGTAGAGAGAATGGATATTTGTGAATGTGGTACCAATCAAGCGGCTGCTTCGTCAGGAATTGTGTCATGCTTCTTGAGTGTTGTTGGAGCTGCACCTGTCCAGGCAAATGGGGAAAGTGTTCTATCCCCCTCCTGGCTTGTACCTTTTTGGTGGTGGGCAGGCTTTGGGGGGGGGGGGGAGGTCAGGAGGTCAGTTACTCACCGCAGTATTCCCAGACTCTGACCTGTTCTTGTACCCGGTGTATTTAAATGGCGAGCCCAGTTCAGAGTCAATGATTGGTCTTTAAATTTTCTTCCCATCTTGAAGGAAGAATCTGTTCAGTGCTTATTTATAACAGCTGAATATTAAACATCTGGAGACCCTGAGGATCTATTCTTTACCCTTCCTTATATCTTTCATCTCCAGATTGTCCCTTGGCACATTATTCCAGGAGTACATCACCACCTGGCTCCTCTTGTACACTGGCAGCATTGGAAAATAGTGAGCACTCTACTGCGTCTGATTTGTCACTCTTGTTTGGTATTGTGCGTTGAATGATCAAAAATCCTGTCCCCAATTAGATATTGGCAAGAATGAAAGCTATTGTCTTTGCCTCTTACTGAGTTGCATAACCATTGCTTCCATTCCTCTCTCTGGCTGCTGGCTGAGATTTAATCAAATCCTTCACAAGCTCTAGCTTCTATCTGACAGGGCACTGAGCTTCAGACCATGAGTCTTCCACCTTGAATACCTTGGACACTGTGTACTTTGTATCCACACACAACTGAGTGAACAACAACAGGCTTTGTGAAGGTGACTATCGTAGAGGATGGTAAGAGAGGACATCTTCCTTGCACCCTCACAGACCCAGGATCTGGTTAAATCTCAGAGAGCAGCCGAAGAAAGGAATGGAAGCGATGGCTATGGCACCCTTGCAGATCCAGGCTCCATTTCCATGTGATCTCAGCTCACTGTGACCAAGGAATTTTGCACATGCTCAGTAACTACAACAAGGCTAAGAAACGATTCCCTTTACTCCGCACGTCCATTTTTGTAAAGCCTGAGCTGCTGTATTCCTCAGTCATGTTTCTGCTGCCTCAGGGCTTGACAATTCAGTGTTGTGAAGGAAAGGTTGAGGTGTACATAATTGTGAGGGGTAGAGGTGGAGTAGACAGGAGGAACCTGTTTCTCTTGGCAAGGAATTTAAAATCCGGAGGTCCTAGCTTCAAGCTAAGTGGCAGAAGAACTGGAGCGGACATTGTTCCTCAATGTTTTTACGCAGAGCGTTGCGAGTGTCTGGAATTCACTGCCTGAGTTGGTGGTGGAGACAGACACCATAAATTGTTTTTAAAAGGTTTCTGGATCTGCAGCTTAAATGCTGTGAGCTGTGGGCTGTATACAGGGAGATGGGATTAGAAGGGGCATCTGGGTGTCATTGGGTCAGCTGGACAAGGTGGGCCGAATGTTCATCCTTGTTTACCAATCTCCTCTTGATCTGTCCCTCCCCCTCCCCACCCCAAGAAAAGCTTCCAATCGCTTCCAGCCCCACAAACAGGCTACCTTCCTCCAATTCTGGCCTCTTGGTACACTCTCTGATTTCCTTTGCTCTATCATTGGCAGTTCCGGGGATGATGGATTTCATGAGCACTTTTAGGAAGCTAAATGATTATAATTCAGTGGGTGGAGCCCTTAATGAGGGAGTGTCAGCAAGCAATTGGTTCGAATGGTGGTGATGCACGTTTGACCTGCCTCCTGTGCTTTGTTCTCCTCATTATCTCCCATAGGCCAGTTCTCCTCATAGTGACGGCAGTAACCATTTGTATGTTAAAAGAACAAAACACAACTTGACCTTTTGTACAAAAGCAGCTAAGTGGATGCTGTGCCTTTTGTGTTATGCACTCCTGAACATAACGTGGGCTGGTGGCAGTGGAAAATAATGCAGCTGGAGAGGAGTGCAGGTTACAGATAGCTCACAATCTCTCGATATTATACCCCAGCAAGTGAAGAGCTCCCGAGGTATCCATTTAGTTGGCTGTGATTGCTGCTTAGTCCAGACTGAAACTGATGTTTTAAAAAAAAATGGAACATGGAACAGATTTCTCTTGTCTGCAGATTCCAGTTGGAGATGTCCTGAGGCAAAGCAGGGCAAGAGAAAGGAGTTTGTCCTCAATCGGCTGATCTCCATTCAGAGAGATCTACTAAAGACAGAGATAGGTGGGTCCTTGATTAGTGAGGGGATCAAGGATTACGGGGAGAAGGCAGGAGAATGGGATCGAGAAACATATCAGCCATGATTGAGCGGTGGTACAGTGGTGGGCTGAATATCCTAATTTTGCTTCTATTTATTGAGTGGGGGGTCCTAATTGGTCCCAAAAGCTCACGGCAGTGTACCCAGCACCTGAGGACTGTGGGTGACCACTGGCTCTCTCCCAAGACGAGAGGACTGAGCACAGTTCTGAGCTCCTGTCTGGTCAAACGCTTGGCCAACTTTATTCATTCATGGGATGTGGGCATCGTTGGCTAGAACAGTATGTATTGTCCATTCCTAATTGCCCACAGGGCAGTTAAGAGTTGACCACATTTGCTGTGAGTCTGGAGTCCCGTGTAGGCCAAACCAAGTAAGCATGCAGCGATCTTCCGTAAAGGGCATGGGTGAACCAGATTGTTTAGATTAGATTAGATTACTTACAGTGTGGAAACAGGCCCTTTGGCCCAACAAGTCCACACCGCCCCGCTGAAGCGTAACCCACCCATACCCCTACATCTACATTGAGATCTACATCTACCCTTACCTAACACTACGGGCAATTTAGCATGGCCAATTCACCTGACCTGCACATCTTTGGACTGTGGGAGGAAACCGGAGCACCCGGAGGAAACCCACGCAGACACGGGGAGAACGTGCAAACTCCACACAGTCAGTCGCCTGAGGCGGGAATTGAACCCGGGTCTCCGGCGCTGTGAGGCAGCAGTGCTAACCACTGTGCCACCGTGCCGCCCACAAATCTTCCCCCACAATCAACATGGTCATCATAAAATTCTTAATTGGGACACATTTATTGGATTCACATTCCACTACCTGTCATAATGGGATTTGAAACCAGGTGCCCAGAACATTACCCGGGTACCTCTGGGTTAATTAGCTAGTACCAATACCACTAGGCCATCATTTCCCTGACAATGTTCATCATCTGTGCCTACAGGCAAGGGACAGGTTGGTGCATGTAGAGTGCACCCCAAAAGGAGAGGCCATGTCTGATGAAAAGGTAAAAAGGGGAGCGTTAGGGAGCAAACACAGGGTGGGGACATGAAGTGTGTATTTAATACTGGTTGAAGAGCTAGTTAAAATCCTGTGCTGTCTTTGGGAGAGACCTGCCATTTTAAGCCAGTGGCGGGTCTTCCTTGGGATCTGAGACCCTGGAGCAGAAGTGTTGCTGTTTGAGAACTGCCAACCAATCAGTGGCCAAAGGCAATCCATTGTATGTGGTGCTAGCGGGGGAGCAGTGCACCCTGGGAGAAATCTCAGATTGTCAGCTGCAGATTGACAGGTGGCAGTATGGAGGTCACAGAATGGGTGAATATTTTGGCTGTGTGGGCCCCACTTTCTGGTCAGGTCCTTTGATCAGAGACTGAGCGCTTTCAACTTATGGGGGCACCACTCTGCAAGCCCATGACTAAACTTTTTTTTTTCCCTGGAAAGGTTCCCCACATAAAGAACAATGTGCCACTTTTATAAAGTGGAAACGAACCACAGTCTAGCTCTTAGCACGCTTGGGATTGTTCATCAAATGTTAGCTAAATTGCAGAATCACATCTCAGAGTAGACATTCTCTTTTGGGTTTTTGTTTTTATTGTTGGTTGCTGAATGTGTGCTGTCTATTACAAACAACAGAATGAATCTACTGTTCCATTCTGTCAGCAAATTTTTGCAGCATTTGGTCCACATCCTCAAATGGAGCCTGTTTCAGGATCCTGGGGTATTGCCAGGCCACAGACACATAACAATGCCATAGCTAGTGTCAATGTGTCGACCACTCAGAACCTTTACCCTCTTTAGGATAAATAGTTGTGATTGTTTTTGGATTTGGCATTTTTGTGATGGTCCTGAACAATGCAAATTGAAAAGCTTTGAACGCATGTTTCTCGTTTCAGCAAGATTTTAGTCTCTGTACAATCAAGTGACTTTTTATATGAATACTTGCTGAATATTTGGGCAGTTGCCAGGGCTTTAGCTTCCAGTTTGGTTATTAATGCATGAGAAGTCATTATGGCACAGAAGAATTCCAATTAACCCATTTGAGTCAATGCTAGAGCTCTGTAGAGGCATCACTCAGTTCCATTTCCTTGCTGTACATGCAGGTTAATAATCCTCTTTTGAAATCACTGATCAGTTCCTCTTTCACCACCTTCACTGGGGATGAGTCTCTGGTCACTATTATTCATTGCAGTAAAAACTCCCACAGGCGAAAGTGAGGACTGCAGATGTTGGAGATTAGAGTCAAGATTAGAGTAGTGCTGGAAAAGTACAGCAGGTCAGGCCGCATCCGAGGAGCAGGAGAATTGATATTTCGGGCGAAAGCCTTTTATTCCTGATGACGGGTTTTCGCCTGAAACGTCGATTTTCCTGCTCCTCGGATGCTGCCTGTCCTGCTGTGCTTTTCCAGCACCACTCTAATCTTGACTTAAAAACTCCCACAGCCTGGCAACCAATATCTCTTGGGCAAAATCTTGAGTCTGTAAATCTGAACTATTAGTTAAGGGTTTTGGCTAACCATATCCCTCTATCAAATTTCCCTTCAGTCCTCTTTACTGCAAAAGAGGCCAGATTCACTCCTCAAGTTCACAGCTGAAGTCCTCAAATCCCTGCAACCACGCAAATAAATCTCCTGTATATCCACATGTCCTTCTTAAAGGCTGGACCCCCCCCGCCCCCAACTTGTTCAAAGTTCTTCCAGGTTTTGTTAATACAGTGGCATTAATCTTGTGAAGCACAAGATGCCGAAGTGCACTTGTCTAATGTTTGTTTTCCTGTAAGTGATTGAGTGGAAGGACTGACCTTGGCTGGCTGGCTGGATGATATAGAATACTGGAAGCTGTGTGTTTGGGTGGATATAAAATCTCGCATGTTGCTAATAGCCAGCAGCACTATAAATGACAATCCATATTCTGTCCTCTATAAACAGGCAGCATTGGAAGCTTCTTACTGGATGGAGAGGATAGTGCTACAGTGGAGGATATTAGCAAATGGACTGTTGACGATGTCTGTAACTTCATTAATGGTCTCTCTGGCTGTGCAGAATACACACAGGTAAGTGATTTGATCTTTAAAAGCTGTCACAGCCTTCTCTCTGAATAACATTGCCATTCAAACTCAGTTTTAACCCATTGCACCTCAACAGCATCACAGTATGAATTTAGCATCTGCATCAGTGTAGTGGAGGATAGGAACAGGTGCCCACAGGTGGGTACCTTTGATTGCCCATTAGGGAAGTGGAGAGGTAAAGCTGTTCTCTATCATGGTTGACATTGTAATTCAGTCTCAGAGACCTGGGAGCATTCCCTGTGAACTCGTGTTAGCCACCAGGTACCATTTCTCAGGTAAAACATTAAATAAACACCATTCCTCCAGCTTCACACAGACTCAACATAATCAGCCCCTCTTCCCTACCCTTTATGACATGATCCCCTATAGTGTGGAAACAGGCCCTTCAGCCCATCAAGCCCACACCAACCCTCTGAAGAGTAACCCACCCAGACCCATTCCCCTACTTTGTATTTGCAGCTGACTAATCGCTTAATACTATGGGTAATTTAACATGGCCAATTCACCTAACCTGCACATCTTTGGATTGTGGGAGGAAACCAACACAGACACGGGGAGAATATACAACCTCCACACAGACAGTCACCCAAGGTGGGAATTGAACCCTGTGTCTGCATGGGTTTCCTCCCACAATCCAAAGACGTGCAAGTTAGGTGAAGTGGCCAAATTAAATTATCTATTGTGTACAGTGGGAAATACAGGCTTACAGAAATGGGGTAGGTCTGGGTGGGATGTCCTTCAGAGGGCTGATGTGGACTCAGTGGGCTGAATGGCCTGCTTCCAGCCTGTAGGAATCCTGAGGGGAATCCCACCTATGTTATTGCTGTCCTTACCTGGTCTGGCCTACGTGTGACTCCAGACCTACAGCAACGTGGTTGACTCTTTAACTGCCCTCTGGGCAATTAGGGATGGGCAATAAATGCTCCTTAGTTGGTGACACCCTCATCCCGTGAATGAATAAAGAAAAAAAAAACAGGTTGATTGAAGTAACTCTGCATGTGCCCAGTTTTATGAATTTATTATAAACCAGGGAGTACAGCTCTCTTCTCGAAATTTAATAGGCTGAACACTGAAACCAGCCGGAAAAGAGGTGTAAGTGCTGTTCTGGTAAAGCTTTGATTTGAACCAACTAGATTTATTTGAAGGGTTCTTGTGGTGTAGTGACAGTGACCATATCTCTCAGCCAGGATACCTGGATTCAAGTCCCACTTGCTCCAGATGATATCACTGAACAGGCCAGTTAGAAAATTTCAGGACAAAGGATTGGTGACATTGAGCTGAATCAACCAACCCTGACCCTAAACCCCATGGTAGCAGGTAGACATTTACGTGGCCATTTATTATGTTTTTTTGACAGTTTCATTAAGAAGTTAAGTAGCTGATGCGCAGCTCTTTACTGATTCCCTTTACTTTTTGCGATTCTAAAATAGCAACGAGCAAATCTAAATGAACTGGTAAAGGTACGATGGGATGAATGGCCTCCAATGATTTTGCTGCAACGATTCTGTGAAATGTGGGTGGAGACCTTTTACCTGAGCACTGCTTCAGTGAGCACTGACCAGAGACACATACAGCACGGATACAGACCTTTCGGTCCAACCAGTCCATGCTGACCATAATCCCAAACTAGACTAGTCCCATCTGCCTGCCCCTGGTCCATATTCCTCCAAACCTTTCCTATCCATGTACTTATCCAAATGTTTTTTCAATGTTGTAATTGTATCCATATCCACCACTTCCTCTGGAAGTTCATTCCACACACGAACAATCCTCTGTGTAAAAGAATTTGCCTCTCATGTCTTTTTTAAATCTCCCCCCTCTCACTTCAAAAATGCACCCCCAAATCATGAAATTCCCCATCTGAGGGAAAAGACAACTACCATTAACTCTACCTATATTTGCTTATTTGATTAGATTAGATTAGATTCCCTACAGTGTGGAAACAGGCCCTTCGGCCCAACAAGTCCACACTGACCCACTGAAGCGTAACCCACCCATGGCCCATTCCCCTACTAATGCACCTAACACTACGGGCAATTTAGCATGGCCAATTCACCTGACTTGCACATCTTTGGATTGTGGGAGGAAACTGGAGCATCTGGAGGAAATCCATGTAGACACGGGGAGAATGTGCAAACTCCATGCAGACAGTTGCACGAGACTGGATTCAAACCCGGGTCCCTGGCGCTGCGAGACAGTGCGAACCACTGAGCCACCGTGCCACCCCCTTATTTCATGAACTTTTGTAAGGTCGCCTTTCAACTCCCTCTGCTCCAGTGAAAAAAGTCCCAGCCTTCCTTTATAACTCAAACCTTCCATACCTGGCAACATCCTGGTAAATCTCTTCTGAACCTTCTCCTGCTTAATAATATCATTGCTTGTGTTTAATGTGTAGGTCTTCAGAGAGCAAGCGATTGATGGAGAGACGTTGCCTTTGTTAACAGAGGAGCACTTACTGAACACCATGGGCCTGAAGTTGGGGCCAGCCCTAAAAATACGAGCGCAGGTAATGATTCTCATTGGCCAAGCTAGTCGAGCACATAGTGTACGTCGCACATTCCATTGGCTTACGTGATGCAATGATTGTCAACCTAGAAAGTAGGACCATTTACCCCTTGGAGCCTGCTCTACCATTCACTAGGATCATGGCTGATCATCCAACTCCATATCCTTTTCCTGCTTTCTCTCTACACTCTTTGATCCCTTTAGACTAAAGAACCATATCCATTTCCTTCTTGAACACATTCAATGTTTTGGCCTCCATTGCTTTCTGCGATAGTATGATAGAGCCCCAGGCTCTCCACTCTCCAGGTGAAGACATTTCTCCTCATCTCAGTCCTAAATCACAGAAACCCTACACTGTGGAAGCAGGCAATTCAGCCCATAAAGTCCACACCGACCCTCTGAAGTGAGTCCCACCCAGACACTGAGCTCTCTAGCCTATTTCTGTAACCCTGCATTTACCAAGGTCAATCCACCTAACCTGCACATTCCTGGTCACTACAGGACAATTTACCATGGACAGTCCACCTAACCTGCACATCCCTGGTCACTATGGGACAATTTACTATGGTCAATCCACCTAACCTGCTCATCCCTGGTCACTACGGGACAATTTACCATGGTCAATCCACCTAACCTGCACATCCCTGGTCACTATGGGACAATTTACCATGGCCAATCCACCTAACCTACACATCTTAAGACTAAAGTCGAGAATGTGGTGCTGGAAAAGCACCACACTCTTAACTGTAATCTCCAGTACCTGCAGTCCCCACTTTTGCCTATATCTTTAGACTAGTCTACTTGGTATACTTAAGACTGTGACCCTTGCTCCTGGACTCCCCAGTCATCAGGAACACCCTTTCTGCATTCCCCCAGTCTTACACCTGTTAGAACTTTACAGGTTTCTATGGGATTTCCCCTTCATTTTTCTAAACACCAGTGAATGTAGCCCTGACTACTCCACTCTGTCTTCACACATCAGTCCTGTTGTCCCAGGGGTCAGCTAAAGATGCAACCAATTAAAATAAAGCCTTTAAGAGGCCAGGGCTGCATGGTTTCATCTAGTTAGCTGTCAGTAAGTACCTGATAGACAAGTTTGTTCAGGCACTTACCTCAGATTGGATTATATCCTTGTACATCTCTGAAACAGGCCATTTGGCCAAGCTTGTCCAGATCCTCCTCCCATTCCCCTCGATCTGAATTTATCAATGTGACCAGCCATTCCCACTTCCCTCAAAAGCCCATCTAGTTTCACTTTAAACCCATGCATGTGACCTGCTTCAGTCAGCCCTGTGACAACAAGATCCATACCTTCACCTCCTTGTTCGGTTAGACAGCCCATCTTTGTGTGTTTTTTGTTGTTTCTTGTTGTCGTACAATCCTTCACATTGAGCAGCTCCGATAACCCTGCCCTCCATCCTTACTCCATCACTGGGCCAATAGGAATGAAGGAGGCCATTTGGCCCATTCAGCCAGTTAGGACACAAAGCCCTACCATTGCAGGTGTTCCTTATATGATTCCAGTCCACTCCAGATGCCCATTTCACATGTGCAATTCCTTGCAAAGTTAATTCTTTCCCATCAGTCCCAATCCTGCCTGTTGTGGCTCTATCTCCTAACTTGTATGATGCATAAATATTCAGAATAACTTGTTACCTTATGTACATGCATGCCCAACAGCAATTACTGCGGGTGAAATGACCAAGTCCCATCCAGTTCACTTTCTACTGTTGTGGGGACTTGGGGATATAACACCTTTAGGTGTGCTAACTCTCAAAAGGACAGCTGCTACTTGCCATTTGAAATGCTTTCCCAGACTCTCGTGTAGATCAAACGTTCTGTAGGGATTTTATGATCAGGTGTGCTGAGTGTAAAGATCACAAGCGTGACTTTTACACTAGTGAAACTGATGTAACTAATTCAAGGTGCTCACATATTTTTGCTCAAAGTTCCTTTATCAATCACTGTATTTTTCTCATTATAACATTGTTTAATTCTCACGTCAACTTTCATCCTGCCAGTTACATCTCAGGGGACATAGTGACTGATGGGGCTGTCTTACAGTCTTTGGTTAAACTAGTGATAGCAACAGTGTGTTCTTATTATACTATAAATTTAGAAGGAAATTATACCCTAACACTTTTAAATAACTGCAAAATTCAGACGATAAAGAAGTTCAAATCAACTCCATCCAATAGAATAATCAAAATGTAATCTTGTGGAATACTGAGGCTTTATTGAAGACTTAATCCTGTGCTTTTGATATTTAAGTAATCAATCAAAGGACAGACTGTAGCTCATTAACAAAGTTAACTTGGTTAGAGAATTTTATTAACTTTTATTAGTTGCAATATTTATTTCACAGTTGCAAAATTGTTTTATGAAATGTTTTATCATCCAGTTCTCCCATAATTTCTTTTAACAATGGTCCATTCCTTTCAAATGCAACTTCAGATGGATGGGAGCTGGTGGGTGTATGGCTCCAATCTGAACTGAGTCTAAATCTCTCCAATGTCCCTAAAACACACAATATAGGAACAGGAGGATGCCATTTAATCCTTGGAACTGATCCTATTCTAGATCTATAATTGAAATGTACCTCAAATCTATTTTTAACAGGCTTTGAACTGCATTCTTTGATACCTAAGGGAAATAATCTGTTGATCTCAGGCGTAAAAGGGTTCAATTCTCTCTCCATCTACTGCCTTTTGAGCCAAGAGGTCTCAGTATCAGCTGAATGTAAGATCAGGCATGGGACATCCAAACCCTTCAAGCTACTTTTAAAATACGTAGTTCAGACATGGTTTCCCTGCTATAGGAAGGATGTTGTTAAAATTGCAAGGGTTCAGAAACAATTTACAAGGATGTTGCCAGGGTTGGAGGATTTGAGCTACAGGGAGTGGCTGAACAGGCTTGGGGCTGTTTTCCCTGGAGTGCTGGAGGCTGATGGATGACCTTATAGAGGTTTATAAAATCATGAGGGGCATGGATAGGATAAATAGACACGGTCTTTTCTCCAGGATGGGGGAGTCCAAAACTAGAGGGTATAGATTTAGGGTGAAAGGGGAAAGATTTGAAAAGGACCTAAGGCAACATTTTCACGCAGAGAGTGAGCTGCCAGAGGAAGTGATGAAGGCTGGTATAATTATGACATTTAAAAGGCATCTGGATGGGTATATGAATAAGAAGGTTTTAGAGGGATATGGGCCAGTTACTGGCAAATGGGACTAGACTAGGTTGGGATATCTGGTAGGCATGGACAAGTTGGACCGAAGGGTCTGTTTCTATATTTGGTAGAAGATTTGTAGCTCGGGTGCTCGTTGTTGTGGTTCTGTTCGCCGAGCTGGGAATTTGTCTTGCAAACGTTTCATTCCCTGTCTAGGTGACATCCTCAGTGCTTGGGAGCCTCCTGTGAAGTGCTTCTGTGCTGTTTCCTCCGGCATTTATAGTGGCCTGTCTCTGCCGCTTCCGGTTGTCAGTTCGAGCTGTCCACTGTAGTGGCCGGTGTATTGGGTCCAGGTCGATGTGTTTATTGATAGAGTCTGTGGATGAGTGCCATCAACAAACACATCGACCTGGACCCAATATACCGGCCACTACAGTGGACAGCTCGAACTGACAACCGGAAGCGGCAGAGACAGGCCACTATAAATGCCGGAGGAAACAGCACAGAAGCGCTTCACAGGAGGCTCCCAAGCACTGAGGATGTCACCTAGACAGGGAACGAAACGTTTGCAAGACAAATTCCCAGCTCGGCGAACAGAACCACAACAACGGTCTGTTTCTATGCCATACATCTCTATGACTCAAAGCCTGTTGTGCTATTTACTAAGATCACCTCTGGTTTAAATGCGGTTTCAACTCCGCTTTCCTGTCCACCTCCTGGAATCTTTGATCTTCTAGAAGACGTATGTGTCTAATACAGGGGACGTACTGCTGGAACTCAGAGAATGATAGATAAACTCAGCAGGAATGGTATCATCTGCAAAAAGAGAAACTGTCAAAGTTTTAAGTCCAGTGTGACCTTTTTTTTGGTCAAAATGTTGACTATCTTTCTCCTCTGACCTTCCAGACCTGCTGAGTTTCTCCAGCACTTTGTCCCACTCAGCATTATATATTTATTCTGACTTTAAAATAAAATCAATGACCCAATCTTTACCGCTCTCTGTGGAAGAGAATTCCAAAGTTGCTTTAAAGAGGTTTCCCCTCACCTTTTTCTAAAATGGGTGACCCTCCAATTTGAAAATGTGCCCCTGGTTTAATTCTGTACAAGGGGAAACATCCTCGAAGTGCCTGCCCTTTCAAGTCTCCTCAGTATATTACATTTTAATGAAATCAGCTTATTCTTCTAAACTCCACTGAGTATAGATCCAATCTACCCTCAAATTCTATCTCAGAGGTGGTTCCAATGTGAATAAATATTCCCTAAATAAATGACAGAAGTTGGATAAAGTAGTCTGGATAGGTGCGCTCTCCTCCATGGCTTACACAGTATTACAGAATCTTCCTATTTTTATAATCCATCTCCCTTGCAGTGAAGGAAGAAGGGTTTTATAGTTTGCACAGAGACTCCTTTGTGGTAGCAATATCATGCTCTCTCTCCTCTTGGAACAAAATTTTGCTGGAACAGGGAAATTCTCGATCTGCTACTCAGAGAGGACCTTGTACCCAAGCTCAAGATTTGAGAGAGTAATCAAGTTGTTGGACCATGCAAGAAGCATAACTGAAGCTTATGTCCAGAGGTGTTTGGTTGTAGAATAAGCTCACTGACTGACTTAGCTCAGCTTCAATCTCTTTGCTTCAATCTGCTGCCTTCTGACATGGAAATATATTTCCCATGAGGATGAAGCAGATACCAATGAGGAACTGCTGCTGCCTTTGCACTCCCAATTCAGGACAGTGGAAATCTGTTATCCTTGCCCGGTCTGACCTACATGTGACTCCAGACCCAAAGCAATGCGGTCAGCACGGTGACACAGGGGTTAGCACTGCTGCCTCTCAGTGCCAGGGATGTAGGTTCAATCCCAGCCTCGGACGTCTGTCTGTGTGGAGTTTGCACATTCTCCCTGTGTCTACATGGGTTTCCTCCCACAGTCCAAAGATGTGCGGGTTAGGGTGGATTGGCTATGGGAAATGCAGGGTTACAAGGATGGCATGGATCTGGGTGGGATGCTGTCTGGAGGGTCTGTGTGGACTTGATGGGCTGAATGGCCTGCTTCCACACCACTATTCTGTGACGCTATAAACAATAAATGCTGGGCTAGCCAGTGACAGCCACATCCCATGAACAAATAAAAAAAACTTTTAAGACTTCTGTTGTTACCCATACCTGAAGCCAACAGATGTTTCTTGGGCAAATATTCCAAGGGATACAGAAACAAGGCAGGTCAGGGGAATCAAGACGCTGATCAACCATGATCCAGTTGAACAGAACAATTTCAAAGGGCTGAATGGCTTCATGTTGTTCTTACGAGTATGAAATGCTCGCTGTTTCCGTCACTCTGGTCTTGAAGTACTGCTGCAGATGGTAATGTGGATTTTTCCCTCTTTTCCTCACTCCCCCACCCCGCTCCCACAGGTGGCCAAAAGGATCGGGCGAGTGTTGTACATGGCCAGTTTCCCACTGGCACTGCCACTTCCTCCTGCTGCACTGCGGCCACCCGAGAGAGACCTTGCCCCCGCTGAGAATCGCCCGTCGTCCACCGGCAGTGTCGCCTCGCCGTACTGTGGCCTCCAAGTCAGCCGCGTCTCCCCGAAGCAAGAAAATGGCAGCGCCTCAGCGATGGGAATCGGGGATCTCACCAAACCACAGTCGTGAGTGGGACCTTCACTTCAGAAAGAAAGTCAAGTTGCTGTTATTTGAAACCAAAGTATTTATAGGATTGCCACCTTCATTGGTTGACTGCATTCCCTCTTTTCTTTTGGAAGGAAAATACAACACTGCGGCTTTCTTAAACACCTTTTGGCAAAAAGAAAGACAGTCACGCACATTCCCTTTTTTTTTCCCCCTTTTCTCTTCAAGACTACAATTTATCCTGGAAGGCTACCGAAAAGCTGCAGAAAACAAAACCTATAAATTGACAGGGGAAGAATACAAAAGAGACAGGATGTTGGTTGAACGGAGGATTGTCTCAGCACACCGACTGGGGGAGAAAAGACCAAACTCAGTTTCTGCTTCAAGCTGAAAGATATTGAGCCAGAAACATCCCCCGCCCACCCCCCCCCCATAACCTGCCCCCGCCCACCTTGTTTGTTGCTTGCAACTGAGGGGGGGGGGGGGGAATAAAAATAAATAGAACTGTGCACTTGTACCAAAAAAAAATTTCTATCACAGACCTGGGATTAAACATTTAATGTAAAAAAAAATTCATAAGCACTCATTTTGACAAGGAGCTAATGTAATGCTAGTGTCTATGCATTTGTCAGGTACTAAACCAAAGATAATGGGTTGTTGGTCTGTGTTTACAATACATGGTACAATGGTTTTTTTTTGTCTGCAGACACAATTTAAAAGTGCCTCACTGTAGAGGTTGAATCACTACTCTCGCACACTTAAGTAAATCTGACAGGACCACAACTACGCAGGTATCAAGAGTTTAGAAGGTGGTTTTTAAAATGACCAGTTCAAGATAATAGCTATTCATTACCTGGACAGCAAGTTGTATGAGCAAAACTAGTTACAAAGATGATTTTGGTACTTATTTTGTTTTTTTTTTGTTGTTGTGTAGTTGCACGTTTTTGAAATTTTTGGGCTGGGTGGGAATAGGGAAAAAGAAATGTAAAAACTGCTAGGGGAAAGTTTCTCATCCTTTTTCATGCTATTCAAACCTTAATTGCTGCTTTAAAGCAATCAACATAATGAACATTTATGTTATTTATGGAAATTCTGTTGGTAGGTCGACTATGTTTAGCACTATATATATGGTAATATACATCCCTAAAAGGGTGATATGAGAATAATTAAAAAAAATCAAAAAATTGTTGTTCCTTTAGCTGGTTTTGGCCACACTGCGTCAAACGATCATTTAATGTTTTGCAGTTGTAAACAATGAGGATATGGTGATTTGTAAAATAATTTTAGCCTATTTGTTAATTTGCTTTCCTCCTTGTCTTTCACTTTTCGTGAAATAAAGCCCCCCCCAAAAAAATGGCACAATTCAGTGTTTTGTTGGAATATGGAACTTTTCGTTTGGTTGGAAAGCTTTGGTTGTTTTCATGTTTTTCTCTCTCTTCCTGCTTTATCCTTTCCCGGGACCATTTCTTTGGGACCACAAACTCCCCTCAGCTCATTTAAAATAACTTGATCCTCGCTGAATGAAAAAAACTGAGAAATACAAACACATCACCAACTCTCGTCATATAAGATCCATAGCTTGCGACAGAAAGATTATACCTCATTTTTCATTGACAACAGGCTTTCTTCTATCACCTCCATCCACACCGGCTGCAGTGCAGCGATACGGGAAATACTTATGAACCAGAAGTGTATTGTCTGCAATTTTCTCCCTGTGCCTACTGAAGTTGGAATCTGGGAGCCAGGATTTCAAAGTTTGTCTTCCACAATTCAAAGTTTCTCAGATGAGTGGGATAGTATGTTGGAGCAGCAGCGAGACTCCAGCGCTCGTTCCCATGCTAACAAGCACTGTCACGTGCTTTGTCCTAAAGTCAGACAAACGGTGCAAACTGATGTATTTGAACTGGTGCTTAAGCAGATGTCCCTCCTCAATATTTAAGTGTGATTGGGAACATCCCACAAATACATGAAAATAGCTGGAGCTTGAAATTCCAATGAATCTGTTCCATTGGGGAGGCAATGGACTAGTGGTATTATCGCTCGACTTATTATTCCAGCGAGTGGGAGAAAGTGAGGACTGCAGATGCTGGAGAGTCAGAGTCAAAAAATGGGGCACTGGAAAAGCACAGTTCATCAGACAGCAGCCAAGGAGCAGGAGAGGTGACTTTTTGGGCAGAAGCCCTTTGTCAGGAATTCCTCCTGAAGGGCTTATACCTGAAATGTTAACTCTCCTGCTTCTTGGATGCTGCCCGACCATCTGTGCTTTTCCAGCACCAGACTTTTTGAATCTGTTATTCCAGAGATCTAGGTTAGGTCCGGAGGATGAGGGTTTGAATCCTGCCACGGCAGAGGGTGAAATCTGAATTCAATAAAATCTGGAATTAAGAGTCTAATGATGACTGTGGATTCATTTATTGAAAGAAAACCCCAGCTGGTTCACTAATGCCCTTTAGGGAAGGAATCTGCCATCGTTACCTGGTCTGGCCTAAATGTGACTCCAGGCCCACAGCAATGTGGTTGACTCATAACTGCTGTCTGGGCTGTTAGGGATGGCCAATAAATGTTGGCTCAGCCAGCAATGCCCTCATTACCATGAATAAATACCAATAAAAATTCTTCTTGTTGCCTATCCTGATGTCCAGAATGCAGAAACTGTGCTGAATTTCAGGACATGCCAGAGATAGGCCAGATATCCATCCATGCATATGGTCAATATGGATGAGTTACATGAAAGTGTCTGTTTCTGTGCTGTACATCTTGATGACATCCATTTTGAAATAATGGTAGGCAGACTCAGCCAGGCCCCAAATGAAAATATTTGGTTCTGGTCACAGCAGAACAAGACCCAGCCCATAACAGCACTGAGGTCTCTTTACTACAAGATGTAGGGGCTGAAGTAGGCCATTGAGCCATCAATAAACCTCAACTCCACTTTCCTGTCTTTTTCCCATAACCTTTCATTCCCTCGCTAATTAAACCTGTCTGTCGCAGCCCTGAATATAAAAACCCAGTGTCTACAGCTGTCTGTGGTAAAGAATTCCACACATTCACTCCCTCCACAGATAAGAAGTTGCTCTTCATCTCTGTCTTTGCTCTCAGCTATTATAGGATTTCAGAGGCCCAGGGAAGGTGTTAGGAGCAGAAACTGATGTAGGCCTCAACAAGGGGGATGGGTTGGCTCCAGATGTTGCCCTCCCAACCACCCCCAATGAATGGCAGGATGGAAACCCAACTGAACTGGATCCAACCACCATCTGCTGACCTGGCAGCTAATTCATCCCAGTTCGAGGCAGGACCTGACTAGAAGTTTGGACCTAAATGGATGTACCTATGTAGAATTCTTAGCGTTTTATGATTCAGACAGCACACAGTAAAGGTACAACGCTTGAGATTGAGGGGTAGGGAGTGCCTGCTTTATGGAAGATGGGTTGTTTGTGGTGAACACAAATAAATGTGGGAAGAGAGTCCCAATCGTAACGCTGGCATTGAGTGGGAATGGGGGGGTTCCTGTCAGCTGTGCTCTCCCTTCTCACTGTAAACTTGTTCAAAGTCAGGCCCAGTTGAGGTATCTAACTGGAATAAAATGAGGACTGCAGATGCTGGAGATCAGAGTCAAAACGTGTGGTGCTGGAGAAGCACAGCAGGTCAGGCAGCATCCGAGGGGCAGGAAAGTTGACGTTTTGAGCATAAGCTCTTCATCAGGAATTCCTGATGACTTCTTCATTGGATGCTGCCTGATTGTGCTTTTCCAGCACCACATGTTTTGACTGAGGTATCTAGCCATCTACCTTAGACACACAGAGAATGACTTCTGAGTATCTGCTGTTGACATCAGGGTATGAGGAAAGATTCCAAATGAATATTCAGACCCTAATGTCAAATCCAACTGTGTCCTAAAGGGCATAACAAACTTTTTGTGAAGACAAAACCAACGTCCCATATTGGCTGGGGAGCAGGGGAACAGAACCAACTTCAGACAAGTTGCTAGGAGACTAGGACCTGTGGGCACAGTCTTAGAGTAAAACGAAGACCTTTTAGAACAGAGATCAGGAGAAACCTCTCCAGCCAGAGAGTGGGGAATCTAGGGAATTCACTGTCACAGCAGGCTGTGGAGGCCGGGTCATTGAGTATATTTAAGACAGAGATAGATAAGTTCTTGAGTATCAAGGGGACCATGGGTTGTGGGGAGAAAGCGGGAGAATGGGATTGAGAAACCTATCAGCCATGATTGAATGGCAGAGCAGACTCGATGGGCTGAATGGCCTAATCTCTGCTCCTAAGTCTTATGGTCTAAATGAAGCATAATTTACACAAAAGAAATCACCACTGGGGTGGGTCAGGGCTTTCGGGTACGTTTGGTTCACAGTTAATCAGTGAAGTCAAATTGTTCATATCAAAACCTTCCCAGGGCATATAATTGTACAATTAAAACCACTGAACCTCACTCGACCAAGTTTTTACTCACTGTCACATTGCTATTAGTGATTTCTAACAATATTCAATGGAAAAGCAACCTTGCCGTTTACCTTTCACAAAGACAGCAGGTTCACTAGAATCGGAGAACCTGTGAGGCCTCAGGATTGACATGGTCCTTACTGGCCGTGCTCCTGTTCTTCAGACAAGCAGCACCCTTCAGGAGGAAATGGACATGTTGAAGTGATACAGAAATAAACAGCAACAGAGCCTCGGTGTGTGTGTGTGTGTGAGAGAGAGAGAGAATGTGTATGTAAGTGTGAGAGAATGTGCATGTGCGAGTGTGAGAGCATGTGTGTGTAAATGTGAGAGAATGTGTGTGAGCGTGAGAATGTGTGTGTGAGAGAATGCGTGTGTGAGTGAGAATATATATGTGAGTCAGAGAGAGAAAGAATGTGTGTTAGAGAGAAATGTGGGTGCTTGTATGAGCGAGAGATAGTAGCTTAAAAATGTGTTGCTGGAAAAGCGCAGCAAATCAGGCAGCATCAAAGGAGAAGGAGAATCGACGTTTCGGGCATGAGCCCTTCTTCAGGAAGAAAGGGCTTATGCCCGAAACGTCGATTCTCCTTCTCCTTTGATGCTGCCTGACCTGCTGCGCTTTTCCAACAACACATTTTTAAGCTCTGATCCCCAGCATCTGCAATCCTCACTTTCTCCTGAGTGAGAGATAGTGTGCACTTAAGACACGATATAGGAGCAAAATTAGACCATCCTGCCCATCACATCTCCTCTGTTATTCAATTATGATTGATATGTTTCTCAACCCCATTCTCCTGCCTTCTCCCTGTAACTCTCGACCCCCTCACTAATCAAGAACCTACCTATCTCTGTTTTCAATGCACTCAATGACTTGGCCTGCTTCTCAGACAATGTTTTTACCTGCTTCTCAGAGCGTGTGTACCTGTGTGAGTGAGTAGGAGAACGTGCGTATTTTTGTGTACGTCGGTGTGCACACTACCATAATGCAAATCCTTTACCTCCCAAATGAACGCCCATCTTTATTGAGTGTGCAGGCAAAGATGGAAGGGTCAGTCAAGGAGAAATTACCACTGAAATCACCACCTCACTTAGCGACCAACTTTTCGAAGTTTAGAATTCAACAGATAAGCGAACAAATCCTGGCACTCTCTCAACCGCGTCGATTCAATGAGCCGCGGTGCCAGGTTTGCTCAGTTAGTACAACTCAACTCCGAGCCCGGAAACTGCAGTCTCTGTGGGACCCCTGGAGGCAAAAGCCATTTCCATAAGGAGAAAGGAAATCTGAAGCCAGGCTCTTTTAGCCACAGAAGGGAATCCGACACAACTCCATAGCATCAAAAGCAACAGCTCAGGAAATTTGCCTGCTTCATAGGCAAGCTCTTTCTTTAACTGACCCAGTTACTCATTCCAAATATTTAGCCCCTTTGGAGCAGACCTGGTTTCTAGCCTTAAACGTATTCTTAGCTAATAGAAACTTGCGCTCTTTTGTTTACTAATAGTTTACGCATCAAGTAATTTATATTCTTGTTCTTTATAGATCTGCAAAACATAGATCCCAAGAGGGAAAACAACAGTATAATCTCAAAGGTATTACCCCTCTAGAATCATTGAAGCCTGACAGTGCAAAAAGAGGCCATTCAGCCCATCAAATCTGCACCAACCCTCCAAAGAGCATCCCACCCAGATTAGGTTAGGGGGTGGATAAGCCATACCAAATTATTAGAGATTAGAGTGGTGCTGGAAAAGCACAGCAGGTCAGGCAGCATCCGAGGAGCAGGAAAATCGACGTTTTGGGCAAAAGCCCTTCATAACAAATTAGTATCCAGGGATGTGCAGGCTAGGTGGATTAGCCATGGGAAATGCAGGGTTGCAGTCATAGTGTAGGGGATTGGGTCTGGCTGGCCTGCTCTTCTGAAGGGTCGGTTTGGACTCAACGGACTAAATGGCCTGCTTCCACACAGTAGCAATTCTATGATTCTATCTGCTGGTTGGTGAATAGTCATTATTTTGTCTAAAAAACATCAAGCTTGCATTAATTACCAGTGCATTTCAGTCCCGGTGAATTGTTGTATTTTGACTGTGGAGTTCCTATTGTCACTCGGTATGAAGACCCGGTCGCTCCCAGGACCGTGTCCACTGAAGGGCAGTGCGATTACCCCACTGTCAGTCCTCCACACGTTACTGAAATACTTCAGCAGTTCTTGGCCCCAGCAGGATGAAGTAACTGAATTAACATCCTGACATGGTTAAAGTGGGCATCAAATATAATTTAAAAGGTAAAAACAGTGACTGCAGATGCTGAAAACCAAATACTGGATTAGTGGTGCTGGAAGAGCACAGCAGTTCAGGCAGCATCCAACGAGCAGCGAAATCGACGTTTCGGGCAAAAGCTTATTCCTGATGAAGGGCTTTTGCCTGAAACGTCGATTTCGCTGCTCGTTGGATGCTGCCTGAACTGCTGTGCTCTTCCAGCACCACTAATCCAGTATCAAATATAATTTGGCCACCTCAAGACATACTCAGTCAATATTCCAAGTCAGATGACCATTTTTGAATTTACAACGGGGGGAGATTATTCAGTCTCTTCAGCCTGTCCCACTACTTAGTTGGAAAGTGGTTGATTTGTACCTCAACCTTATTTATCTGCCATTGTCTCAACACATTTAACTCCCAAAAACCTACTGTCTCACCTGATCCTGAGCACTCATTGCTTTTTGTGGGAGAGAGCTCCACATGTCCTCCAGTCTTCGAACGTCTGCGGAACGGGCTTTGTGACTTCATGCCTGATTGGTGAGGCTGTAATTTTAAGGTTAGGCCCTCTTCCTCCAGACAGGAGAAATAAATTCACTTTCTCTTTAACATAATTACGACTGATTTCTGATTTCACAACGATGGCCTCTTTAATCCTCAGCTGATGAGAAAATGAAAACATTCAAAGGAGGAAGGCACAGTGATTTAGAAGAATGAGTGGGGATCTCATAGAAACCTATAAAATTCCAACAGGACAAGATTAGATTAGATTCCCTACAGTGTGGAAACAGGCCCTTTGGCCCAATCAGTCCACACCGACCCTCCGAAGAGTAACCTACTCAGATCCATTTCCCTCTGACTAATGCACCTAACACTGTGGGCAATTTAGCATGGCCAATTCACCTAACCTGCACATCTTTGGACTGTGGGAGGAAACCGGAGCACCTGGAGAAGCCCACGCAGATACGGGGAAAATGTGCAATCTCCATACAGACAGTCACCCGAGGCTGGAATCGAACCTGGGACTCTGGTGCTGTGAGGCAGCAGTGCTAACCACTGAGCCACCATGCCGCCCTGGCAGGGTAAATGCAGGAAGGATGATCTTGATTGACTGGAGAGTCCAGAAGCAGGGGTCACAGTCTAAGGATACAGGGTAGGTCATTCAGGGTTGAGATGAGGAGACATTTCTTCACCCAGAGAGAGGTGAAGCCTGTGGAACTGTCTGCCACAGAAAGCAGTACAGGCCAAAACACCAAATGTTTTCAAAAAGGACTAAGATATAGTTCTTGGGGCTGAAAGGGATCAAAGGGTATGGGGAGGAAGTGGGACCAGGGAATTGAATTGGATGATCAGCCATGATCAGATTGAATGGTGGAGCAGGCTCGAAGGGCCGAATGGCCTACTCCTACTCCTATTTCCCATGTTTCTGTTTCCTCCCAACCTCCATCATTTTCTATCTCCCAGCTGGGGCCAGGTTTGACAGAGTCCCTCTGCACCCGAGTCACATTCCAGCAGGTAACCTTTGTGGCTGAGCCTAGACTGGGAGCTTGGACAGGCAAGGCCCCAAGTCACAGCTCAGAGCTGCCCTCACTGAGCACCAATACCAGGCAGCTTTCAGCTGGGGTGTCTGGAGGGCAACAAGGTGCTGAAAACCCCTGTACATTCCCTCCCTCCCTCCACACAGAGGCACACTGAAACTTAACGTAAAACCAACTGCTGGTCTGTTTACCTCAACTGCATGAGTTCTACTGCTATATAATCATGGATTACACTCTCAGGCAGGGAGGTACTCATTACAAGTCCTCATAGACCACTCTAGAAATAATGACTCAAATTTCTTTAAATTGATACAAAACAGCCTCATCAATGCTTTTATTTCAAAATAAAACACCTGCTGGGAAACGACAAGAGTAAGAAAGCACAAGATGTAGTTTGACAATGCTGAAATAAAACTACAGATAGAAGATTGGAAATTATGGATCAGGACCATATGTCCAGATTTTACCCAACATGCCACAGTCTTGTCATCAAACTTCCTATGGGTCCATGTTCCTGATCCAGTGGTAACCATCTGGATTACAATTCCAGTGGCTACAAACTTGGTCAATTTGTGTACTGGGTTGTTATTGATGTAACTCTTGTAAGGTTGAAGATAATTTGGGTAGATGATCATTTTCACCACTCCGTCTGTCGATGATTGTTCAAGTTTGACATAAATGAATTCCTTGCACATTGGGTCCTATGCTCCTTTTAAGACAGGGCAGCTTATCCGAACAATAGCTACCAACAAGACAGCGGGACAATAAAGCCAAGTGTAGAACTTCCACCACAGCCAGGATTCACACGCATCTCTCTCTTCAGTCTTCATCAGAGAACTCCAAATCTTTAACAATATCTTCCTCTCCTTCTGTGAGGGCCTTCAGGTCAGCCTGTGACAACGTATTTGGAGCTTTGCTACTGGTTTGTGGAGAATCATCTGCATCAAAATTCGATGTGAAAACAGGTCATTAAAAAGTTATAGGATCACATGGACTAATGCAACTTCACACAAGCCAGATATAAATTCCATAGCTCGCACAGAGATAGAGGAGGATGAAAATACTGATGCCCTCTTTATAAAATGACCTTCACCTTCCTAGTTAAAGGCTTTGTCAAAAAAAAAGTCTACTCTCTCAGGGTGGTTAGTGTCCTCTTCAAAAGGCAATGGAAGCAGAGACTTTGAATATCTTTGTATAAGGTGGATGGATTCTTGGTAAGCAAAGGGGAAGTGAAACGTTATGGGGCTAAGGGCAGGAATGTAGGTTTGAGGTTCCAATCAGATCTTATTAAATGGCAGAACAGTTTCAAGGGACCAAATGATCCTTTCCTGATCCTACTCATAGGTTCAATATTGAAGCCCAGTCCCTCCAATTTTAATGTAGGATTCCATATTGACCAATACTTATTTTTTCCTTTATTGATTCACAGGATGAGGGTGGGCATTTATTGCCCACCCTTAAGTGCCCAGAGGGCAATTAAGTGTCAACCACATTGATGTGCCTGGAGTCACATGTAGGCCAGACAAGGTAAAGAGAGCAGATTTCTTCCCTAAAGGACATTAGTGACCCAGATGGTCTTTCCAACAAATGATAATGGACTCATAATCATCATTGTTAACCTTAATTCTGGAGTTTTTTTTGACTGAATTCAAATTCCACCATCTGCCATGGCGGGATTTGAACCCAGGTCTCCAGAACGTTACCTGGGTCCCTGGATTAACAGTCCAGTGATAAAGCTACCAGGTCACCACCTCCACCACTGAATAAAACACTAGGTTAGTATCTAGTGCTGTCAATTCAGAAAGAATTCCAATTCTTTTTTGGCCCATCACACAACAGAGGTTACAAAAGGTTTCGGATTGTCCAGACCTTATAAGGAATCCCCCATTACCTCAGACCAACTGTGGTGATTATACCTTTAAGCTAGATTCCACCTCTGCCTCATTATCCACACACCAAGCTTCCCCAGCTGTGGATTACCGAGATGGAGATCAAAAACAGGAAAACCAGCTGAATTCTCCCTCCTTAGGAGGAGTGTGGAACATTGGGCTGAATTGCCCAAAATTTGGAATCCACCAACTCAAGTCTACTACTTGATGGTTTCTGTGCCTCAGTGATTGATGAGTACTTTCACTTAGCTACTGCCGTGATCTCTTTGTCCATCCTCTGTCACAATCTGCCACCATTTCGCCTCACATTTAATTCTGCAGCAGTACAAAGCTCTACTACAGCATTTAGTTGGTAATTGTCTTCCTATTGAACCTGCACTGGCACACATTTGATGGGACCAGATAGGTCACAACATGTAATTGGCAATTCGTCAGCAGCACTACTGAATCTGAAGCATTTAATGAATCAGCCAGATTAATTACTGGGTGAGGCACCATGTTAATCAGCAGCTGGGAAACGCTGAGCTCAGTTCACCAAGATCCTCTGACTGAAGACTGTGTCAGTCCAGGTCAAACAGCAGCTAAATGACAACTTGCCCATGATAAAACCATCAATAAGATATCATTGCTGCAAAATTGGCAAACCGGGTGCTTATCATCACAGTGATAGCCCTGCTAAAGGAAACTGGTTACATTTCAAGGAAAAGTCCAAAGCAGTCACCATAATTTATTAGGTCGATAATTTTGCTCTTTCTTCAGCGACAATTCTAGTGGAACATTTCCCATGGATTAGCTTAGGGCAAAGCTCTCTTAACGACTTTACCATATCATTTTTTTCTCCCAAGCTATTATTTCTATTGATGTTCAGCTTAAAACTAGATTCCTGCTTTAAAGTGAGCTGCCACATTATTGGCTTCCCAATTAAAGGCACTCGCTCACAAGAGGCCAGGCGTAGTCGCAGAGCTCAGTCATTTCAAACAGATCTGTCACTCCATGAGGTGCTGGGCATCACTGCTGCCAGTCACAGGACACTGTGAAACTGTTTCAAGCTGGAGTTACACCAGAGGAAATGCAAGCCCCTCCCTCCTTCTGACCCCCAAAAAACAGTGTGCTTTGATAACCTGATTGGGGGACCTACCTCATTTCAGGATCAATGGGCTCACCATTCTGGTGCTAACGTTTACAGCTAACTTTGGACATCAGCTAGCTTGGCTGGCTGGATGGCTGGCTGGTTCGTAACACCGAGTGATGCCAACAGCATGGGTTCAATTCCTGTACCGGCTGAGGTCACTGTAAAGGATTCTCCTTCGCAACCACACCCCTCACTCAAGGCTTGGTGACCTTCAGGCTAAACCATCAACAGAGTGAGACAGCTGATCCTCAGGGAGTGTGCTGACCTTACTGTTACCGCTAACATCACATCTCCACTGTAACGGAGGGCAGCGTAACTTCACAACGCAATGCTGCAAGTGATTTAGTGGGGAGGTGGGAGTAGCGACCAGGCACTCAGAGGGCAAGATTTATATTCTGGAGAGACAGGTTCAAATCTTACCACAGCAGCTTGTGGAATTGTGAGAAAATGAGAATGTGAGAGTATGTGCATGTGTGAGAGAGAGAAAATGTGTGTGTATCTGTCTAGGTGTGTGTGCGCTCACGCCTATGAGTGTGACAGTGAGTGAGCCAGAGTGAATGCGTGCGCTGCAAGTGAGGGTGACAGACAAAGAGAAACAGAGGAAGTGTTAATGTGTGCAAATTAGTGCACGAGAATGAATGTGTTTGAGAGAGAGAGGGGGAGTGGGTGAGAGACACAGAGAGAGAGAATGTGTGTGGGTGATTGAGAGATAGAGAGAGTGAGGAGGTGTGTGAGAGAGAGAGAAAAAAACAGAGACCATTTTGAGAGTGCCTATGTAAAAGTAAGAAATAGAAACTCATTCAACCCTCTCTGCACATCAATTCTGTCAAAAGGGCATTTTTTTTTTCATTTTGGAACTGTTCAAAATATATTTTCCTTGGAGATGTTCACTGTCCAGGAGGTCACTAGCTACTACTGACACCATGCAATGTATTCAAACCATGAGGTAATACATTTGGGGAAGACTAACAGGGCAAGGAAATGCACAATAAATGGTTGGCTGCAGAGTAACAATGGGGCCTTGTCTACTGATCCCCGAAGGGAGCTGGACAGATAGAATGGTCAAGAAGGCACAAGGAATACTTGCCTTTATCGTCACAGAATACATGAGCAGAGAAGCTAAACTGGAACTGGACTCAACTCGAGTCAGGCCCTCTATGGTGCAGAGGTAGTATCCCTACCCCGAAATGGGGAGGCTGGGATTCTAGTCCCATCTGTACCAGAGGTGTGTAATAACATTTCTGAACAGGTCGATTGGAAATAATACGTACCTTCTAATTCACTTTCAGAAGATAATACATCATCATCCTCATCGCCCTCTCCGCTCATGTCAGACAGATCCTCCAGAAAGTCTTCATCACCCTCCTTCGATACTCCTGCAAGAGTACAGACAAGAATTTAGGTCAAAATGAAGAGAGTCAAGTTCATTGCCATGACAACATGGGTTCTACACAAGCAATTCCCCTGCCAACCCTCACACATTGTTGACGAGGTGGTGAGAATGGCTGACCCTTCAGTACAGCTCAATGTACATTTTGAGGTCTACAAATATCTCTGAGGCCACTACCATCTATCAAACCACTGAGACAACCAACCAGGCTCTCCAATACATTCTCCCCACCTCCATTAAAAAAAAATAAGGTTGAGACAAGGAGAGGTGCAAAAGGATCTGACGAGGTTACAATACTTGTTTGACCTCAGCTGGACTACTGCGTGTCGCAATGGACACCACATTATAGGAAGGATGTGAACACACTGGAGAGATTGCAAAAACACTTTACAAGAATGGTTCCAGGGATAAGAAACTTCAGGACAGATTGAAGAAGTTGGGACTGTTCTCCTTGGAGAGAACGCAGCTGAGCGGGGATCTAATGGAGGTTTCCAAACTCCTGAGTGGGCTAGATAGAGAGAAACTGTTCCTGCTTGTAAAAGGAACAAAAACGAGAGGGCATTGACCTAAAATGATGTGCAAAATCAGCGAGGGTGATGTGAGAAATGTTGACACACAGGGAGTAGTTACGGTACAGAATGCACTGCCTGGAAATGGGGGTGGAGGTAGGTTCAACTGAGACATTCAAAAGGGCACTGGATGATAATTTGGATAGGAACAATATCCGAGGGTTAGGAGATATGGACAGGGCAGAGCTCAGTAACTGTAACATGGAAAGTTGAATGCCCTGCACACACTGCGATCAGGTTATCATGCTGCAGGCTTTCGTGATTTAAAAAAAAATCACAAATAGAATCAAAAGATCTCTAAGCTACTGAACAGAACAGTTTGCAGCTTTTCAGGTATTAATTTATTGAGCTCCTTATCATCCTTCATTCAGTTTTTATGTTCATCCTGAAAATCAATTTGATCAACATGCTGGGGGAAGCCAGTGAATTATCTCCAATCCATTTGGAAATGGTGCTAATGTTTAAAAGCATTGTGCCTGGATTGATTATTATCAGATATCTGTGGCTATCACTGTAATAATCACTACAAAAGCCTCCAGATATGTCTTTTCCACAGTTCTGCTTTGCTCCCTAATATTGGCGGGGGGTGGGGGTGGGGGGGTGATGCTTACATGATCAGAGTTGTCTTGGAGCATTCCCTGGCCATAGAATGTGAATGGAAAGATTATTCTGCTTCTACACCCCTCTTACTGTTCCCTGTTGGCTATTATTTTGGTATTAAGGTTCTATTTTTCACCCCAGCCAACAGTTTTTTTTAAATGACTGCTGCCTACAAATATCTACAAAAACTCTCTGTTAGATGACACCGTACAATATTAGACAATTAAGTAAGTGTGTATTCACTAGCCACATGACCCTCTCTCACTAGTATCCTCACATACAGATGAGGAAGGACACCACTTTGACTGGGATAGTACATCCATCCTAGAACAAGCCAAACAGAGATATGCATGAGAATTTCTAGAAGCTTGGCATTCCAACCAGAACTATATCAACAAACACATTGACTTAGATCCCATTTACCACCCCTTGAGAAAAAGAACAGGAAATGACATCACCACAGGAAATGACATCTCCAACCCAAGGAAACATATAATAAAGAGCAGGCCGTGCTTCATCTGGAGGTTCATTGATGATGTTACCTCGTGTGGTGATGAAATGTCTGAAACTGAACCTTCCAGCTCAGCGAGCAAACCTACATCCAGTGTATTCACTGTTGTAATGCAGCAACCAATTTGTACACAGCAAGCTCCCACACATAGCTACAATGACCAAATGATTTCAGGATGTGAATTATTGGGATAAATACTTTCCAGCACATTAGGGAGATCACCCCAGTCAAGCAATTGTGCTTCAGGGTGTTTAACGTGTCCCTGAGGGGTTAGACCAGGGCTCGTTCTAACAGCTTGTAAAACACAGCAGCATTCCATCACAACTAGAATTTAAGCTGACGTCCTGGGGCTGAGGCTCAAACCCACAGGTACTGGATTAGAGACGAGGACACTGCCAACTGAGCCATGGCCAATGTGTGCATGAATGCACCTGTGTGTGCATACCTGTGTGTGCATGTCTCAGTTAAAGAGTCATAGATTCTTATAGCATGGAAACAGACCCTTCGGTCCAAATACTCCATGCCAACCATGTTCCCAAACCAAACTAGTCTCACTTGCCTACATTTAGCCCACATCCAGCCAAACCACACCCATTCACATACTTATCCAAATGTCTTCTAAACATCATAACTGTACCTATATCCAACACTTCCTCTAGCAGTTCATTCCACACACCAACTACTCAACTTCACCTGATGAAGGAACAGAGCTCCAAAAGCTTGTGATTTTAAATAAACCCGTTGGACTATCACCTGGTGCCACATGACTTCTGACTTTGTCCACCCCAGTCCAACAACCGGCATTTCCACATCATTATCATGCTTTACAGAGTGAATCATAGGTTCACTCTCTCAGTCTTGCTGATAGTACATACCTATGTGTTCTTTGCTGCCTTCTCCTCCCTGTCAGTCAAACTGGCTTTGATTTTCCCCCAAACTGTGACCCAATGCTTTATCTAACTGCTCATCACCCTACTTTACCTCCTGAACACCAGGCATGCAGTCTGTACATGCTTGTGTGTCAGTCGGATGCACACGTGCATGTGTGTGTGTGTGTGTGTGTGTGTGTGTCTGTGTCTCTGTCTCTCTCTCTGTTGGTGTACTTGTGGGTGTGTCTCAGTCGGTGCACATGTGTGTATGTGTGCACGCATCTCAGTCTGTGCATGTGTATGTGTGCGCACGCGCGTACAGGTGAGAGTGCTCACACCTTGCTATTGGAGCCAGACCAGACACAGGAAATTTTGCATCTTGTGTGAACTGACGCTGAATATTCACCCGTCTCTGTCTTCCTGCTCCAAACTAGAACAGCTAACAGTGATGGGGCATGGCTGTTTCTAAACTCCTTCCTAATGTAGCTCTTGCATGTTGAGTGATAATCTGGGAAGGTTGCAATAAGCTTGGTGTGCAGTGATAACCATTTAGCATGCTCTGTACAACAGTATTCCCATGCTATAGCAGCAAGGATTCTTCCTGGGAATTCAACAGGTTTATTTGAAAACACTAGCTTTCAGAGTGCTGCTCCTTTGTCAGATACTATTCACTCAGCATAGCAGGTCAGGCAATATCCGAGAAGCAGATGGGCGGCACGGTGACACAGTGGTTAGCACTGCTGCCTCACAGCGCCAGAGACCTGGGTTCAATTCCCGCCTCAGGCGACTCTCTGTGTGGAGTTTGCACATTCTCCCCGTGTCTGCGTGGGTTTCCTCCGGGTGCTCCGGTTTCCTCCCACACTCCAAAGATGTGCAGGTCAGGTGAATTGGCCATGCTAAATTGCCCGTAGTGTTAGGTAAGGGGTAGATGTAGGGGTATGGGTGGGTTGCACTTCGGCGGGTCAGTGTGGACATGTTGGGCCGAAGGGCCTGTTTCCACACTGTAAGTAATCTAATCTAGTCTAAAAGCAGGAAGATTGACGTTTCGAAACGTCAATTTTCCTGTTCCTCGGATGCTGCCTGACCTGCTGTGCTTTTCCAGCACCACTCTAATCTAGACTCTGGTTTCCAGCATTTGCAGTCCTTGTTTTTACCCACTATTCACTAGGCACTGATGAAGAAGCAACACTTCGAAAGCTAGTGTTTTCAAATAAACACTATTATAATCCCCAAAGGGATTATAACGCAGTGTCAGGTGCTTTTTGATGCTGACCAACCCAGCACCTTCACATCTTGAGAGTACCACAGCCAAAGGAATTTCGGCAGAGAAGCTGCAACAGAGGAGAGAGTATGGAGGAAAGAAGTTGAATCTTTAATTCTGCTTCTGCAGATCAATTTTCTTCAACCCTTAAGAACATTACTCAAGTTTTGAAAATAAAAGAAACATTTGCACATACAGAGCCCTCTCATAACCTCTGGATGACTAAAGGAATACTTTGGAATCTTCTCTCACACAGTCTCAACAATGACAACGAGTTAAAAGACCAGTTCACTTGTTCCCTGATTGGTTGTAGTGTGGGTTTTTCAGCTCTCGATACAAGTCTGGGACAGACCTTCTGGTTACAATTGAAGACTATTCCTTGTTACACTGGCCATGATGGGGAGGCTAACGGAGTAGTAGGCTCCAGTACGTGTAGGCTTGGACCTCCAAGTGGAGCATCAACAGCTTGACCATGGAGGTCATAGTGAAATCACAGCTCACCTCAAGGGACTCACTTACAGATTCATTCATGAACACCGTTTGATAGATGACTATTTGTCAGGAAGCTCAGGGGAAACTACTGACACCATCCCCCACTCCCTTCCTTGACATCCAACAAAGAGAGCAGCTGAACGCCTCATCCAACTGTTTGGCAAAACCGCATTCCATGATTTTTGGTTTTTGTGTTGGACTGAGATGCAAACTCATGACCTCGTTAACTCAGGCGAGGTCACTACCAACTCAGATATTAGAGCTCCCACTCACTATGTCAATGCTTCAGAGCAAAGATAAACGCACATGTTATTATTATAATACATAAGCATGCTTTATTTACAACAGTAATTTTGTGCTAATAATACAAGCTAGACCATAAATGCGTGAGCAGACTCCATTGCAAAAGCATCCACAGTTGGGCATAAGCAGAGGATTGTGAATCTTTCATTGTGTAGCCATCAAATCCACTAGTTTAACCAATCCACACACAGAGGGGGAGGAACCCAGGGACAAATGACAAGAATCATATTTTGCTGTTGTTACTGAAACCCACATCACAAGGTTTGTTCAGCGTAATTTAATTAAGTTGAAGACATTAACCTCTTCAAATTGCAATCCCCAGGGCAAACTAAGGTTTCAAAACCAAAGAGCTCAATTTAACTTACAAGGTGAAAATCACATTACAGTACAAGTTAACCCCTTACACACTCCAAGGTGCAACGTGGAGTTGGTGAAGATAGAACTTAAATTCACAGAGCCAGCTGATGGCCTTAAAATAATAGCTCTCTTACCCATGTGAAGGAGTCCTTACTAATTTTGATGCCTTGCAGTTCTTATATTGTAGATAAATGCAAAACTCTGCCCTTGCTATTTTAATCAGGCTACTTTTAAACATTGGAAGAAATGTTTAGGAGTTTGGATGCTGGAAGTGCAGATCAACAATAAATCTGGAATCTGCAATTTCTTTTAGCGAGAGATGAACAAATACTTGGAGAGATGAAAAGAAATCAAAAAGAATTCTCCTAGCAGCACCACAGTAACCCTTTGAGAGAGTTATCACAGACAAGAAGGGCCGAGTATCGTTTATCCTGTATGTACTGAGACCACAGGTAAGTGATGAGACAGTGGAGGGTGCACCCTCTCGATTTTCACTTGCAGAATAGATGGTGCTCATACGAGACATTTTAGCGCAATTACATTAACAAGTTAAAATACAGAACATTGGATTTGAAACCAATCCAGTGCATTTTCACTGCGTTTTCTCCCTTCTGAAAGCAGATTTTTATCCACTTGGTTGAAACCTCAGATATGACAGCTTAAGCTGATACGTTCACCCCTCAAAGCCTGACATCAATGCCTGGTCATTATGGCTTTGCAATAACTTGTTTTGCTCATGCGGAATGAATTGGCATCAAGTATACAAACCACTTCTTCAGGAATTCCACCCAAGAGCAGCTTGGGCTATGGCATCATATGGGCTGTGTTTATTGCGTAACTGTAAGACGGCTTACAATAGTTTATTAAGTGGCATTATTGCTGGATTGTTAATCCGGAAGCTCAGCTAATGTCCGGAGGGCTCCGGTTCAAATCCCACCATGGCTGAGGGTCAAATGTGAATTCATTAAAGAACCTGGAATCGAGGGTCTACTAATGACCACAAATACATTGCTAATTGTCAGAAAAATGCCATCTGGTTCAGTAATGTCCTTCAGTGAAGGGAAACTGCCATCTTTACCCAGTCTGGCCTACATGTGACTCCAGACCCATAGCAATCTGGTTGACTCTTAACTGCCCCCTGGGCAGTTAGGGATGGGCAATAAATGCCTCCCTAGTGACACTTCCATCCCACGAATGAACAAAACAAAAATTAGGTCATGCAGAAGTGGGCTCACGGATACGCTTGCATCTTGAAGACACCGGGAAGAAATGAGGTTCAAAGCAGAAACCATTAATGAACATCTAAAGGTTGAATTAGACATGTTTTTATCTGTTCTAATCATTTTTCACACTTTTATCATTTTAATATTGCTCCATTATTTCCAGAGGAACACGTCCCATTTTAAATACTTGGTTTTCATTCACGAAGTACAGCATGAGATACACCAGCTTGTCACAGGAAATGATCAAGTATAGACTTCAGGTAAACCAGGAAATGATCAAGTATAGACTTCAGGTAAACCAGGAAATGATCAAGTATAGACTTCAGGTAAACCAGGGCGACGGAGCAGGGGGATTTAGACTAAGGCCAACAGATGTCATCCAGTTCCCAAAGCAAAGCCTACTTTCTCTGCTTATTTTTATCTTTCCATATTAAAAGATGTAGTTGCACTGGAGACTATTCAGAGATTAATTACAGTCACAGAGTCGTACAGCATGGATACAGATCCATTTGGTCCAACTTGTCCATGCTGATCAGATATCCTAAATTAATCTGGTCCTATTTGCCAGCACTTGGCCTACATTCCTCTCAACCCTTCCAAATCACATACCCATCCAGATGCCTTTTAAATGTTGCAATTATACCAGCCTCAATCACTTTCCCTGGCAGCTCATTCCATAAACACACCAATCTGTGTGAAAACGTTACCCCTTAGGTCTCTCTCATATCTTTCCTCTCTTAGCTTTAACCTATGCCCTCTAGTTTTGGACTCCCCTATCTTAGGGAAAAAGACCTCAGCTACTCACTCTAGCCATGCCCCTCATAATTTTACAAATCTCTATAAGGTCACCCCTCAGCCTCCGACGCTCCAGGGAAAACAGCCCCAGGCTGTTCAGCCTCTCCCTACAGCTCAAACCCTCCAACCCTAGCAACATGCTTGAGAATCTCTTCTGAACACTTTCAATTTTAACAAAATCCTTCCTGTAGCAGGGAGACTAAAACTGCATGCAGTATTCCAAAAGTGGTCTAACCAATGTCCTGAACAGTTGCAACATGACCTCCCAACTCCTATTCTCAATGCATTGACCAATAAAGGCAAGTGTACCAAATGCTTTCTTCACTATTCTGTCTACCTGGGAGTCCAGTTTCAAGGAGCTATGAACCTGTATCCCAAGGGGAGAGATGCAAAGCTTGTTTTATGAGGAGAGATTGAGCAGTTTAGGCCTATACTTGTTAGAGTTTAAAGGTGAGAAGAAAGAAAATTGGGGTATAAGGTGCGAAAGGGGATCGACAAATTCGACGTAGAAAGGACGTTTCCTCATGAGGGGTGATCTAGAATGAGAAGTCTTTGCTTTAGGATAAGGGATAGCAAATTTAAAACAGAGATGATGAGAAATTACTTCTCTCAAGGGTTGCAAATCTGTGGAATACACTCTCCCAGAGGGGGGTGGATGCTGGGATATTAAGTACATTTAAGGAGGAGATGGACAGATTTTTAATTAATGAGAGGCTAAAAAGTTATTGGGAAATGAACTAGAAATGGAGCTGAGGCTGTGATGAGATCAGCCATGATTGTACTGAATGGTGCAGCAGGCTAGAGGGGCCAAATGGCCAATTCCTTCTCCCAGTTCTTACCTTGAGTTCCTATAGCTAAGTTGAAGAACAGAAAGATTTCTCTCTCAAGGGTTTCCTTCAACATTCTGTGCGACAAGAGAATTGTCAGCTGGGAAATAAGACTCCAGATTTCTGAAAGTAGGAGAAAGTGAGGATGCTGGAGAGTCAAAGTCAGATTTCTGATGGAGCCCTGAATGCAAACTCGAGAGAAACACAAAGTTCTCTCATTTCATTTAAACAAAAAGACAGGGCACAGTCACTATCTATGTGGGATTGAGACTCCTCAGAAAACTAGTCATGAACTCTCTTAATCCCATCGCCAAAGGCTTCCCCAGCAGGGAAACCCAATGCAATAATGGATTTGCACACAGCGCTACCAAATGTGGGGAAGCAGCTTGTGAGCTCAGAGGCTCAGCAGCAGTCTTTTGGGAGGCCAGATGTCTCATGAAATGTGTGCAAGTAAATCTGATTCAAGGGTTGACAAGTAAGCATTTGGGCTCAGGACAGCTTGACAAGAGAGGAGGTTTTAAAAGAAAAACACATGCGATATTCAAACTTGGAATGCTTCGTTAAGTCCAACTCATGTTGCTGATTAACTGGAAACCCAATACTCTCAGCTCACCCAACAACGGGACCTTCTCCCTTCCCTGTTTCATGCACTTTCTGTTGGACGCATTGCATTCCTACTTTCAGACGGTGACCATGACTCACCTCCAAGTGGGGGAGAAGCCTGTTTACAGAGTAACTTTTCCACATCACACTCTGATTGAGAATACCTCAATGCCTGGTTCACAGAACTTTGCCTGAGAAATCTGAATTGGATTCAGTTCATCGTCTTCCATAAAATCAAATATTGGAGATGCCAGTTCATTTTTCATAATGAAATTGGGGAACATTAAATTCAAGCAAATTCTGTCAGTGAATAATCGCTGGTGAATAAACCTGTATTTTGTATTAGTGTGCTGAGGTGCCACATGCAGTTAGAATTGAAATATTGCTGGAATATTTACTTTCAGATTTCTGCTCTCACCCCTCGCTACACTGAAAAGCTTTGAAAATGTTTTTTGAATATTTAACTCCTTAATTCTGGGCAGAATTGCTAATCAGTATTTGTACTGGTGTAACAATTATAGAGGGAGGTCACGTGACACAAAGCAGGTCAATATCAGGAGGAGATTTTGACATTTATAGGATGATCACTGATGTGTTCGCACATTGCAATTACCAAATTGTCACAAAGATATTGAAAATAATGCTTTGCAGTCATCTTGAGACTCTGTTTAAAACTATAAGGCTGCACTTTATTGAGGTAATGTGGAAAATTAACAGTTGCCACTTAAAACATGTATATATTAACTGTGCCCCACTGTGGAGTGACTACAGAAATGGAACATGGTTTAAGTGTTGAATACAATCCAAACTCTCTGGAAATCATATTGATCCTCCCCTTTATAATGTGTCCTTTGAGTTCAGCATTACACAATGGGGAAGGAATCAAATTATGGATTCCATCATTCATGTAATCAGGCTTCATTTTTACATGTAAATTCAACAGAGTGTCTTTGCGCAGCTGAGCCTAAATTGCTTAAATTCTTATGTAGGTTTCTAGGAGATCTCCACACTCACCCCCCCCCCCCCCCCCATTACTCTCCAAAACGGCAGTGAATGTATCATGTAGACATTCCTACATAATGGCAATAATTTACTGGTTGAAGCACTTGATTTGAAAGTAGCGATTCATGTACAATATTTTGCAATTTTCTAAAGTAGTACAGGCCCTCATATTTCCCTTCAATTTTCACATTTTGCACCAGTTTTGATTGGAGAATAGCTAGCATTATGCACAATCGGTATCGTGGATACACCTCACCTTGGGGGAGGGGGGTGTCAGTTGGCTGGCCAGCTGGTTTGCAGTTCATAGTGATGCCAATAGTGAGAGTTCAAATCCTGCACCAGCTGAGGTTAACTCACCTTCTCAACCTCTCCCCTGTTCTGAGGCGTGGTGACCCTCAGGTTAACCCACCACAAGACTGACATACAACACAGAAACAGGCCCTTTCGTCCAACTCATGCATGCCGACCACACATCCCAACCTAATCGAGTCCTATTTGCCAGCACATGAGCCCATATCCCTCTCAACCCTTTGTAATAATATACCCATCCAGATGCCTTTTAAATGCTGTCATTGCACCAGCCCCCACCACTTCCTCTGCATTCCATACACACACCACCCTCTGCGTGAAAAAGTTGCCACTTAGGTCTCTTTTAAATCTTTCCCCTCTCACCCTAAACCTATGCCCTCTAGCTCTGGACTCTCCCAACCCAGGGAAAAGACATTGTCTATTTACCCTATCCATGCCCCTCATGATATTATAAACCTCTATAAGGTCACCCCTCAGCCTCTGCCACTCCAGGGAAAACAGCCCCAGCCTGTTCAGCTTCTCCCTATAGCTCAAATCCTCCAACCCTGGCAATGTCCTTGTGAATCTTTTCTGAACCCTTCCAAGTTTCACAACATCTTTCCAAGCGGTAGGAGACCAGAATTGCACGCAATATTCCAACAGTGGCCGAACCAATGTCCTGTACAGCCTCAACATGACCTCCCAACTCCTGTACTCAATACTCTGACAATAAAGGAAAGCATACCAAACGCCTTCTTCACTATCCTATCTATCGGAGACTCCACTTTCAAGGAAGTATGAACCTTCACTCCAAGGTCTCTTTGTTCAGCAACACTCCCTAGTACCTTACCGTTAAGTGTATAAGAAGTCCTGCTCTGATATGCTTTTCCAAAATGCAGCACCCCGCATTTATCTGAATTAAACTCCATCTGCCACTTCTCAGCCCATTGGTCCATCTGATCAAGAACCCGTTGTAATGTGACGTAACCTTCTTCATTGTCTACTACATCTCCAATTTTGGTGTCTTCTGTAAACTTACTAACTGTGCCTCTTATGTTCACATCCAAATCATTTATGTAAATCATGAAAAGAAGTGAACCCAGCACCAATCCTTGTGGCACTCCACTGGTCACAGGCCTCCAGTCTGAAAAACAACCCTCCATCACCACCCTCTGTCTTCTACCTTCAAGCCAGTTCTGTTTCCAAATGGCTAGTTTTCCCTGTATTCCACATGATCTAATCTTGCTAATCAGTCTCCCATGGGGAACCTTGTCAAACGCCTTAACGAAGTCCATAGAGATCAACATTCACTGGTCTGCCCTCATCAATTCCGTTTTCTCTCTGAAGAGGGAGCTGTCCTATGGTGCTACTGATGATGGCAACTTTAACTTTACACCTCTCCCACACCAACACCAAATGATATAAAAACAGCAAATTAATTCATGTGACTTCAACTGCAATTTACTCATAATGGGTAAATTCCCAACAGCAACACACATACAGAGTCAAAAATTATGTTTAAAGTGATGTGCAAACAAAGCAAATATGATGCAAGAAATAAACTTTCAGCGAGTAGTTAGGGTATGGAATACACTGCCTTGGGTAGTTATAATGTGGGGGGGGGAGGCAGGATAATGGTATTAAGTAATGATGCTCATTTGAGCAGCTTGCGCAGATACAATGGGCCAAATGGTATTCGTTCACACTGTGCTTTTCAATCTTGTTTAACAAACAGGATCCTGCCCGAGCCATTTCAGGTGATATTGGTTCGAAAGTGGAATGGGAGCAATAATTGGATCAGGGAATTGGCTGGAATTCAGTCCTCATTTTAAAGCCACTATAATTCTGTCACTGTTCTGACTTGTACTACTTTTCATTCGTATTATTTCCTGTTGGAAGGCAAAGCATACAGAAATTTCTCCTCATCTCAGTCCAAAATGGTTTGCCCTATAACCTTCGACTGTGGCTCCTCGGTCAGTCAGGGACATGCTGCCTACACTTACCTTGTCTGGTCCTGCTCAATTTTTACAGGTTTACATGATGTCCACCCTCGTTTTTCTAAACTTCCGCAACAATGGACACCTTGTAGCAACAGAACTACCTGTCCCCACCGACTAACTCCTTCCCACTCTCACTGGGACAGTCATAGAGTCATACAGCATGGAAACAGACTCTTTGGTCCAACCAGTCCGCGCCGAACATAATTCCAAACTAAAGTAGCCCCATCCGCCTGCTCCCGGCCCATATCCCTCCAACCCCTTCCTATCCATGTACTCATCCAAATGTCTTTCAAATGTTGTAACTGTACCCATATCCACCACTTCCTCTGGAAGCTCATTCCATATGCGTACCATCCTCTGTGTAAAGTATTTGCTTCATGTCTTTTCTTTAAAATCTCCGTCCTCTCAGCTTACAAATATGCGGCATGGTGTTTAGCACTGCTGCCTCACAGCGCCAGAGACCCAGGTTCAATTCCCGCCTCAGGCGACTGAATGTGTGGAGTTTGCATATTCTCCCCGTGTCTGCGTGGGTTTCCTCCGGGTGCTCCAGTTTCCTCCCACAGTCCAAATATGTACAGGTCAGTGAATTGGCCATGCTAAATTACCTGTAGTGTTAGCTGAAAGAGTAAATATAGGGGAATGGGTCTGGGTGGGTTGCACTTCGGCGGGTCGTGGACTTGTTGGGCTGAAGGGCCTGTTTCCACACTGTAAGTAATCTAGTAATCTAATCTAAAATGCCCCCAGTCTTGAAATCGCCCATCCTTGGGAAAGGACATCAAGTATTAACCCTTTGGAACTGGTATCCCCCAATGTGTGAGGGTGATGTGGTAGCTATGGTGCCCTGAATACTGTCCAGCAGTTACCACTACCCTCTGCAGTCTCCCACCTCTCAAACAGACAGGTGGCCCCTTGGGGTAACTAAGTTACTGCGAGATGGTTAGAAAAAGTGGCTGGGCCTCGCACAAAACAGCAAAGTGGGTTGGTTACCCTCCGGCTTTTGTTCCTGTCGCATGGGACGGCACGGTGGCACAGTGGTTAGCACTGCTGCCTTGCAGCACCAGGGACCTGGTGTTCAATTCCAGCCTTGGACAACGTGTCTGTGTGGAGTTTGCACATTCTCCACGTGTCTGCGTGGATTTCCTCTGGGTGCTCTGGTTTCCTCCCACAGTCCAAAACGATGTGCATGTCAGGTGGATTAGTCAGGGGTAAATATAGGATAATAGAGTCGCGGAATGGGTCTGGGTGGGTTACTCTTCGGAGGGTCGGTGTGGATTTCCTGGGCAAAAGGGCCTGTTTATACACTGTAGGGTTTCTGTTGATGATGTCGGAATTCCAGCCAGAGACTGTGGTATCTCAGAATCTTTGATGAAGACTGAAGGTGAAAAGGATGGCAATTGTTGTCAGAGACACTATGCCTTTGTTTTCCGATATATAAAAGACAGGTGGGAGTAAAAAGAGAGGGAGGAATTGACAACAAAACAGAAATTGCTGGAAAAGCTCAGTAGGTCTGGCAGCATCTATGGAGAGAGAAATCAGAGTCAATGCTTCTAAAGGGTCACTGGATGCGAAACGTTAAACTTGATTTCTCTCCACAGATCCTACCAGACCTGCTGAGCATTTTTCTGTTTCTGATTTCCAACATCCAGAGTTCCTTGATTGAGGAATTGACACCACTTTTTCAAAGTTACTGCAATAATCCATGCATTTTATTTAAAATTTGAAGGCCATTACGAGAATTATGAGAGAATTCATTTTAACATCTGTGTTTTCAGATTATCTGGCATTGTAAAGCAGCAAAACATAGACATGACTGCAAATGAATTTCAGAGCTCTCTTCCTTGCGCACGGACACGTGTACACACACCACACACACACGTGCCAACTATCTGAACAGCCCCAGTCTAACTGTTTTCAGAGCAGCACTGGAACAGCTCAGAGGTGAGGCACTGTTCCCAATTAGCGCAGGGTCTGGACAGAGGTGATTAGCTGCATCTTCCCCATCGCAGCTTCAAACAGGATGGATGAGTAATTGGCAAACAGAGGGGAGAGAGAAAAACAGCTCTCCTTGTGGTAGCTATGACAACTATTTGATCACCTAACCACCTGCAGGAGCTCAGTGGATGCCGAGTCTAAAAGCATTCTGTATCACAGCCACGCGGAAACAAACCCATTAAACAGAGTGCAGCAGGAATTGGGTTTGGCGCAGTAAGATCAGACCCAGGCAACTGCTTCAAATTATAAGGCCCACAGGGATTCCAGTCTATAAAGACAAAGACTTTCTACGAGGTAGAAACCATCATCAAAGCACGGATGGAGAGTGCCTGTACATGCTAGCGAGCTCTTAACAAAAATCAATAATAAATGGGAGAGATGTACGTCCTGATTGAGGCCTGAGCACTGTACTTGACCTGCTTTGAACAGAGGCTCCCAAAGAGTTAAAGTCTTTTGAGGACCAGAAGATGTAGGAGCATTGACGCAAGCCATTCAACCCATCAAGACTGCTCTGACATTCAGTGAGATCATGGCTGACCTGATAACCCTCAACTCCACTTGCCTGCCTTTTTCCCCAGAGCCTTTGATGTCTTTCCTGATTAAAAATCTCTCACAGCATGGAATATGTATAATGACCCAGCCTCGACAAGCTCCTTCCATACTGACTTCCAAACAACTCATTTGCAACAGCTCTACTCTGAGAAACACTAATCTCCTCTGCCATCTCCAAACCCAGTATGTAAATACAACTCAATCTTCAAATGTTTCGATTAAGATTCAGCAGTGAGGCACTGGAAAGTATAAGTTACAGCTCAGTAAACATTGCCATGATGTCAACTCTCACAAAGAGTAATCATTAAAAGCTAAGCATTGTCATCCTGAACCGACCTTCAACTAATCTGCATCTGTACAAATCCAGTGCAGAAACCTCCCCCTGAAGAAAAAGCCTAGAAGCTGAAGCAGGTTGAAATAACGTACAAAAATATAGCTCCTGATTTGTGTGGAAGCCTGAATACATACATAAAAATTCAGACCCAGAAAATGATCACCCAGACCTTTAGGAAATATACCACTTTGACATCAATGCCCAATACCGCAATTGTCCAAAAGTCAAATCCTTTACCAGAAAAGCCCATGACCAATCAGTTAACCTGTTTCATTTTACCATATGACCATTTAATGTGATTTTGAAGAAAACCAGATAAAAGGATTTCAGAGAGTAAATGATTACTTCAGTATGTGACACACACAAGCAAGCTTAGCCAAGCCTTTTAATAGCTGGTCTCCGGATTAACCTAATGAATCAATCATTATGCAAATAGCCAATAACTAGACTTAAATCTCTTAATCCCCTTTTTTAAACCTCGTGTCCATTGCTACAAATCTCATTCTTATCTTTCCTGTATATGGACCGAATTCATCTCCCTTCAACGTTTCAGTGCTGTGTTACCAAACTAGTCAGTCTGCAGTTGCCCAGCCAGTAATGATGCCCAGCAGATTTACCCCACTTCTAAAGACACAGCTTTCATTTGTTTCTTTTTCCTTTAACCTGCTCAGAGCTGTTATTCCACATCTGGAGCAGGTGGGCCTTGTTCCCTAGCCTCCTGGTTCAGAGCTAAGGATGCTACCTCTGTACTATAAGAGGGCAAACCGTGTGTTGATATTGTAGCTTTTCATGCCCTCGAGATACCTCAAGGCACCCTTGCAACTAATTAAGGATTAATGAAGTGTAGGCATTGTTGTAACATTGCCAATTCACACCCATCCCAATGGGGAGGTGATCGCCTCGTGGACTGTTAATTCAGAGACCCAGCTGTAGGGAGCTGGGTCTGAATCCTGCCATGGCAGATGGTGGCATTTGACTTCAATAAAAATCTGGAATTCGAAGTCTAATGATGACTATGAATCAATTGTTGGGAAAAACTCATCTAGTTCAGTAACATCCTTTAGGGAAGGAAACTGCCATCCTTACCTGGTCTGGCCTACATGTGACTCCAGACCCAGGTTGTGGTTGACTCTTTACTGCCCCCAGGGCAATTAGGGATAGGGGAAAAAATGCTGACCTAATCTGTGAAGCCCACACCCCATGAATGAGTTAAAACACACAGCAAACTCTTGCGAATGAGGTTATCACCGAAGTGTTTTTGTAATGTTGGTCGACGATGAATATTATTGACCTGAGGCAGCAGGAGCAGTTCCCTGAGTCTTCTTGGAAATAGTGCCAGGAGATCTCTCACAGTCTAACTCTAACTTACTGCCATAGAAGACAGACAGAGGCCTCAGTTTTATGCAGGATCTTGTTGAGAAAATAGCTAGACTATGGCATGCAGTTTTGGTCTCTCTGCCCAAGAAAGGTCATACGTGGTAGTGAACCTGTGGAATTCTCTACCACAGAAGGCTGTGTGGGCAGTCATCAAATATAATATATTCAAGAGAGAGAAAAGAGTTTAGAATTTCAAGGCTCAAGAGGAGTGGTGGGGGTGGGGGTAGTGGGGAGGAAGAAGTGAGAATATGGCTTTGAGATAAAGGACCAGCCATAAACAGATTGAATGGGAGAACAGGCTTGAAGGGCTGAATGTCCTATTCCTGCTTCTATTTTCTTTGTTTTACGTGTCACCTGAAGGATAGCAGCTCCCATGGTGCAGTGCTCCCTCTGCACTGCACTGGAGTGGCAGCACAATTTTGTGTTTATACTCAATGGAGTTTAGAGGGATTGGAGGAGAGATCTAATTGAAACTTTCAGAATACTGAATGGCCTGGACAGAATGGATGTTGGGAAGATGTCTCCATTGGTAGGAGAGACTAGGACCCGAGGGCACAGCCTTAAAGGGAAGACCCTCTGGAACGGAGATAAGGAGAAACGTCCTCAGCCAGAGAGTGGGGAATCTACGGAATTCACTGCCACAGAAGACTGTGAAGGCCAGGTCATTGAGTATATTTAAGACACAGATGGATAGTTTCTTGTTAAGGGGATCAAGGCTGTGGGAAGAAGGCAGGAGGATGGGGTCGAGAAACTTATCAGCCATGATCGATGGTGGAGCAGACCCGATGGACCGAATGGCCTAATTTCTGCCCCTGTGTCTGATGGTGGTCAAGTCTCTCAATTGGAAACTTAGCCAACATCCTTCTGGCTCAGAGGTAAGAGCACTACTGCTGGGACTTGCCTGACATGACAGTGCAGACCTGGAGACTTAACTCAGGCAAGAAGTGCACACCCAGCAAGGACTGACCCTGCTCCCTGTAGGTACAATAAGGGAAGGAGCCAGGCCAGAACAATGTGCGGCAATTATTGGATCGAGTGAAACTTGTTTGGAGACTCAATAATCTATTGAAGGACAAGAACAAAGAACATTGCAGCACAGGAACAGGCCCTTTGGCCCTCCAAGCCTGATTTGATCCAGACCCTCTGATATGAAGCTAAAACAGTCTTACCCAACACGAAACCCAGTGTAAACATAGTTGTAAGATCCGAAATAAGGCTGCTAGTTTAGAAGAAAAGTCATAATAATTTGAACTCCATTTATCACAAGCCTTTAACTGAATTGAGTGGCCACAGGTTATCCGATGTCACAAGCTGCCTGAAATGGACATTAGTTCACTGGCTCACAACTCGATCAGATTTTAAACAACTTGCTGGGTTTCATATAAATTTGTTGCCAATTCACTGTTACATGTGAATTATGTCCTCAGAGCACAGACATGATTTATATAAAAAAAATTGTTAGCTCCTTGTAATTCTGCAGAGCTGCAAGATGCCTGGTCTCTCAGGCCACTCTGAAGTTATAACCTCCACAGTTTTCAATAAAGCTCCTCCATCCCCATCACATTAAGTGAGGTTTAGGATCACAGAATCCCTACAGTGAGGAAGCAGGTTATTCGGCCCATTGAGTATACACCATCCCTTCGAAGGGCATCTCACCCAGACCCACCCTATCCATGTGATCCTGCATTTCCCATGGCTAAGCCACCTAACCTACACATCCCTGGACACTATGGGGCAATTTAGCATGGCCCATCAACCTAACCTGCACATCTTTCGACTATGGGAGGAAACTGGAGCACCGAGAGGAAACCCACGCAGACATGGGGAGAATGTGCAAACTCCACACAGGCAATCGTCTAAGGTTGGAACCGAACCCAGGTCCCTGGCACTGTGAGGCAGCAGTAATAACCACTTAGGTACCATGACTTCTTAGATTCATAAGATATAGGGGCAGAATTAGGCCATTTGGCCCATCGGGTCTGCTCTACATTCGATCATGGCTGTTATGCTGCGCACTCCAATTTCCCTGCTTTCTCCCCATAATCCTTCGATCCGTTGCCAATTAAAATTTATCTCACTCCTCCTTAAATTCACTCAGTGTCCCAGCTTCCACTGCACTGTGGGGCAGCAAATTCCAAGGAGTCACAACCCTTTGGGCAAAGTAGTTTCTCCTCAATTTGGTTTTAAATTCGCTACCTTAGGCTAAGGCTATGACCTTTCTCTGGTTTACAGCTAAGCAGTGTGCATATAGCAATGTTATTTCAGCATTAAGAGTGAGTGAAATATTAAAAAAGTACTCTCCCAGATTTAGCTTCCCTGCCACTTCAATTAATTTCACAGGACACTCTTCCTAGGAATCAGCCGGCGATTAATTCTTGATGAGGCTGCAGGGACAAATGTCACAATCCTTGGCTGCCGTATGTAAATGCGGACAACCACCAAGGGACCACTCCACTCCTGAGCTGTGGCTCCACCAGCCAGGACTCCAATTATCACTGGATTAAAATGCCCACCCCTGGAACAGATAGTAAGCCATGTCACAATCCAGGTGACCTCTACTGAGCACGGTCCAGTAATCCAACTGAACCCTTCCGCACCTATCCTCACCCCTCGCATTGCAATCAGCTACAAAATGTGCCGCTCACCAAAAACAAATCCACATGTTCTGGAGGACTAGCTCTTTTCACATTGCACAGATATCTGCACGAACAATCTAATCTCCTTTACAGATTAGCAGAGAGATTGGGAAAATATAAATACGTGCTAGTTGGAACACTGGGGCTCTGCACAAGAGAGAAAGAGAAAAAAAATCAGTTCAACCAAATCCTTCAGGTCAAAGTGCTGCTGTGCTAATCTTCTCCAACTCCTGTTGCTAAGGACATCCCGTTTACTATGGCAACAAGCAAGCTATTCCCCCTGCCCAGCAAAGCTCTCAGGGCTACAGAACTGATCTGTGAGAGTGGCGTGTGGACAGGCATCCACTGCAGCCAGCGTAAATTAATGGTGTGTGCCAGTGTGTAATTCAGTAAACACAGGCTGAGCCAGAGAGCTGAGTACTGGGTCTGATCTCCATCGAGCACAGAGTGCTTTCCTCACTTGTGCAGACTTGCTTTTCAATACCTTGTAATCAGTGAAGCACTCAAACACCAAGCACAACATGTACGTAAACTTGACCCCGCAACTTACAAAGTCAAACATGGCAACTCCAAATCTCATTTGTGACCATCAGTACACATTATAAATCTCCCCATTCTAAATGATACAGTCAAACATACATGCAAGAGGAACAGAAATCGCTGGAGAAACTCGGTAGGTTTGGCATCTTCTGTGGAGAGAAAGTAGGGGCTCTATTCTGAGGAAGGGTGACTGGACTCAAAGTGTTAACTCTGTTCCACTCTCCACAAATGCTGTCAGACCTGTTGAGCTTCTCCAGCAATTTCTGTTCGGGATTGCTTCAGATTTCCAGTGCCTACACTTCTTTGTTTTCTCTTAATCCTTCAAAGCTAAGTTTTGACTGAGCCACAAAACTTGACAGCTGCTTGCAGAGCTGTGCACTGTGTCAACGGGTTTATTTTAAAGGAAAGATATTCTGAAGTGGCATCACCAGCAAGTCCAAAATTTACTCCCCATCCTCAAACTGGGAGGCGTGAGTGGTTGCTGTGGGTCTGGAGTCATATGTAAGCCAGACCAGGTAAGGATGGCAATTTCCCTCCCATAAGGACATTGCTGAACCAGATGAATTTTTGATGACAACTGGTGGCTGCTGTTACCATTAGTTTCCAATTATTCGTGCAGAATTAATCATTGAATTTAAAGTCCACCAGCCTCTGGGATAGGATTGGAACCGGTCTCCACCACCGCATGAGACTGACCTCTGGATCACGAGAGAAATCTTGCTGCCGAATGACATTCACAGTCTGTGAGCACAAGGATAAAGGCATTCTTCTAGAACAAAGTCCCATCAACAGGAGAATGGAAGGTGGAAAGGGCACAGGAAAAGACAAGTGAACAACCTGCCAGTGGTTGGCAGGCCAGAGCGGAGTGAGATGGCCAGTGGTCAGTGGGCCCAGAGTGGAGCTGGATGGCCAGTGGGGCCAGAGAGCACAGAGACAGCCAGCCAACAGTGGGCCCAGACTGGAGTGGAATGGCCAATGGTCAGTGGGCCTGGAGTGCAGGAAGATGGCCAGTGGTCAATGGGCCTGGAGTGAAGAGATGCCAGCGGTCAATGGGCCTGGAGTGGAGTGAGCCCATGTGTGGAAAGCTCCCAGTGTGGAGCATCTGCTGATTATAGAAAGACAGTAACGTCTGCCTTTAACTTTATTTCTTTAACTTCCTAATTTATACAATGAAGAACTGTAATGTAAAACTTTTAGCTTTTTTCTTTATTTCTATATTTGTGTACCTAAAATTTGTAACTAGGTATCTTGTATCTAAAAGGCACTGTGTGCTTGTGACAGTGTATTCTTTCACTGTACTCCTGTACTTGAGTACATGTGACAATGAAATCAAATTCCCAATTCTAATATACTTCAGTCAGTTACTAGGATGACAGTGTCCCTCTTAGAGGGATGTCCTTCGTCTCTACTATACCTTGACATAATTTTCTAAACCTTATCATTCTTATTTTTTGAGATCCTAAGCTTTCACCTAGTCTGTAATTTGAATCAAAGCAGGAGTTCATGTGTGTATTTAAATAGGATTAAATTTTCACATGTAAATAAATCACGCCTTAAGGCTACTTCTATACAGTGTTGCAGATTAAGAGATTTATGTTTGGGTTATGCAAAGGATGAAAATTAAATGGTATAACTGCTTGGGTAACTTTTAATGGCTAACATCACTTTAGAACAAAGGCATTCCTAGCCATGTTGGTCACAAAAGTGAGATAAATTACAATGTTGGTGTGTGTTGGAACTGGAGAGCAGAAGCTGAATCAAACATTCCCAATCCAAGAACAGTTTGATCTTGATTCACTTCCTCCAATACACATTTTCCCCCAGCCTCTGGGTTCCTGACTACCTTACACAATACTCCCAAATCCTCTATCAAACACACTTGTGGAAGGAATGATAAATTTGAATTTTAACACCCAATTATGGGCCATATTGTTCTGTGCATCAGACCCAAGAGGGAATTAGATCGAGGCTAAGCAGATACATTTGACTTGATCATACTTAGTGTGCAAACCTCAGAAATACGGGTTTGCCCAAGTCATCTTGGTAATTAGCTGCTCCATGAAGCCACTCACGATGTTGATGTTATCCTTTCATTCCACAATGACTGATGAGCATGTCTATGGGATTGTAGCCTCTCCAATTGCTGTCAATAGCTGCCCAGTAGCAACCTAAAGCTTTCTACAAGAGGGGCAGTGACATCATGCAGGTGGCCACAGAACAACATCCCTTTGACTTATTGTCACGAGTGGTTTAAACATCCATGGCAGGGAAAACAAAACGCTTAAGGTTGCCACAGAATATCCCCAGAGTTGAAATAATTGGCGCAATGCTTCACTTATGCCAATCAGATGAAAAGTGAGAAACACGGTCAATTACAGATGCAATACAAATCAAACTTTTTTTTAAAATGTAAGACTTTTAGCCATCAGCATTTTCAAAATGTCTTGCAGGTTCTGGACATGACTAACACTTACCAATCAGCCAGGAGCAAGATTTTTACAAAGTATTTACAAAGATACTATTCAACTCAACATATTCACATTCCACCTCAGCATCCTTCGTTTACTTCATTGATCCCATTAAAAGTAATCTCCCAATGGCTTTCTTCCTTGTGTCATAGAGTTGTACAGCATGAAAACAAACCCTTCAGTTCAACTAGTCCATTCTGAGCAGATATCCTAATCTAGTCCCATTTGCCAGCACTTGGCCACCTGTCCAAACAACTTACATTGAGGCTGAGTCCTTGTGTTCCACAATCCACGCACTCTATCGGTGGGATGTTACTCATGCCCCCCTACACATTAACAGCACAGAGGTGGAACGAGTGGAGAGTGTCAAGCTCCTGGGAGTAGTCATCCACAACAAGCTTTCTTGGACTCTTCATGTGGATGCATTGGTTACAAAGGTCCAACAACGTCTCTTCTTCCTCAGGCAACTGAAGAAATTTGGGCCTGACGGTGAATACCCTTGCCAACTTTTATAGGTGTGTCATCGAGAGCATTCTGTCTGGATGTATCACTACCTGGTATGGCAACTGTACCATTCAAGATCGGAGACGGTTACAGAGAGTGGTGAACTCGGCCCAGACAATCACAAAGGCCAACCTCCCATAGGATCCATTACCATCCCACCTTTGCAATGTCTTTCTACAACCTCAACCACCAGGGAGAAGGTACAGAAGCCTGAACACACACACCAGCCGGTTTTGAAACAGTTTCCACCCTACTGTTGTTAGAATACTGAATGGGCTCACAAACTTTTAACATTCGCCTGTACCTGTGTTTTTGCTTTTGCCACTGTTTACCTATTATTTACTTATCTATGCTACTTAAATCTGTGATCTGCCTGTATTGCTCGCAAGACAAAGCCTTTTACTGTGCCTCAGTACACATGACAATAAATTCAATTCAATTCTCTCCAGAGAAAAATTATTTCTCCCAAATTCTCCACTGGATTCATCAGTGACCACCTTTAAAGTCAGATTGGCATTTGTGTAGCACCTATAACCATCACGGGAGGTCCCAAATTGCTTTGCAGCTAATTATGCACTTTTGAAGTGCCGTCGCTGTTACATTGTGGAAAACACGAGAGCCAATTGCACATAGCAAGCTCTCTCAAACAGTAACGTGGTAATGACAAGATAACCTGTTTTTGTGATGTTGATAAAGAGATAAACATTGGTCGGGAAACTGGAGAAAATGGCCCCCACTCTTCATTAAAATACTGCCATGGACTCCTTTGTGTAACCCAGAGAGGGCAGGTGGGATCAATGCAGTACTAGATATAGGAGCAGAAGTTAGGCCATTCAGCCCATCAAGTCTGCTCTGCCATTTAACCATGGCTGATAGGTTTCTCAACCCCATTCTCCTACTTTTCCTTTGTAACAGTTGATCCCTTTGACAATCACCAACCTATCTATCTCTGTCTTAAATATACTCAATGCCCTGGCCTCCACAGCCTTCTGTGGCAGTGAATCCCATAGATTCCCTACTCTCTGGCTGAAAAAGTTGCTCCTTATCTCCATTCTAAAGAGCCTTCCCTTTACTCCCAGACTGTGCCCTCGGGTCCGAATCTCTCCTACCAAGGGAAACATCTTCCCAACATCCATTCTGTCCAAAGCATTCAGTATTCTGTACGTATCCCCCTCCCCCAACCTTCTAACTCCATTGAGTATAAATCCAGAGTGTCAAATGTTCCTCATATGTTCCTCATATGTTAAGCTTTTCATTCTTGGGACCATTCCCATGAACCTCCTCTGGACCCGCTCCAATGCCAGTACATCCTTCCTGAGATATGGAGCCCAAAACTGCACACAGGATTCCAAATGGTGTTCAATTGCGAATCACATCTAATGTTGGACCCTGTCCTGAGTTTTGTGCTGAATTATGCTGCAATCAATTGAGGACTGTCAAGGAGGCTTGCAGTGTGGTGTAATCCGAATACTGTAAACTATATAAATAAATATGCACAGCCCTGTTTGTTGCAGACAGAAAGAACATATCCACACCAGACCTGTTTCAAGTTAACAAAGCAGTTAAGAACCATTCACTGGTTCATTCCACAAGGCAATGCCTTAACCAATCTGAGTTAACCTGGTTTAAACTGTAACCAGACTCTGGCTGTCAACTGTCAGTTGTCAGTAACTTGGTGCATTCTCTACATCGATGTCTCTCGCCAGCAGACTCTACCTTCAACAGCACTTGCCCGTCAGACAGCATAAATGCTGGCTTCCCTATTAGTCTTCTTGCGACTTGTCCTGATAAATGCAAAACAAAAAGCCTTCGCAAAATGTCTCTTTCTCAGCAATATTCAAGTTCTGTATTACTATATAACCAGGCAGGACTTCAATATGCTCCAGTGTTGTGTCTATTACTTTGCACTGCTAGCAGTCTATGTACACTTCCACACACACTGTCCATCTCTCTCTCAGTTCCTGCCATCTGTTCTGTTCCCTGAGATCAGAATTATTGATTTGGGGCTGTTTTCTTCTCCTTTTAAACAAAACTTGAGTTGTCCCTCATACCCCTGCCCCCACATCCAGTCCATTTTCAAAACATACCTTTAGATTTAAGCACACTGCTTTCATCATCAGAGTCACTGTCAGACTCAAAGAGATCCTTGAACTCTTTCTTGTCTTTCTCTTTTCTCTCCTGCAACTTCCTGCGTTTGATCTCGGGGAAATCCAGGTCTTCCAGCTGGTGAGGGAAAGCGGCGAGAACATGAAATATGAAATAAGCATTTACTACAAAGTCTGCTTTACGTGCACTGACTTAAAACACCAAGAGCGGGGTCTCATCAAAAGGTATTTCCCTATCTGCATAGAAGCATTCGTGCCCAGAGATATGTAAAGGTGTTCTTAAAAGTGACATTCTATTAAGACTCATTACTGCTTAGGTTGCTCGGTGTTACCGCTGGACTCCTCACAGCACGACACACAATGCCTTTTAAACATTGTGGAAACATGATAAGGACAAGATGAAACTGGTATCTCAAGAAACCTGACCAGTACTGCATCCTCTCTGGCACCAGACAGGCAGAAGTGAACCAGAAACATTTGAAAAAAAATACACAACACCCAAAATAATTAATTTCTAGGGAGGCCGACTGTGGAAACAAACATAACCAGTTATGTTTCTGGACTCAGTTATAGAGTCATAGAGATGTACAGCATGGAAACAGACCCGTTGGTCCAACCCGTCCATGCCGACCAGATATCCCAACCCAATCTAGTCCCACCTGCCAGTACCCGGCCCATATCCCTCCAAACCCTTCCTATTCATATACCCATCCAAATGCCTCTTAAATGTTGCAATTGTACCAGCCTCCACCACATCCTCTGGCAGCTCATTCCATACACGTACCACCCTCTACGTGAAAAAGTTGTCCTGCAGGTCTCTTTTATATCTTTCCCCTCTCACCCTAAACCTATGCCCTCTAGCTCTGGACTCCCCCACCCCAGGGAAAAGACTTTGCCTATTTACCCTATCCATGCCCCTCATGATTTTGTAAACCTCTATAAGGTCACCCCTCAGCCTCCGACACTCCAGGGAAAACAGCCCCAGCCTGTTCAGCCTCTCCCTGTAGCTCAAATCCTCCAACCCTGGATACATCCTTATAAATGTTTTCTGAACCCTTTCAAGTTTCACAACATCCTTCCAATGTGAAGGAGACCAGAATTGCACGCAATATTCCAACAGTGGCCTAACCAATGCCCTGTACAGCCGCAACATGACCTCCCAACTCCTGTACTCAATACTCTGACCAATAAAGGAAAGCATACCAAACGCCTTCTTTGCTATCCTATCTACCTGTGACTCCACTTTCAAGGAGCTATGAACCTGCACTCCAAGGTCTCTTTGTTCAGCAACACTCCCTAGGACCTTACCATTAAGTGTATAAGTCCTGCTAAGATTCTACTCCTTTTAAAGCATTCACCTATTTCCAAACTGTATATTCCAGTGACTATTTTTTTAGCCAAGAACTTCACTGATGAAGTTACAGTTTGGAAAGTTTCACCAAGCTCAATTACTCAAAACAGCTAGTGCAACAAACCTCCGAAACACTGACGCTGATGGGTTAATGGCTCACACAGTTAGGACTTCAAAACACCTTCAAAACCAAGGGGGCTAACCCCATTTGTCCTCTTTGAAATAAAGTATTGAAGTTTGACTTTGCTCTTACACCATTTGTTTCCCAAAAGCGCCATTGGTGGCTCCGATTTCATTAAATATTCGATAAGAACAAGGTTCTTTTTAATAATGAGACCCTCTCAAGGAGTAAAGTGGGCCTTCGCCACCTGTGCAAGAAGACAGGTATTTTAAGTTTAACCAATCTTTTGAATCGACCTGTTCGGAGATGTTACCACACACCTCTGGAGCAGGTGGAACTTCCAACTCGGCCCTCCTGGTCCAGGGGTGGGGACAATACTGCTGTACCACAACAAGGCAGGACAAGTATACATTCTGTCCACAATTTGAACCATTTGAGATTTATGAGCGACATGGTTGTTTGAGCTCATGTTAAAATCTCCACCACAGGGCTATGGGATCCATGTAGCTATCTGACAGTTTACACAGAATTACAGCAGGACTACAGCGCGGGGGGGCGGGGGTGGTGGGCTATTTGGCCCATCATGTCTGGACTGACTCAGCGAATGGCCCACTCCCGCTGTCAATCTCCTGCCTTTCAACTTTGCAATACCTAACTTCTCCCATCAGTGCCTCCTCTCGATAAACCCGAACACGGATCTTCAATACTTACCATTTGTTTAAGTTTAGAGTCTGGCACCGAAACTCAATGTCCTCAGGCTGGATCTATAATTTAGCTAAACTGATGTTGTTGTGCTGCAGGTTTAATAAAGCACAGCCTTTATTTTAAAGAGACAATACTCTCCATTCCCAGCCGCTGATAGCCTTGGTTGTGTCGCTTCAATGGCGCACATCCCAAATGGCTCCATGAATGAGCTGGGCAAGTTCAGTATCCAACAATTTGAATACAGGAAGCACGACAGTTCAAACTGACCCCATTTGTATTAACAAGCCACAGTAAGCGGCTAGGTGCAAGACACTCAACCACTTCTCCTGCCCCAACCCCTCAGTAACTAACAACTGCGGCCGTTAACTCCAGTGAGAGGAGGCTGACACTTGGAATCCTCCCAGACTCAGAAACAAAGGCATTCAAGGTTCAGCCGAGTGTTGAGGAGGGAGCTGGCTGCTGCAACGTGAACAGCTGTGAATACACTTGGAACTGGGCGATGCAATAACCACAGGACACATGGACATTGAGAGAGCATGACAAAAATCTTACTTGTTGGACGAGATTTGTCCGCGGCACGTTTGTAGTGATCGCAACGAGGTTGGCCAGGCGGATCTCACTGATTACGAGTTCCCTGATTGGGGCTGTTAACCTGGGTCGAAAAGTGTGGCGCTGGAAAAGCACAGCAGGTCAGGCAGCATCCGAGGAGCAGGAGAGTCGATGTTTCAGGCATAAGCCCTGCATCAGCAATTGAAGACGACACTCCTGAAGGGCGTATGCCTGAAATGTCGATTCTCCTGCTCCTCGGATACTGCCTGACCTGCTGTGCTTTTCCAGCAACACACTTTCCGACTCGGACTCTCCAGCATCTAAAGTCCTCACTTCCTCCCAGTCGCTGTTATCCTGGGGCCAATCAGGGAACTCTGGCTGACAGATATGAGCAGGAGTCTCAGAGAGCCTCTGGGGACAGGCTCTGAGCTGGCTGGTCACAGTATATGTACTGTGGACATGTAAATAAAGGGTGACTTGATGACGGGATACCAGTTTCCGTTGAGATACTTCTATGTTCTTTACTGGAGTTCAGTTTCGGGAAATCAGGGACTTGCACAAATTGCTAATCTTTTCAGAATACCTAAAGTCGTTCATTTTCTGAAACTCACAAATCCTTTTCCCGAAAGAATATGTGAAGTTGTGTGGAGCAGGATGATACTAAGAACATTTCTCAAGACATTTCTACGTACCCTCTCCTTGCCAGTGATCTCCATTATAATCTCCTTCTCTCTCAGTTTTTTCCAGATGTTGTAGTACTTGTGCAATGGTGTGCCCTCAGCTTTCAGCGTTTTCTCCCACAGAGCCTGATGCACAGATAGACAAAAGGCCGCATTAGAGCAAAGATAAAACCAGGGACACAAGCCGTGAAAAACCTGTTAACAAAATAATCAAACAGTGATCATTAACCACGACAGGAAAGAAAGAAAGAAGCTTCAGAGAGTCCATGCATTATTATTCACGACTCGTGTTGTGGGATCTCAGGAGATCGCAAAGCACTTCACAACTAATGAAAGTTTACAAACATGGGGAGAAAGCAGGAGATTGCTACTGGGCAATAAAACTCATTTAACAAGCTAGTGCAGGCACGATGGGCTGAATGGCCTCCTTCTGTGAAATAACACTAAAGTACTTTTGATCTTGTCATTTTGGAATGTGGGCAAACACAACAACACAAACACACAGTAGCAATGCGATTAACTCCTATTTAACTGGAAATAAAAACAGAAAATACTGGGAATTGTCAGCAGGTTAGGCAATGTCTGTGGAGCAAGAAATCTCAGAGGACCCAGTCTGTCCAGCCTTTCCTCAAAGTAATTCACTCACTTCAGGGATTAGTCTAGTAAACCTCCTCTGAACGGCTGCCAATCCTTTAACATCCTTCTGTGGGTATGACAAACAGGACTGTACAGACTCACCAAATGTCCAGATGCAGACTCACCAATGCCTTGTATAACTGAAGCATTGCAACCCTTCCTTTGCATTCAATTCCCCTCACAATAAAACATCACATCCTATTAGCTCTTCTGAGTACTTGCTGAACCTGCATACTAACTTTCTGTGATTTATGCACTAGGACACCCAGATCTCTGTGTATCCCTGAACCTGGTAATCTAGCAGCATTTAGATAATCTGCTTCTGTTTTATTCTTTCTGCCAAAATGGACAATTTCAGCTTCTCATGTTGTACTTCATTTTTCAAATTTTTGTCCATTCACTGAACCACCTACACCCCAGTGCAGGCTCCTGAAGTCCTCTTCATAACTCCCTTTCCAACTTAGCTTTGTTTCATCTCAATAGAGGCATGGGATCTGATAATGAAACCTGGGTGGACAGAGGAGGGTCTCAATTTAACACCTCCATTGAAGGATGGTATCCTCTACAGTGCAACAGTCCCCAAGTAATAAAACAAAACATCAGCCTGCACCCATACACGTGAGTCTCTGAAGAGGCCTGAACACACACACACATGCGCAAACACACAAACACGTGCAAACGCGCACACACACACACGCACGCACACACATGCAAACGCATACACGCGCGCAAACACATAAATACATGCAAACGCACACACACACGCAAACACAAATACATGCAAACGCATACACACATGCGCAAACACATAAATACATGCAAACGCATACACACACAGGCAAAACACAAATACATGCAAATGCATACACGCGCACAAACACACAAATACATGCAAACGCATACACACGCGCACAAACACACAAATACATGCAAACGCATACACACGCGCGCAAACACACAAATACATGCAAACGCATACACACACGCGCAAACACACAAATACATGCAAACGCATACACACGCGCGCAAACACACAAATACATGCAAATGCATACACACGCGCGCAAACACACAAATACATGCAAACGCATACACACGCGCGCAAACACACAAATACATGCAAACGCATACACACGCGCGCAAACACACAAATACATGCAAACGCATACACACGCGCGCAAACACACAAATACATGCAAACGCATACACACACACACACAGGCAAACGCATACACACACACAGGCAAACGCACACACACACACACACAGGCAAACGCACACACACACGTGTGCAAACACAAATACATGCAAACACAAATACATACATACACAAACACACAAATACATGCAAACATATAGACACACACACGCAAATGCATACACACACTGTTATGACACGGGGTAAACCCTCCTGCTTAACGTACACCAGCAACATAGAAAAGATTTATCCCGTGCAGTAACTGGCAAAAATTCGAGAGGTCAAGAACTATTTAAAGCAAAAATTAACAACTTTATTTCTTAAGGTATAACAGAGAATAATTAACCAACAAGCATTTACAACTCCTTCCTCTAACCTATTTTTACCTACCCCTTCTACAATTCTAGTCTGATAAAACCCCCCGATAAAGATTTACCAAAATTCAAATTTTCAAAACCAGCCAGATGTCAAATCTTCTCTTTGTATCTTCCTTGGTCTTCTTTTCTTCTTCTTAGGGATTTGTGTTTCGCAAGTTACTGATCGATAAAGATACCTTTGACAGAGCTATTTCTTGGGTAGTCTGTACAGTACATGCTGGTGTCTTGGCAGTTCTCCTCCCAACTGTTCAATTTCCCCCAGTTTTATACTCCCGAAGAATTGGATTGTGTCATTGGCTTTTAAGATTATCAATATAACAAATTCAAACTTGATTGGAGTTTGGTACTTTGTGGGGTACAATTTAAACTGTTTGGTCAAATTCAAATCAGTTTTGTCATTTCCAGGTAACCAGCTACCCTAGCTGCTGGACCACATGTTACATTGTATCTTATTCAGAACACTTGGTGCTGTCAGGAAGTTTTGCTAACTTTTAACTCTCTTAAAGGTACAGTACACCGACATCTTCATAACAACACGCACACAAACACACATGTGCAAACACGTACACACACACACCTATTTCAAACAGAAACTGTACATTTTCAGCCACTCAGCAGCCAATTTGAGGTCAAATGAACATCAACCATCCAACTGTTTTTGTACACTTGACCTGCTTTCAAGAGAAATTCACTTAATCAATATTTCACATCACATTTGAATCGTGTTCAACAGATGCACAAACATCTTAGGTTTCCAGCTATTTGCTTGTATATCAGTAAAGTGTTAACTCAATTATGCGTAAACCATAAATCTATATCCTGTCTATTCTTTCAAGATTTCAGTTCATATTCTGAAAAGCCAAAACAAACTTGACTTTATAACAAAACTGTTCAGTTATCAAGAGTTACAAAACTTTAATTCCATCAAAATATCAGTTATCAGAAATAGATCTTAAAAACTTACTTCAATTTTGTTTGTTGTCATTCATGGGACGAGGACATCACTGGTTAGACAGTATTTATTGCCCATTCCAGAGGGCAGTTAAGAGTTAACCATACTACTGTTGGCCTGGAGCCACATGTAGTCCAGAGAAGGTAACAACAGCAGTTTCCGTCCCTAAAGGACATTAATGAGCCAGATGGGTTTTCCCAACAATTAACAATGATTTCATAGTCATCATTAGATGATATGTCCAGATTTTTATTCAATTTAAATTTCATCATCTGCTGTGGTAGGATTTGAACTTGGGTTCTCACAACATTCCCAGGTCTTTGGATTAACAGTCAAATGATAATACCACTAGGCTGGCGCCTTCCCTTATTGGCTGCGCTGATTCTCGCCCTTGCCTCACATGTGGCACAGACTGGGATTCAACGATTGGCCCTCACGCCTGGGTACAAACCTTACTTCAGCTGCTTGAATAGCAAAATCAGAAAGTTGCTTGCCCTCCCAGGGCAGTACTGAGGGAGTGCTGCACTGTTGGAGCACTTCTGAATGTGGTTCACACTCAGGGGAATGTAAAAGATTCTCTGATGTGATGTTAAAGAGGAACACAGTTGTCTCCAGTGTTATGCCCGAGGGTCATCGCCCAAAGGACATCACACAGTCTGGTAATTATCACATCACTGTCACTAGGTGTGGAATTGACTACACATTTTCTCACATGACAACAGTGGCTACATTTCAAAAGCAAGACATTGGCTGTGGACAACTTTGAGATATCTGGTGAGGGAGAGATACATCAATGCTTTTTTAATTCACTTGAGGGATGTGGGCATCTCTGGCTGAGCCAGCATCCATTGCCCGTCCCTAGTTGCCCCTTAAGAATGTGGGGGTGAGCTGCCTTCTTGAACCGCTGCAGTCCACCGCTCTAGGGAGACACACAATGCCGTGGGAGAGAGTTCCAGAATTTTGATCCGAGTCACTAAGTCTTTCTTCTTCAACTGTATGACATTTGCAAATGAGCGTGGACCTGAGGCGATGTGAAGGAATTTTTGTTTCATTCCTTGAACAAGGGCATCACTGTATAGCTCAGCATTTATTCCTCATCCATAATTGCCCACAGGACGGTTAAGAATCAAACACATTGCTGTGGATCTGGAGTCACACATAGGCCAGACCAGCTAAGGACAGCAGATTTCCTTCTCTATCGGACATTTGTGAGCGAGGAAGGTTATCAATTGTCAGAGGTCACATGGTCACCATTTGGCTAGCTTTTTGAATTCCAGATCTGCTGTGGTGATCCCGTGGCCCAGCAGATTACTGTAGAAACTGAGAATCTAGGAGCAGGAACAGGCCATTCAGCCTTCGGTCCTGCTTCACCATTCAATATGATCATGGCTTGACATCCAATTCAGTACCTTCTTCTAGCTTTCTCCCCATACCCTCTGACTTCTTTTACCTTGAAGAACTATACCACACTCCTTTTTGAAAACGCTGTTTTGACCTCAACTGCTTTTTTGCAGCAGACAATTCCATGTGCTCAAAACTCACTGGGTGAAGACATTTCTCCTCACTGCAGTCCCAAATGACCCTCCCGATATTCTTAGACTGACCTCTAGTTCTGGACTCCCCGGTCATCAAGAACATCCATCCTGTGTTTACTCTGACTCAGTAAATAACACTGCTTCCCTCAGTGCCAGGGACCTGGGTTCGATTCCACCTTCAGGCAACTGTTTGTAGGGAGTTTGCACATTCTCCCAGTGTCTGCATGGGTTTCCTCCAGATGTTCTGGTTTCCTCCCACAGGTACAGAGATGTGTAGGTTAGGTGGACTGGCATTGGGAAGTTGCCGATAGCGTGCAGGGATGTGCAGGCCAAGTGGATTGGCCATCGGAAATATGCAGGGTTACAGGGTAGAATGCTCTTCAGAGGGTCGGTGTAGACTTGATGGGCCAAAAGGCCTGCCTTCACTCTGTAGGGATTCTGCGATAATTAGCAACCCTATTGGAATTTTATTGGTCTCTATGGGATTCTCCCTCTTTCTTCATTGGGTTCTAGATTGGAGTTCAGTGACATTACTGCCACACCATTATCAGCCCCCTGAGATTTCTAGACTTGATCATTGTTCTAAGTCACAGCTCAATCACATTCTGCACAATGGATCCCTGACCAGCCATTATTTTATTCACAATGTCAATCGTGGTCATTGATTACATAGATCACAATCTGCGTATTAGCACACCACAAGCAAGCCATCATCAGCATGACCACAGTAGCAGGCATGTGGAGAGTAGCAATATCCATCACTGCCATCTATTATATGATCAAATACAAAGGATGATGGAGGAAATTCAGGTTATGCAAAAGCTTCGTGTTTGTGCACAATCATACTTGGTGACGTTTTGTTAAGACAACCTTGAGATAAATATGGACAATGATTCTCAGATTCACCATAAACACTGTTGTGTACTCGCACTTATCTGCTCATGGTCACCAAGTGCTTTCCTAATGCAATGAATTATTACTGCCTGGTGTAATGCATAATTAAATAATTTCCACTCTGGACTTTAGCTGCTAACATCAGACATGAGGCAGTTATAAATCACGGATTAAGGGTGTTACAGAGAAGCAGGTTTACTTTTGACTTCTCTGCCACAATCTGCTTAATTTATTTTGCGTCTGTTAATTGGTTCATCCCTCTACTATCCTTTTTATCTCTAGCCAGCTGAGGACACCCTAGTTCTGTAACTGGAGAGGATAATGTGTGCGGGTGTGCAAGTGTGTACCTGTGTGCATTTGTGCCTGTGTGTGTTACGTGTACATGCGTGGGTGTACATGCATGTGGATGTTCATATGTGTATGCGTGTGCAAATGAATGTGTGCATATATGTGCATATGAGTGTGTACGTGCATGTGTGTGCATATTTACGTGTGTACGTGAGGAGTGTAGAAATGAACAAAGTCGGCCACAACTCTAAAGATGTTCCATTTTCTCCCTGGCCTGTTACAATACAAAGGAACAAACACAGATGGGGAATGTTCACTGACATGACTCCAGTAGCCAGGATGAAGATGAAGCTTGGGGTGGCAGGACCTGCCTCCAATCAGTGATTTTTTTTTGAAAAACAGTTTGGTTCACAGTGATAGCGGCATTTCATCAGGGCAGGAAGAATCAACCACCTGGCCGTGGGTCTGGAGTCACATATAGGGGAGACCAGCTGAGGACAGCAGATTCCTGTCCCTAAAGGGAACCAGATGGTTTCTACATCAGTCACTGATAGTTGGGACCATAACTGTGGTTTGATTTATGCTTTAGGTTTATTCATTGAACTTAAACTCCCTCAGCTCCCAAGATGGCAATTGCAGCCATATGTCCAGAGAATTACCCTGGGCCTCCAGATTACTAGTCGAGAGAGTGGTGCTGGAAAAGTACAGCAGGTCAGGCAGCATCCGAGGAGCAGGAGAATCGACGTTTCAGGCATAAGCCCTTCCTCCTGCTCCTTGGATACTGCCTGACCCGCTGTGCTTTTCCAGCACCTCACTCTCAACTGTGATCTCCAGCATCTGCTATCCTCACTTTCTCCTTCAGATTACTACTCCAATGAATCCTCACTGAATCACTGATTCCCCCTCATCTGTCCATAAGGCCCCTTGAATTTCCCATTTCTTTCCAGAATTTGTGGCAATTTAGAAGACATTATCAGGCTTCAATTTATTTAAATGTTTAAATGAATGGCTACGTAGTTAAATATTCTCGATTCCAGATGCCCTGCTGAATCCAAATTTCCAATATCTACCATGGTGAGATTCAAACTGGTCTCACTGGAGCATTACTCTGGGGTTCAGACTGCTAGCCCATTGACTACACCGCTATCCCACCAATCGTACAGCTAGCAAAATCTACTTAATAAAAAGATTGGGCTCTCGAGAAAATGTCCTCAGGAGTTTAAATCTGAAAGATGATGTGTCTGAATCATTGGAGGCTGCACTAGTGTGGTAAACGGTAAGGACCAACAATTAATCATTACTGTACTCTAACACTTCTCATGTTTAACTGATCGAGATTCAAACGCCACTGTACATTATTAACAGCTCAAGCATCTACTTAATCTTATCAATCAAGATGACTGTTTTATAGAATCCTGACAGTAGGGCCACCTTGTGGCACAGGGGTAGTGTTCCTGCTCCTGGACTGAGAGGCCTGGGTTCAAGTCCCACCTGCTCCAGAGGTGTGAAAGAACATCTCTGAACAGGTTGATTAGAAAAATAGACTTTTTTAAAAAAAAACAGAACCTGCATATGGTCTTATCTTCAAATAGCAGCCTTGTATGTGGAAGCAGGATATTCAGCCCATCGACCACCCGAAGGGCATCCCAAAAAGACCTGACACCCCCTACCCTTCCCCTGTAACCCTGCATTACCCTTGGCTATCCCACCCAGCCTGCACGTCCCTGGACACTACAAGGCAATTTAGCATGGCCAATCCACCCGAACCTGCACATCATTGGAGGAAACCAGAGCACCCAAAGGAAACCCACGCAGACACAGGGCGCATGTCTGTGTAGAATATGCACAGTCACTGGAGGCTGTGTGTTAATTTTTTTCTATGCAACCAAGTTGTATATTTATCTTGCGTGCACATATACTTGACATACTGCGTCATTTTAAATAAGGTTTGCAAGCGAATACTGATTATTCTGGGGGCAGGAAAGGAAATCCTCCAACAACTGTTTTTTTAAAATTACCCTGAAAGAGTTAAAGCAGGGTTGGATAATGATTGGTCCGCACACTAGTGAAACCTGGTAACTTCAGCAAACAGGGTGTAAAGGGGAGATCAGTCAGAGGCACCAGTGCAGATTCCAAGAGTGATTGATGAGAGAAATCCTTCATGCTCTACATTTTGGCCAAGAATACTAGTATCACCACACTGACACTTATTTCAATAATATAGGAAACCAGTTAAAAATGTTACTCCATTTCCTTGTTCCGTCTCTTGTGCTAGATTTTCCCCAGTGTTCTGCCCATCATTCAGCAATGCCATTTTATTAAAGAAAATTAGCAGATTTCCTGGCCATCACCTCACTGCTGTTTGAGGCTCTTGCCATGCATTGTTTGGATTCCCCTCCCCTTAAGATTCCCCTCCCCATACGACACTGGAGCAGAATAGGCCATTCAGCCCATTTAGTCAGCTCTACTATTCAGTGAGATCACAGCTGATCTTATAATCCACAAATCCACTTCCCCCGCCTTTTCCCCATGACTTTTACAGATCAGTCTATCTCAGCCTTGAACATGCTTAAATGTTACAAGGTGGCTTGGGACATGCTGTGGTGGTGAAAGGTTGCCATATAAATGCAACTTTCCATCTTCCTGAGGGAGAAAACACTGGCAGGAAGACAAAAAGCACCAAACTAGAACTGATGCAGAACAGAAGGAACAACAAAATGAGGGAGGGGGCGCCCACAAAGACACAGACGTAGAGACATGACAATTTTCAGTGTCCCTGACTCCATCGTGATGGATGCCCTTATTAGATGAACAGGAATTCAAACAGCCCCATTCAGTTCTGGAAGATGCTTGTGATAGCATCCGTCAGACAGATTTCAGGAGAGACACGAGCCAGTTCTCAAGACTTGCCTCTGGGGCAACTGAAAACAATTCCAATTTGTCTCAGAACAATTTCTAAAGTTAGTTTCTGCCTGGCATTCATGGTTTTAATAACAGTGCCGGATCGACACTGGCACTGGTCCAACAGCTGCTTTCCATTTAAGTCTAAAAAGTCTGGAAAATCTTTGGAGTTGCATCCCTTGGGCTGATCCATGACAGGACAGTACCATGCTGTTTCACCAGGGGCTGAGGGGCTCAGCAGAGGCAGGATGTTTCCACTTGACAGTGGGACGTCAAACACAATCAAACAGTCATTCCTGAGAAAACACACACACACACAAACTCATTTCACCGAGAAAATCCTGATCAAACATGCACACGTAATCACTCACGACAGACATAAACACAGAGACTTGTGCAGACACATTTACACACGCGTGAACACAGACACACACGTACTGAGTCACAGCACATGCACTCATACACGTACATACATAGACACATGTATACATGAATGTAGGTTTGCTCACTGAGCTAGAAGGTTCACTTCCAGACGATTCGTCACCCTACTAGGTAACATCTTCAGTGGGCCTCCAAGTGAAGCACTGTTGATAATTCCTACTTTCTATTTATATGTTTGGGTTTCTTTGGGTTGGTGATGTCATTTCCGGTGGCGGTCATTTTCTGTTCTTTTTCTCGGGGGTGGTAGATGGGGTCTAACTTGATGTGTTTGTTGATAGAGTTCTGGTTGGAATACCATGCTTCTAGGAATTCTCGTGCGTGTCTCTGTTTGGCTTGTCCTAGTAGTGTGACAAAATGTCTGGAAATGAACCCCCCAGCTCAGCGAGCAAACCTACATCCTGTACCTCAACCTGAGCTACAAATCTTCTCAAAACTAGCTGACATGTATACATGTGCCCAGAGTTGAAAAATGTGATGCTGGAAAAACACAGCAGGCCAGGCAGCATCCTAGAAGCAGGAGAATCGATGTTTCGGGCATAAGCCCTTCTTCAGGAATGAGGTTGGTGTGCCAGGCGTGCTGAGATAAAAGGTGGGGGGAAGGGGATTTGGGGGAGGGGCGCTGAGAATACGATAGGTGGAAGGAGGCGAGGGTGAAAGTGATAGGCTGGAGAGGGGGTAGGGGCGGAGAGATCGGGAAGAAGATTGCAGGTCAAGAGGGCGGTGCTGAATCTGGGGGTTGGGACTGAGAAAAGGTTGGGGGGGGGGGGGGGGGGGAGGGGAAATGAGGAAGCTGGAGAAATCTACATTCATCCCGTGTGGTTGGAGGGTTCCTAGGCGGAAGATGAGGCGCTCTTCCTCCAAGTGTCGTGTGGTCAGGGTCTGGCAATGGAGGACTCCAAGGACCTACATGTCCTTGGTGGAGTGGGAGGGGGAGTTAAAGTGTTCAGCCACAGGACGGTTTGGTTGGTTGGTGCGGGTGTCCCAAAGGTGTTCTCTGAAATGTTCCGCAAGTAGGCGGCCTGTCTCCCCAATGTAGAGGAGACCACATTGGGTGCAGCAGATACAGTAAATGATGTGTGTGGAGGTGCAGGTGAATTTACGACGGATATGGAAGGATCCCTTGGGGCCTTGGAGGGAGGTGAGGGGGGAGGTGTGGGCGCAAGTTTTGCACTTCTTGTGGTTGCAGGGGAAAGTGCCAGGAGTGGAGGTTGGGTTGGTGGGGGGTGTGGACCAGACGAGGGAGTCGCGGAGGGAGTGGTCTCTCCGGAATGCTGATAGGGGTGGGGAGGGGAATATATCTCTGGTGGTGGGGTCTGATTGGAGGTGGCGGAAATGACGGCGGATGATACGATGTATCTGGAGGTTGGTGAGGACTGGTGGGGTTCTGACCTGGTGGCGATTGGCGAGGCGGGGTTCAAGGGCGGAGGTGTGGGAAGTGGAGGAGATGCGGTGGAGAGCATCATCGACCATATCGGAGGGGAAATTGCGGTCTTTGCAGAAGGAGGCCATCTGGGTTGTATGGTATTGGAACTGGTCCTCCTGGGAGCAGATGCGGCAGAGGCGAAGGAATTGGGAATATGGGATGGCATCTTTACAGGGGGCATGTGGGAGGAGGTGTAGTCTAGGTAGCTGTGGGGGTCGGTTGGTTTATAGTGAATGTCTGTGTTGAGTTGGTTGCCCGAGATAGAAATGGAGGAGTCTAGGAAGGGGAGGGAGGAGTCTGAGACAGTCCAGGTAAATTTGAGGTTGGGGTGGAAGGTGTCAGTAAAGTGGATGAACTGTTCAACCTCCTCGTGGGAGCATGAGGTAGCACCGATACAGTCATCGATGTTACAACCTCCTCATGTACATGTACCCAGATGCATGTACATACTCAGACACTCGCACATATGCACAGTGACATAGCACATACACTCAGACACACGTATATACACAGACACACACATATATATGTAGACAGACACACAGACACATGCACATGGACACTTGCGTGCGCACAGACAGATAATAAATGCACTTAGGCACAATGTTCATAAGTGAAAAATGTGTTGCTGGAAAAGCGCAGCAGGTCAGGCAGGATCCAAGGAGCAGGAGAATCGATGTTTTGGGCATAAGCCCTTCTTCAGGAACCGAAACGTTGATTCTGCTCCTTCTTGGATGCTGCCTGACCTGCTGCGCTTTTCTAGCAACACATCTTTCAGCTCTGATCTCCAGCATCTGCAGTCCTCACTTTCCACAATGTTCATAGGGACATGCACACAGACACATATGTTCAGACGCTCAGGTGCACACAGTCATGTACACATGCACTCAAATACATGCACACAGCCTGAAACAGACAACGAAACATTATGACATTGTGCGTAGCAAAGAAAAATTTCTTGAATCTGATAATGAAAGATTCCAAACTAAATATTATGAGAAAAAAAAGTATATTTCAAATTTCCCTCCTGTAATCAAACTACATTGTATTTATTTTAGGAAATACTAGTAAATCACCCATAGCATTGCTGAGTGTGCAGGTGTCTAGATGAGGGAAGAGCAGTGGATGTACTCTGCATGGACTTCATTAAGGTCACAAAAGGCAGACTGGTTAAGAAACTAAGAGCCCATAGGATCCAGGGCAATTTGACAAATTACATCTAAAATTGGCTTGGTGGCAGGAAGCAGGGGGTAATGGTAGAAGGCTATTTTTGTGACTGCGTCTAGAGATGTGCCTGAGGTTCAATATTGGGGCCCTTGATGATTAACGATCATTCATGATCTGGACATGAATTTAGGAAGAATGACGAGTAAATTCACAGCTTGTCCAAAAATTGGTGGCTGTGGTACACAGTGAGGAGGAAAGCGTTCGACTACAGGATGCTATAGACGGGCTGGTCAGATGGGCAGAACAGTGGCACATGGTGTTATTAATGCATTCTGAAAGGTCTAACAAGGTAAGGGAGTGCATAATGAATAGCAGGACCCAGGAAAGCACGGAGGATCGGAGGGTTTTATGCTGTGCATGTCCATAGATCCTTGAAGGCATATGGGATACTTGTCTTTAATCGTTAAGGCATTGAATACAAGAACGTGGAGGTTATGACGGTTAATGTTATTTAGGCCACAGCTGAAGTACTCGTCACCAGACTACCGGAAGGATGTGATTGCACTGAAGACGGTGCAGAGGAGATTCACCAGGATGTTGCCTGGGAAGGAGCATTTCAGTGACAAAGTCAGATTTGATAGGTTGGGATTATATCAGTTTAGATCAGAGAAGGCTGGGGGAGGGGAATCTGCTTGAGGTATCCGGAGTTCTGAGAGGGATAGACAGGATAAATTGGGAGAAACTTTTCCCTTTATTGGAGGGATTATTAATCAGGCGGTCACACTTTTAAGTTTGATTCCTGATGAGGGGCTTATGCCCGAAACGTTGATTCTCCTGCTCCTCGGATGTTGCCTGACCGGCTGTGCTCTTCCAGCACCCCATTCTTCGACTCACGGTTTTAAGATAAGGAGCAAGAGGTTTAGAGGGAAAGGATTTGAGGAAAAAATATTTTCAGCTAAAGGTGGGAACCCTCAAGACTTTTAAGAATTCGTTGGATGAGCAATCAAAACCAAATAGTTGCAGAGCAACTCTGAATCCATTTCAACATAGCCCGTCCTCAGTATTGCACTGGAGCTGAGATTATGTGCTTGATTGATAAGTGTTTACATCCATGAAACCAACTTTCAAAACAGCATCAGAGTGAAAACTAAAAGGAAAAGGATTTCGTCCCCTTCTAAGTCACCAGGAGAACAGTGCGTGGGAGTGAGGCTAAAGGGTGCTGCCTCACTATTAATCCCGGTGGTTGAAAATATCTTCAGCTTACTTGCATCAAACTCCAAAGCACAAAAAGAATGTCATCTACAGTTAAAAATCACACAACACCAGGTTATAGTCCAACAGGTTTAATTGGAAGCACACTAGCTTTCGGAGCGACACTCCTTCATCAGGTGATGAAGGAGCGTCGCTCCGAAAGCTAGTGTACTTCCAATTAAACCTGCTGGACTATAACCTGGTGTTGTGTGATTTTTAACATTGTACACCCCAGTCCAAACACCAGCATCTCCAAATCATGTCATCTACAGAGCCCCTCTGTAGCCGTAAGAGCTGTCTTTCTAGGAGCAAATTACTGCAGACACTAGAACCTGTACTGAAAACAACCAATGCTGGAGATCACAGGGGTCATGCAGCATCCATGGAGAGACAGCAAGACAATGTTCAGAGTCTAGGTGACTCAAATCGAAATAGCTCCAATGAAGAGTCATCTAGACTTGAAACATTGTCTTGCTTTCTCTCCATGGGTGCTGCCTGACCCCCTGATTTCCAGCAGTTTTTGTTTCCAGAGCTATCTTTCTCCGAGTTTGCTGTCAACTCGGAGAAAATCTGACCCGAGTTCTTGTCTTGAAAACCACTGTTATTTACAAAGTGCAGCCCCCTCCTCGAGCCGCAGCCTGAGATTAAACCAGGGGCTTTCCTTTACCGTCTGTATGGCTTTGTTGAGACTCCAATCAGTAAGTATGAGCCGGCCATCGGGTTTCTGACATTTTCTTGGCAGGAGGAATCTTCAGATGTTGTGTGGAGGAGTTTGTGGTGGTCGTACTGAGCCGGGACACATGATCAGCTTGGTTCCAGCAATTCCTTCCTTAACGACATCCACATTTTTAACCAGGATGCTGACTGGACACTTTGTAACATTCTGCTCACTCTCCCAGAGAGAAAACAAACAGCGATACTTGGAAATGAATGTATTCATCATACTAGAGTTTCAGATTGAAGTGTAGAAGACGGGTTCAATCAGTATATATGTTCACAAGTTCTACTGACTGTTTTTCCTTCTGGATGATTAATTAGGTTTCCTTTTAAACTGTGACTTGCGTAAATCTGGCGTAATTTTGCAAATTTGGTGTAAAATTAGGTAGTGAGTGGGAATAATGAAGGGCATCACACTTCTTATGCTCCTGACACAGCACCTTCCGAACAGATGAACGCTACCATCTAGAAGGTCAAGGGCAGCAGATACATAGGAACATCATCCCCTGCAAATTCCCCTCCAAGCCACTCATCATCCTGACTTGGAACGGAGTCACTGAGTCCAAACCCTGGAACTATCTCCCTAACAGCATTGTGGGTCTACCTACAGCATATGGACTGCAGCGGGTCAAGAAAGCAGCTCACTACCACCTTCTCGAGGGCAAATAGGGTTGGCCAATAAATATTAGCCCAGCCAGAAGTGCCCACATCCTAAGAATGAAGAGGATTAACGCAGGATGCTCCAGTGGTTGCTGGATTTACAGCATCAGCTGTTAGTCAAGAAACCGCTTCAGAAACAACGCACACAAATTAAACCAACACTCATCAGCCCCACAGACAAAGGATCTAGTCTGGCATTAACCCCATGCCTGAGGTGGAACTCTTCAAAGTGCATCGCTCAACGTTATCCAGCAAACTTGACAAAACAGTGTACCGTCACAGCCCTGAGAGAATCAATGGTTCCAGGAACGAGAGAGTCCAGATTTATGGATAAACTCCTGACTCAAGGATAGCCTCCCTCACTGAGGGCTGAGAGGAGATTTAATTTTTTTAAAAAGAAGTCTTCAGATTCATGAGAGGTGCAGATGGAATGGATAGAGAGAAGCTGTTCCCCTTGGTGAAAGAGTTGGGAACCAGTGGACATCAATCTGAGGTAACTGGTTAAGGCAACCAGTGGAGACGATGGGAAGATTTTTTTTTATTAATCCAGCAAGTGGTTCAGATTTGGAATGTACCACTTGGAACTATGGTGGAGGCAGATTCAATCAAGGCTTCCAATTCAGATTTAATCAAGGGAAGAAAGGATCTGCTGGACAACAGGGAAAAGGCCAGATGTGGATCCAGCAACATTGCTATCCAGTGAAGGGCCTCATTGTGCGCCCCAGCCATTTCCTTGACCCAGGGACAAGGAGGATTAACGCGAAGAATGTTAGACTGCACAGCATCAAAACATTTTGCCAAGGGCTTTGTTTGAAGATGGAAGCATATTCATCGGGCTATAGTTACGAAGCCATGTCAAGTGGCTCGATATTAGAATTGAGCCAAAACTGATCCACCGTAGCAGGAAGACGGCCTATTTTAAAATCTAACCTGAAAAAGAAACTCTTCTCTCCAAATTCTAATGTGTGCACACTTGGCACCTTGCCCTGGTCTCGACTTGACAACAAAAACATCCGATCATTCTCTGCCAGCCAATAGGAAATCTGCTTTCAGCAGGCCAGCGTCTACAGGCTAGCGGAACTAGTGAAAAGAATATAGATAGATATTATTGAGGAGATTGGAATTCGAACAGACTATTGAAAACAGAATGGTTGGTATCAGCAGCCAAACAAATTGATGGTCCTGCGTATAAGGTAAGGGAAGTCAGGCTTACAGTTATACCGTGACTCTCACACTCTCAGGGTGCCCCAGTGCACTCTGCAGCCAACATAGTGCCTTGGAAATATAGTCACAGTTGTGGGAAATGCAGCAGCCAGTTTGCTATCTGTCAGAGTTTGTTGTGCACAATGGGTTTGTTTTCATTTGTTCATAGGATGCTGGGCATTGTGGACTAGTCCAGCATTTATTGCCCAGAGAACATTTAAGAGTCAACCACATTGCTCTGACTCTGAGTCACCTTCCCTAAACGAGTATCCGTGCCCCAGGTGGGTTTTGCACGGTGGTTAGCCTTTTGTGTTCCAGATCTTAACTCATTGCAAATTTCACTATCGGTCGTGCTGGGATTTGAACCCAAGCCCTGGAACTTTTGACAGGGGTTCAAGATGACCAGTGCAGCGACATTATTACTCCACCACTGCCTCACTACTTCCTGCGACGTGTGTCTCATTGGCCGGGCAGCACCATCCCAGAATGCCCCTGAGAAGCTGGAGGGGAGCCATGTTCCTGACCCACTGCGCAATGCTGTTAGGAATGCTGTTCCAGAAATCCAATCCAATCCAATGGAAGGAACGACAACATCGCTCCAAAGTGGTTTGATTCCCTTGTCTCTCTAGTGGCAGAGGTCTAGGGTTTGGAAGGTGCAGTCAAAAGGAGCCTTGATGCATAGTGTCTTTCAGATGGTACAGACTGCAGCCACTTTGTGTTGCTGGTGCAAGCATAGAATGTTGAAGGTTGATCAACATGGTGTCAATCAAGCGGCTGCTTTACACAGGATGGTGTCAAGCTTCTTGAGAGGGAAAGCAAGTCTGAAGACAGACGCAGCGTTTTGATTGAGGTTCATCCCTCAGTGACGCAGGACTCTGTGCTGTACGGCCTGTCCCCCAGGACGCACATTGAGACAAACATCGACTGCGCCTGGAGGAGCATCAACTCGGTGGAAGATGCTTTTTTGTCTGCCTGAAACTTGGTGGTCTTCCAGGGCAAGGAGCTGACCCCGACTGAGTGTTGCAGACTGGCACATTCCAAGGTCCAGGACTACGTGCTGAAGCACGCACGAATGTTTGGGGCAGCTGTTGTCAAGGCGTGGTGGGGAGAGACCACTGTCTGAGATCTTCCTGCTTAAGTTAAATGGGGATCGATTCAGTTATCGGACCCTCCCGGTTCCTCAAATGCGTGTTAATAAAGTCTTGTATGTGTAGGGGATGTCTGGTTTGTTGGAGAGACTCAAACTCCAAGGTTTCTGTTTCCTTGATATGCTAATGTACAGAACCGGACTGCGCTGTGACTAAGATTTATTTTAATGAATAAAGCATAATTTTCAAATTAAAACCGTTGTTGGAGCTGCACTCATCCAGGAGAGTGAGGAGTATTTCTGACTTGGAGATTAAAAGTGAACAGGATTTGGAGTCAGGAGGTGGCTTACTTGCTTTCATAGCCATGGTATTTCTACGGTGGCTTCAATTCACTTTCTGACTAATGTTAAACTCTAGGATGTTAAAGGTGGGGGTTTCAGTGATAGTAACGTGGAATGTTATATCAGGAACAGTGAGAAAGAAACTCGAAGGAACCTTCTCAAGAGGAAACTTTATGAAGTTGGACCAAATGGGAAATGACAGAAAAACAGAACTAGGTAAACTGATGTTGCAGAGAGCTAGCAGCCAGATAATGGGCCAAATGGTCTTTCACTGGCTGGTCAAAGGAAACCCGATAAATCAACTGGGTGTGGGATGGACGAGTTGGACCGAAGGGTCTGTTTCTGCGCTGTATGACTCTGACCTCCCACAGCAACTTAACCCTGTCTCACTCCACCCTCAAAACAAACAAACAAACACACACACACAAACACACACACTCTCTCTCTCTCTCTCCCCCAAACCCCCTTCCCCCCCAGAATTCAATGGTCAAGATACCCATCAGCTGCCCTTCCCAATGGCTCCAGATTACAAGTTGATCAATGAATTCAAGTTGCTGTTAACCCCAGATTAGCAAGGGTCACTTGTCGTAAACCTCTCTGTTCCTTCCATAGTCAAAGTGTCGTGGATGAAAAGTGAACAGGGACAATATAACAAACTCTTTGACTTACCACGGCCTCTTTATCCACCACACCAAATGTAGCCTTCTGCCGCCTGCCACTGATGTAGCTGGAGTTTTCCTGTAGCTTCTCCAGCAGTTGTTTGACCTGCTTACAGTAATTGGCCACTTTGCATTCCTTGAGGAAAGTTTTCAGCTGTCAGAATAAAAAGACCATGTATCAGGGCAAGGCAGCTATGGTTTGACGGACTCATTATGTTCCCGAATCACAATTACCCAGTGCCCACCCTCAACACAAAGACCTGCCGTTCTATCCTACACTTCCCTGATTCTGCCTTCAATAACTCGCTCAGGCCTCACCTCCCGCTAACTGGGCAATCTTTTGATGTAGTGAGCAGTGTGCCCTTACCGTTAAGTATTGCGAGAAGCACTGATAATTAGCATTTGTTCTGGCACATGCTTTAGGAAGTGCTGATGACATTTTCAAAGTGTAGCACAGAAAAAAGCGAGAGAGATTTGGCACAGAGAAACGGAACAGCAGCCAAATACTGATCCTATGTCGTGGAACAATTTGACACGACTCCCAAATAGGATGAACCTCTTGCTCCTTCTGCTCTTCCGATTAAGCAGCGAGTAAAGATCACACGCCACTGGCTGGTGGAAAATTCAAGCAAGCACGGTATTTTACTTTTCAAATCTCCAGAAATTGTATCCATCTGCCTGGCACTGCACCATCAATCATTTTCCTGTTATCCTTCTCCAACCCCCATCCAAAATGCCTTCAGTGTGTCAATAATTTTGTAGTTATGGTTTGGCAGTCTTGCTGTGAAGCTGTCTCAGCCAGTTACCTTGAGCAACCATTTGACCTCCCTCTTTGAAGCTACACTACAGTAGTGGAGGGTTCTAATGCAACAAGGAACCAGAGATAGCACATTTTCACTTTGCAAACACTATGACGCTTTGCTCTCTTCCCAGTGTAGTGTGCAATGCCCCAAATCTCAAACTGGCATGCGACCCTATTTTTGGGGAACTGCAGCAGTTAAAAATCTAAGTATTGTCACTCTCCCCTGCTCGGAATATTGCAGCAGCTCTGAGAAATCAACTTGTGTGAGGGGGGGGTGGGGGGGCAGCTGTCTCTAGAATGAGATTTCAAGTAATGCTAGTTTACTCAGGTGTCTGGACGATGGTGCGGATCAGACAAAGGCCACAGCTTGATTCTGGATCTGAGTGCGGTACGCTCAAAACATAACCACAGAACAGTACAGTACAGTCACTTTGGCCCTCGATGTTGTGCCGACCTTTTATCCTTCTCTAAGATCAGACTAACCTACACACCCGTCATTGTACTAACTTCCATGTGCCTATCCAAGAGTCGCTTAAATGTCCCAAATATATCTGACTCTACCACCACTGCAGGCAGTGCATTCCATGCACCCACCACTCTCCGTATAAAGAACCAACCTCTGGCATCACCTCTAAACCTTCCTCCAATCACCTTAAAGTTATGAGCCTACCATGGGGGACCTTATCTAATGCCGTGCTAAAATCCATGTACATCACATCCACTGCTCTACCTTCATCAATGTGTTTTGTCACACCCTCAAAGAATTCAATAAGGTTTCTGAGGCATGACCTGGCCCTTACAAAGCCATGCTGATTATCTCTAATCAAACTATGGTTTTCCAAGTAATCATAAATCCTGCCTCTCAGAACCTTCTCCAATATTTGCTCACCATAGACACGAGACTGACTGGTCTGTAATTCCCAGGGTTATCCCTATTCCCTTTCATGAACAAGGGAATAACATTTGCCAGTGGACAGTGAGGACACAAAGATCATTGCCAAAAGTGCAGCAATCTCTTCCCAGGCTTCCTGTAGTAACCTTGGGCATATCCTGTCTGACACAGGGGGTTTATCTATCTTCATGATTTTCAAAATTTTCAGCACATCCTCCTTCTTAACATCTACATGTTTGAGCATATCGGTCTGTTTCACACTGTCCTCACAAATGACAAGGTCCCTCTCAGTAGTGAATGCTGAAGCAAAGTATTCATTTCCGACATCCCCTTCCTCTCTGACTCCAGACGCAAGTTCCCTCCACTATCTCTGATCAGGCCTACCCTCAGTCGTATTCCTCACATAAGTGTAGAATGCCTTAGGGTTTTCCTTAATCCTACCCGCTAAAGCTTTTCCATATCCCCTTCCAGCCCTAAGTCCATTCTTCACTTCCTACCTGGTTACCTTGTAACCCTCTAAAGCCCGGTCTGATCCTTCCCTCCTCAACCTTAACTAAGCTTCCTTCTTCCTCTTGACTAGGTGTTCCAAATCCCTTGTCACCCAAGGTTCTTTCAACCTATCACCCCTTCCTTGCCTCAGTGGGACAAAGCTGTCCAGCACTGTCAGCAAGTGCTCCCTAAAAAACCTCCACATTTCTGTCATGTATTTCCCAATTTAGATGTCCTAGTTCTTGTCTAACAGCACCATAACTCCCTCTCTTCCAATTAAATACCTTGCCAAACCGTCTGCTCGTATCCCTCTCTATGAGTATAGTAAAGGTCAGGGAGTTATGATCACTATCACTGAAATGCTGTCCACAGGGGTGGTTCAGCAAATAACCAAAAGAATTCCTCTTGGACAGAGAACTTAAGCCAACATCCTTAATAATATTCAGTCTTCCAATCAATAGTGTTAAATTATAAATGGTTAAATTCCGAGTTTTCAAAGTAAAAGGTGCCACCTTATATCTGGTCCAACTTTATGCAGGAGTTACCAGCAATAACGTAAACACAATACGGGAGCAAAGGTAAAATATCGCAGATGCTGGAAATCTGAAACAAACAAAAAGAACGCTGGAGAAACTCAGCAGCTCTGGCAGCATCTGTGCAGAGAGAAATCACAGATTTGTAGAATCCCTACACGGTGTGGAAACAGGCCATTTGGTCCATTGAGTCCACACCAACTATCTGAAAAGCATCCCACACAGACCCACCTCCCTACCCTATCCTTATAATCCTGCATTTCCCATGACTAATCCATCTAGCCTGCATATCCCGGACACTGTGGGCAATTTCCCACGACCAATCTATCTAACCTGCTCATCTTTGGACTGTGGGAGGAAACCGGAGCACCCGGAGGAAACCCAAGCAGACACGGGGAAGAATGTGCAAACTCCAAACAGACAGTTGCCTGAGGCTGGAATCAAACCTGGGTCCCTGGCACTGTGAGGCAGCATTGCTAACCACTGAGCCACCGTACCGCCACAGAGTTAACGCTTTGAGTCTGGTACAACTCCTGTTCCGAACTACTAATCTCGGTTGAGTTGCTCCAACACTCTTGCTGTTTGTATTTAATACTTGAACATCAGACTGTTAGTGAAGGAAATATGTACAGAAGGCTCCAGACAGAGATGAATTTAATTTCCGAGCTTCAGAAAATACACTCAACTTGAATGAGAAATACTATAGTTAAATTAAAATATACGAGCAACCGAAAGACACACAGCTTTCACACACTGTCATCAGCTATTTCCTACCTGAATGACAGTTGGCAATACCAGTTCTGGAAAACCGATGGTATGTGCCTGAGTATGATAATACTCCAGAATCAGGTCATACAGCTGTTCTATTAAACCATCCTGCAATGCAAAACAATACGCTTTAAAAGATCATCTCAAAACCATCTGTGTTCAAACACAACATTTGAAACTGCAGATAATAATCTGTTTAATAACACGGATTTCTTTTGTGTCTTGGTAATCGTAGTGTACACACCTGTGCTACCTGTGTGGTCTCTCTATAATACTTATCATCTGATAAAAGACTGGACTCAGCATCTAACAAAATAAGTTATGGAATATCATCCCTGCAAGAACCAGACAATTTCTTAGCGCAAATTGGAGCAAATGGTACAACAGATGATTTGCTGTCGCCCAGGTACTGACAGGTTGACTGCCTCTGGGACTTTTAATGCATAACTGTGTTACTAGGACAGGAAATCACATTAAGTGCAGACATTCACAGGATTTGTTACTGGATGTTGCACTGCAACAAATCATTTACTGGACCGACTGTGTACGAGGACTTGATGTGGCTCTCTCAGTTATTCCTGACAGAGGCTCTAGAGTAGATTAAAATGATAGAACAAAGGACTCGGACAAAATTATTAAGCTCAGAGGACTATAAATCATAAATGCTTCAGAAAGGAAAGGCACTGAATGCAAATTTCACATGAAGGATTCAAAATAGCCTACTCTTAGCTAATAATGCTGAACTTATCATAGGGATAACAGAAGGAGATAGATTTCTTCTTTCAAATGGTCACAATGGGTTTATTTTAAGTCTGTCATCAGATTTAGATTAGATTAGATTCCCTACACAAGTCCACACTGACCCTCCAGAGAGTAACCCACTCAGTCCCACTTCCCTCTGACTAATGCACCTAACAATTTCCCATGGCCAATCCGCTTGACCTGCACATCTTTGGACTGTGGGAGGAAACCCACACAGACACGGGGAGAATGTGCAAACTCCACACAGACAATCACCCGAGGCTGGAATCGAACCTGTGACCCTGGTGCTGTGAGGCAGCAGTGCTACCCACTGAGCCACCGTGCTGCCCTAATTGGTTTCCTGTATATACTCGCTTCAAAGTAAAAACTTTTAGGCAAAAGGTTGAGCTGCACACAAGTAATATTTTGAAGGATCTGAAAGCCACTCATCTAATTGCTTTGCTATCACAGAGTTGCCTAATTCGAGACTAGCTTGGGGGGCTGTGTTAGTATTATCATGAGCTGGTCTCACAACATGACCAAGTTTTGTGACCAGAAAGAAAACTTAAAAGCACACGTGAGCTTGGTTGAAATTTCAACATCGACAAAAATAATACCCTCTTTCATCAGAGGAGGAGGAAGTGGGACGCTGTCTCACAAAACACATAGCCAAAGGCCACAGCAGGTACGGGAACACTGCCAAAACCTAACAACTGACTGAGCCCACAGGAAAATGGGATTGGAATCTATGGAAATGGTTTACAGGCTAAAATAGATCGACAGGGTTCAGAACTCTGTTGGTTATTTGAGATTTGTTTACATTTAAGCAAGTGTCCTTCGCCAACCTGGACAGTAGTCTGTCAGCAAGGGCTGATCAACCTCCCAGCCAGAGCATAAAGGGTAACGATAGCTGCTGACGCATTTCAGGAAGCTCTGTGGTCCAGTCTGGTCAAGTAGCCTCTATACGCAGCATTCCTGATGAAGAGGTTATGCTCATAACATCAATTCTCCTGCTCTTTGGACTGACCTGCTGTGCTTTTCCAGCGCCAAACCTTTGACTTTGATCTCCAGCATCTGCAGTCCTCACTTGCTCCTCTACACACAGCCCCATCAGGGGAGAAGTGGACTAGGTTAGGATTTTTTTCACGAGTGTTCAGACGAATGTGGGGGGGGGGGGAAGGGAAGGGGGGGGCGGGTGGAAGGGTGGAATCTCACAGAGACGTATAAAATTCTAACAGGACTAGGGAGGGTAGTGCAGGGAGGATGCTCCTGATGGTGGCCGCGTCCAGAGCCAGGGGGTCACAGTCTGAGGATTCGGGGTTGACCATTTAGGACGGAGATGAGGAGACATTTCTTCACCCAAAGAGCGGTGAGCCTGTGGAATTCATTACCACAGGAAGGAGTCAATGCCAAAACATTGAATATATTCAAGAGGCAGCTGGATATAGCACTTGGGGCGAATGGGATCAAAGGTTATGGGGAGGAAGCAGGATTCGGCTACTGAGTTGGATGATCAGTCATGATCACGATGAATGGCGAAGCTGGCTCGAAGGGCTGAATGGCCTCCTCCTATCTTTGATGTTTCAAGCAGTTGAACAATGGCATGTTTGAATGGAGTGTAGTGAAATTTATGAAGCTGAGGAACATATCTTGCTCCATTTAATGACCTAAGCATTAATAAAGTATCTGCTCGTGAAGTAACAATTTGATTGATGGTTTCAGAGCCAGACACACACTGAGGACAGTTGTCTATGCTGAGCCTCACCTACGTTTCTGATCAGGATGCCATGGAAGAACTGGGTGAAATTTAAAAAACAAATTCTTCACAGCTGGCTACTGCATTCCTGAGGGCATTTAAGAGTCCGGCACATGGCTGTGGGTCTGGAGTGACACATAGGCCGGACTGGATAAGGACATTAGATTCCTTTCATTATAGGATTGACTTTTTGTTATGACAATTGATAAAGCTTGCATGGTCTCCATAACGAAGACAAGCTTTTCTTTTAAATAGCCCAGGTTTATTAGAGTCATAGAGGTCTACAGCGCAGAGAAAGGCCATTCGGCCCATTGAGTCTGTGCCAGTCAAAGACAACACCTAACTATTCCAAACCCATTTCTCTGCAAGTTGCTAATGGCTTTGTAAGCCTGGGCATCACAAATGCATAGCTGAATATTTCCTCAGCGTTATGACAGTTTATGCCAAGACCACCTTACAGGGTGTGGGTTCCAGACTCCCTCTGCCCCTCTGGGTGAAATATATTTCCCTCACATTCCCTCAGCTTAAAACCATGCTCCCCGGTCATGGATCCCTACACCAGTGCATTCACCGGGATTGGAGCATTCCCGGTGCATTCATCGAGGATTGGGGCTTTCCTGGGACATCCCCCTGGGATTGTGGCATTCCTGGTGTGTTCATTCAGGATTGCGGCATTCCCAGTGCATTCAATGGGATTGTGACATTCCCAGTGCGTTCACCCGGGTTTGGAGCATTCCCGGTGTGTTCACCCAGAATTGTGGCACTCCTGGGCCGTTCACCCAGGTCTGGGGCACTCCCGGTGCATTCACCTGAAATTGTGGCATTACTCGGTGCATTCACCCGGGATTTGAAGCATTCCCAGTACGTTCAGTGGGATTGGAGCAGTCCCAGTGTGTTCACCCAGGTTTGGAGCATTCTCAACGTACCACTTTAGACTCTTTGCGGCTCTCTGAGGCAATGATCAAGCCTCCCAGCTGTGAGGTCGATGCTCCTGTGCTCTCTCTGACAACACCTGCCATCTGAAAAGCTAGCAAAGCCAAGTTTTGAACAATCCCTGGAAGCATCTTGCGATGTGATAAGCACAGACGACCTTGAGAAGGTGATCCTCAGACTGTAGAGGGGGAGGCTCCAATTAACCTTGAATGGGACGGCTCAGTGTGTCACGAGGCACTTGAACTGAGACCATTGGACAAGATGGGCACTATATAGGTCACCATGATGTAGAGATGCTGGCATTGGACTGAGGTGAACCTCACCTGAGGAAGCAGCAGCGCTCCAAAAGCTCATAATTTTAAATAAACCCGCCCGACTGTAACCTGGTGTCCTATGACTTCTGACTGTTCAGGCTGCAATTGGACTGAGAAGCAATTGCGCTTTGTTTTAAATTCACTGGATGCAAAGGGAACCACAGCCGAGATTCATTCAGATTAAAGTAAAAGTACACAGGACAGAATCGTATAGCTGTGTTAAGGACCCGGGGCAGAGATGGACGTTTGTGTGTGAGAGCTCGAGTTCATGTTACCGGTCAAACACCAAGCATCAAACAAGATGCTGTTCCCGAAATCACTCTCTTTCCTGTTTTGAGGCAGGCAGGAAGATGTTCTAATGTATTACAACTCCATGATGATAATCCTTATCATCCCATTAGTGAGGCACCCGGTCACACAGAAAAGCAAGGTTACCCGTTAGTGCATGACTTACTCTGAAAGCTTTCTCACGTAAATTTGCAGTGGACAACTTCAGAATCACAGTGAAGTTGATTGGGCGAAAACTCATCCTGCCAGGTTTCTTGTTAAAATCAACCTGTTGGAAAACCTAAGGAGACAATCACAAGTATAATTCAATTGAATTATGTTAATAGATGATATTTGCAAGGTTTGGAAATCATTTGAAGGTTATAATTTCAGCCAGAATTAAACACTCAGATCGTGACTTTGGGAGTTAGACGTGATTCACTCATTGTTTAAAACCAAGCTTCTTTCTCCTACCAACATGGGACAATCAGCACAGAATTCTTCAGCCACATGAGAATTTCTTCAATTGTTAACTAATCAAGTCAAATCTTTTGGCCTAAAACACAGAACACACAAAATGAACCGCACCCTTTACTCAGTCACAAATAGAGACTGAGAAAAGGACATGAGCAGCCTCATCTCTCCACCCCCCTCCCCGCTCCACCACCTCCGCACTCCCCCTCTCTCTCTCTCTCCCCCCCCCCCAACCTCCGCGCTTCCCTTCTCTCTCCCCACAATGACACTCTCTCCACCTCCTCCCTCTCTCCACATCCCCACACACACTCTCTTTCTCTCCACCTCCACACTCTGTCCGTCCCACCCTGGACGCTTGTGAATGCTAACTTATAATTTTATATTCGCTCAGAATTTAGGACCTTTCGTAGTTCCAATGTCAAAGGTCACTGTACTGATTATAATGAGGTCAGCCAGGTGTGTTCCCTGATTGGGGCTCTTAAACTGATAGAAACAGGGGTATCAGATTTCCTGACACCCATGAGTTGACTCTGACGAGTCTATATCAGAGACAAGGATTTTGCACATTAAAAAAAATGGTGACTTGTAGAGATGTACAGCATGGAAACAGACCCTTCAGTCCAGCTCGTCCATGCCAACCAGATATCCTAACCTAATCTAGTCCCATTTGCCAGCATTTGGCTCATATCCCTCCAAACCTCGCCTATTCACGTACCCATCCAGATGCCTTTTAAATGCTGTCATTGTATCAGCCTCCATCACTTCCTCTCGCAGCTCATCCCATACACACACCACCCTCTGTGTGAAAATGTTGCCCCTTAGGTCCCTTTTAAATGTTTCCCCTTTTATCTCAAACCTATGCCCTCTAGCCTGGGACTCACCCTAAGAAAATGATAGAACATAGAAAAGAACAGCACAGAACAAGTCCTTCAGCCCACGATGTTGTGCTGAGTATTAATCCTAAAGTAAAATAATCTTGTCATTTTACCCTATCCATGCCCCTCATGATTTTATAAACCTCTACAAGGTCACCCCTCAGTCTCCGATCCAGTCTGGCTTACACTTGACTCTCCCTAAAGGACATTAATCCAGAGGCCAAGACTAATGCACTGAAGACACAAATTCAAATCCCACCACGGCAACTGGTGGAATCTCAAATCTGGGACATGAAGTTGGCGTCAGACACACCCATCATCAATGGATGTTCACAGACGCCTTCTAGAGAAGGAAATCGGCCACCTTTACCCAGTCTGGCCTACACGTGACTCCCAACCCTCTGAAATGGCTGGGCAATGAGGGATGGGACACCCACATCCCAGGGAATGATAACGTGCGCCATCCTGCTTCCTTTGAACAGAACCGCGCCATTGTCCACAGTTTGCGTGTCCAGCTTACAGGCCACAGAACAAGGGCATCAAGTGGATAAATGTGAGGCATCGCCTTCTGGTAAAACAACCAAGGGCAGGACTTGCACAACTAAATGTAGAACTTTGGGTAGTGTTATAGAACAGAAGGTTCAGGGACATAATTGTTCAATATTTGCATCACATGTAGACTGGGTGGTTTAGCACACTTGCCTTTATTGCTCAGTCCTTTGCAGTATAGGAGTTGGGATGCCATGTTGACTTTGTACAGGATGATGGGGAGGCCTTGTCTAGAGTACTGTGCCTAGTTATGGTCACCCTTATATAGGAAAGATATTATTAAACTGTAGAGGGTACTGTATAGATTTACTAGGATGTTGCCGGGAATGGAAGGTTTGAGGTATAAGGAGAGGCTGGGGCTGTTTTCAGTGGAGCGTAGGAAGTTGAGGGGTGACTTTATTGAGGTTTATAAAATCATGAAGGATATAGGGAAGGTGAACAACAGGCGACTATCTCCAGAGTGGGGGAGTTCAAGACCAGGGGGTATATTTTTAAGATGAGAGGAGAATAATGTTAAAAAGGACATGAGTGGCAACCTTTTTACACAGAGGGTGGCTCGTGTGTGGAATGAACTGCCAGAGGATGAGTGTACTGTTACAACGTTTAAAAGACATTTGGATAAGTTCACCAATAGGAAAGGGTTGGAGAGACTGGAGCTATCCAAAAGATGGGGTGTATTAGCAAAAGGAAAAACAAGACTTCGAAGCAGCATTGCTGCGGGACATGTTGAATTGGCTGCTCCTGTGGGACTGGAGAGTTTTTAAAAATCTTTTTCAAAAAGAAAGCCTGACCTTGGCTCCGGGGAACACACGCAGTCAGCGGGGGAAGTGCTAACATCAAAGGGAACGAGAAACTAAAAGAGAAGACGGATGATGTTGGCAAAGGAGAGGTTATCTGAGGAAAGTGAAATCTTGGACTGACCGTCACAGGCCACGGAAAAGAAAAACTCCAGTTTATTATTCAGAAAAGTAAAAGGACACTTTTCATGCACCGAGCTAGCAACAATTCACTCAGTGAAGAACCCACGAGCCCAGGACCTGCATCCTCTGGGACCATTCCTGCTTCTAATTATAACCTGTCACAGCAAACAGGCCAGAGAGAGAGACGGGAAAGAGAGAGAAAGACAGAGATAGATAGACAGACAGAAGGGGGGGGGCGGGGGGGGGGGAAGGGCGAGCACAGCGGGTGAGGGAGGACAGAGAGAAAGTGTGGATGGGAGAGAGAAATAAGAGAGAAACAGGGCAGAGAGAGGAGAGAATGAGAGGGTGAAAGCAGGGGGAGGGGAGAGAGAATGGGGACAAAAGAGAAAAGGGAGAAAGGACAGACAGAGAGTGGGTGGAGAGAGAGGGGGGGGGAGATAGACAGAGAGAGAGAGAGAGAGAGAGAGAGAGGGAGAGGGAGAGAGAGAGAAACACACAGAGACAGAGGGGGAGAGGGGGGGAGAGGGAGAGAGAGAGAGAGAGAGAGAGAGAGAGAGAGAGAGAGAGAGAGAGGAAGGAAGGGGAGGGGGGAGGATGGGGCAGAGAGAGTGCTGGGGAAAAAAAAGAGAGAAGTAGGGAGAGAGGAGAGATGTTTGTGAAAGTGCACATTGCCATAGAATTCCAGGCTCTCTGAGTGACCTATGACACAACACCATCACTGGTACTAAGTGGTGTCACAAGAGAATTTGTTTAATTGGACACACTCTATCGGAGACAGATGCCAAGCTGGAAGACCTACAGATGGAGGAAACATCTTGCAAGTTTTACTGGGTCTCTTTATGTTTCTGAGGTTTATCTGTGTCCCTCGGTGCTATTTCAGGATTGCAGACCTGTTTCTTTTGTAAACAACCTGTTGCTGGTACAGGAGCTGGATTATAATTCGGAAATTAGGCCAGAGGAAGCGATTGGACAAAGAGGAATACTTTCACACATACGCTCACGAAGGCCAGTTTCTACCTCAATGAGACAGGACAAGCTGTATTCTCTGTCAGTTAGGACCCAAAATCACCCTCACCTCGGAGTCCAAATGCTGTGGGTTCAGGTGCCACTCCAACAACAAGGGAGTGCTACTTTCTCAGATGCACTGTCTAACAGGTGTAACACCAATGTCCAGTCTCAGTTGTGTTTGTGTCAGGGATTAGGACAGTGGAGAAATCCTGTGCTGGTGTCACAGAGCTGTACATCACTAGGTATAAATACTAAAGAGTGGGTGGAGTTAAAACACGGGCAGGTGTTCACATCTGCCTGGACATCCTGGAATGTGAGACTCTCTTAATGAGACACAGAGCACATCAACAAAAAGAAGTTGGATTAGAGCTATTCACTCATTAGTCAGAGTCTGATACTTATTAACCTTGAGTAATAGTCGTCTGAGCCACAATCAATTATTTTGAAATTTGTTTTGAAATTTGAACCTTAAGATAATTCCTGACTTTGTCTCCACCCTGGCCGTTCTATAAAGGAGCCAAACCCGCTGGGTGGCACTGAGCACATGAAGAACTGTGGCATCAAAGATTCAAGGCATCACTGCCAGGAAGTGCAGGGAAGTTTGCCCTGGTGCTCTGGCTAACATTTATCCCTCAACCAACTTCATTCAAATAGATTATCTGGGGACCACTGTGTGTGGCTATCTCCTGCACTTCAACTGAATCCATTGTCAGTAGCAGGGAGCTAGACAAATGCAAACCTGCCTTTCTTTTTCTGGGAATTTGCAAAGCAGCCCCTTGAAACAAAGGCATCACCCTCGGTGATGTAACACAAGTGAAAATATTAACTCGTTGCCTAAATGTGATCAAATTCAATGTACTGTAAACACATACTTGTACATGCATGTTGCAGTCCACAGCTATGGATAATGATGGAAGAGGCTCCATTTTCTTTCCATAACATGGCCAACCAACTGTCTCTTCCACTCCGACTGTCTGCCATTGACTGGTTCTGGGTAGGGTCAGGGTTAGGGTTAGGATTAGAATCAGGATTTATAATGGATAGAGACACTAGGGGTTGGTATCATGAATGGACTTTGCTGCTTGGCCAGCACAGTAATGTTATTGGCCTGTATAATTCTTGCGACATTTGTAGTTGGCTAATGTGAACGGATTGAAGATAAATTAGCATTGGGGTCAGGGACTAGGTTGAGCTTTAAAAGAGACCGGTGAATGTTGGGGAACACAAAGTTTAAAGGTAGGGAGGTACCGAAAGTAATCAGTATTAATAGGGAAATGGTAACAGGGAAATTGATGTGATCCAAGCTGGATAAATTGCCAGGGCCTGATCAACTACATCACAAACTACTTAAGGAAATGGCCCAAGAAGTAGTGAAGGCATTGGTGGTCATCTTCCAAGATTCTACAGACTCTAGAACAGTTCCTACAGATTGGAGGGTAGCAATTGTAACCCCTCTACTTAAGAAGGGATGTCAAGAGAAAACCAGAAATTATCATCCAGTGAGCCTGACGTCAGTAGCAGGGATAATGCAAGAGTCCATTATAATGAGTTAATAGCAAAGCACTTGGAAAACAGTGACAGAATCGGACTGAATCAACAGGGATTGATGAAAGGACAATCACGCCTCATACCTACTGGAATATTTTGGGGATGTAGCTAGTAGAGTTGATGAGGGGAGCCAGTGGACTTTTAAGTTTTTGATAAAGTCCCACATGAGCACGTAAAAGTAAAGCAGTCAGGACTGGGGGTCGTGTGTTAAGACAGACAGAAGACTGGCTGGCAGACAGGAAACACAGATGGAACAAACAGGAATGGAGGGGAGTGTCTGCTGCCGCACTGTAGGTATCAGTGCCTGGACCCCAACTATTTACAATATGTAGAATTATTTAGATGAGGGCACTAAATGTAATATCGTTAGATTCGCTAATGACACAAAGCTGGGTGGGAAGCTGAACGGTGAGGAAGATGCAGAGATATTTCAGGGTGATTTGGACAGGCTGAGTGAGTGGGCAAACGCACGGCAGATAAAGTATAATATGGACAAATGTGAGGTTACTCACTTTGGAAGCAAAAAGGAAGACAGATGTGCAGGGAAGACAGATGTTGGATATAGCATTTGAGACTAAAGTGATCAAAGGATATGGGGGAGAAACCAGAACAGGCTATTGAGTTGAATGATCAGCCATGAACTTGTTGAATGGTGGAGCAGGCTTGAAGGGCTGAATGGCCTACTCCTGCTCCTATTTTCTATGACTTGAAGGCGCCAGTGTTGGACTGGGGTGGTCAAGGTGAAAAATCGCACAAAGCCAGGTTATAGTCCAACTGCCTTATTTGGGAGTATTAGCTTTCAGAGCACTGCTCCAACGCACCACCTGAAGAAGGAGTGGCGCTCTGAAAGCAAGTGCTTCCAAATAAATCAGTTGGATTATAACCTGGTGGTGTGAGATTTTTAACCTTGTCTTATTTTCTATGTTTCTATGAACAAAAAAAATGAACAAGAAATGATCCTGAAGATGCCACAGAATGAACCAAGAACAGATTTCCTACCTTTTTTTTAAAACATTTTTTCCCTGTACTTGCTTCTATATAGACTATTAAGCATTGTAGCAACCTTAAGGAGGTTCTAAAATGTCCTTTGACTGCAGGAAAAACTTAACGAAGGGATTTATCCATAACATAACAAACTATATGGAGTACATTCCTGAGTGTGACTCCAATGCCACAAGTACTTTTGTAATAACTGTGCCAAATGCCCCATTATCAACCAACCGCAATATGTTGCCTCTTGGCTCTCTCAATCCAAAATCCAATCCCATCCCAATGGCCACATATAATCCAGCAATTACTTCTGGATGCAGGAATAACACACGTTGCTTCAGGGATCACTTACTGACCCATTGCTGCTCCGATTTCTAATGTTCATTGTGTAGGCTTTCACTCTGAACAGTACTGAAGCATGATGCCCAACTGTGACCATTCCCAAACATATTCTGATGAATGCTAATGGTCCCAGGGTTACTGTTTGAAGATCGGAAAAATGGTCCCATGTTTTGACCAACGCTCGTCCCTTGAAGCAACTATCAGAAGTCAAATCAAGTGCTCCCTCACCTCAGTCGTAACTGTGGGGTGTTTGCACTGTGTGTAAAATGGCTGTCTAAAGAACGATGGATAATAGTACCTTCTTGGTGAACTGCTCTGTGATGTTTTAAGAAGCTTGGAAGGTCATTGCATGTAAATGTAAGGTCTTCTTTTCTCCACTAGATTACTGCTGAGTGGTCCATGGCAGCAGTCCAAGGCCAGCAATGGCTTTGGAAATGAGCCAGCCCATCTCTTGGGTATTAATTAAGGAAAGGAGGAGATAAAGAGAGAAAGATAAAGGGGAGAAGATGCAAAAGGGATCTCAATACGTCTGATATGCAAAACCTTTTGATGTGCGTTAAACTTTAGAATCCCTCAGGAGGTATGCATGAGTAGGTTTCATTCAAACTCATCCATGGAGCTTGCTTCCCTACAATCAGTGTAACCTCTTCAGGCTTCCAATCCATCTGGGGCTCTGCTTGTTCCTCAATATGACCCTGGCGTCTCTCCCACTTCCCCCAACCCCATTGCTTGGTGGCCGTCTTTCAGCTGTCCAGGTTTCAGGGTTAGCAGTCCCACCTTAAAATAGTTTTCTTCTGTCTCCAGTTTTAAGATGTGTGTTAAAACAAGCTACTTAACTAAGCTTCTAGTCATGGTTCCTAATGGCTCTTTCTTTGGCTCAATGTCAAATATTCCTTTAAATATCCTGCGTTACATTTTGTGATGGTTTACTATATTACTGGCACTTTGTAAATGCAAGTTTGTTCACGGAGCAATATTCCCCTTGTTCAGCCCAGACCACTCTCATATAACCCCATTAAAAGAAAGATGAGAAAAGACCATTAAGGCTTATCATCACTCACCTTATTGATCAAACACTACAATTTGATTACTCCTACCCAGTCTCTGTTAAACCTAACTCTTGGCGCAAGACGCAAAATTAATGCCTATTTTTGTCCGAATGCAGGAATTTGTTGTAGAATTGAAGGCACAAATAAACTGATCACTGTAGAGTTGTAGAGTCATAGAGATGTACAGCATGGAAATAGACCCTTCGGTCCAACCTGTCCATGCCGACCAGATATCCCAACCTAATCTAGTCCCATTTGCCAGCACCCGGCCCATATCCCTCCAAACCCTTCCTATTCATATATCCACTCAGATGCCTTTTAAATATTGCAATTTCAACTGAGTGAAGATGGCTTTGGTAACCTTACAGAAACTCAACCTTCTCTCTTTGAAAGGAGAAACCTCAGGCATGAGAGTGCTCTTTCTCTGGTATAGTTCCAAAATGTGAGCCTGTGTATTAGTAATTTGTACTGTAACGTGTACACTGACTGTTGCTTCAAGGGCAGTGCAGTAAGACTTTAATGAAATTCCATTTTGCAAACTCTCTGCCAATGTCTAATTTTAATTTCTTTCGGAAAAAGAAAACACTATCTTTCAAACCACAACCGCCCCACCACAGGAACAACTCTCTCTTTGTCTTCAATACTGAAAGTTACAGACTGTAAAACATTCACATCTGCAAGGGGTCAACCCTTGGTGCAGATACCACTGTCTGAATGATTGCATTTACCACACCTCCTTTGTGTGCCATTGGTACACGGAGACCAAGGATTCCAGTAAACTTTAAACATATTTACACATCAGCTTAATGTGATGCATGGTTTAAACCACTGCTGGATCTGAACGGATGCTACATACTAACTTGTGGTTTAAGTGATTAATCCCACATTGTTTAAACGCAGCACCACACTGGCATCCACTTGTCACCATATGTTTTTAAACAACAACAACTTGCATTTATCGTGTTACCTTTAACATAGAAAGCATCCCAGAGGGCTCTTGCAGAGGCGGAAACACAGAAAAAGATATCGAGCCAAAGGATTAGTGAGATTAGGATCGGGGACTAAATGCCTTGTCAAGGAACAGAACATGTTGGAGAAACCTGCAGTAGTTTAGGGCGGCACAGTGGCTCAGTGGTTAGCACAGCTACCTCACAGCGCCAGGGACCCAAGGTTTGATTCCAATCTCAGGTGACTGTCTGTGTGGAGTTTGCACATTCTCCCCGTGTCTGCGTGGGCTTCCTCCGGGAGCTTCGGCTTCCTCCCACAGTCCCGAAGATGTGCAGGTTTGGACCTCAATTAGGCAGCTGAAGTTGAATCCTGTGCTGGTGTGGTCCCAGTCGGGTGTTGTGCTCACAGGGAATACTGACCCATCAATTGGGGGTCTTAAACCCTAGCCCCACTTGATTACAGCACAGTGAAGCTTTGTCAGTCAAACTACAACAGTGCTCAATCACCCTGTAGTAAAGACAGAAGGGAGGAGAACAGGAGCAGAAAGATCATTTAAAGCAGACCAGAGTGTCTCAAGATGGGACATTTTTTGTCATAATTAACTACAGGAGCACAATGGTAACGTCACTGGACTAGTGGAGTTCAAATCCCACTACAGCAACTGGGGAATGGAAATGAATGAATAAACCTGGAATAAAATGACAGTCTTGTTACTAAGGACCATGAAATGATCAGATTGCTGTTAAAAACCGATCTAGTAAACTCCAGTCTCCTCCTGCAGTGTGGGAAATCTGTCATCCTTTCCCAGTTTGACCCTCTGAGTCAGAGCAACGTGGCAGAAACTTTACCCCAAAACCGTGGGTGTCCCTACACCGCATCAACAACAGCAATTTGGGGGTGTGGAGGGGTTCTCACCACCACCTTTGAAAAGGTAGTAGTTGTGGGCAATAAATAGCAAGCAGAAGAGTGCCAAATATATTTGGAATCCTCAACATGATGTTGAATATTTAGTGATAGGAATAGGGCGAGTCATGGTTAAGTGTTAATCCCACATGGACATTTCTAACATGTGGTCGTGTAAACATGCCTCCTGCCTCTGGTATCTAGCTGTTCAACTCAATACAGCACAGAGAGAAGCCCTTTGGCCCAAACTAGTCCACGCCAATCAAAATGGCCATCCACTCTAACCCATTTCTCTGCACTTGGCCCATATCCTTCTAATCCTTTCCTATTCATGTATTTGTCCAAATGTCGTTTAAATACTGTTAATGTACCCACCTCAACCACATATGTGTACCACCCTCAGTATGAAAAAGTTGTTCCTCAGGTTCCCTTTTATTCTTTCCCCTCTAGTCCTCGATTCCCCAAACCTTGGGAAACAGACTGAGTGTATTCACCCTCCCTATGCCTCTCGTGAATTTATACATAAGATCCCCCTCAGTCTCCTATGCTCTAAAGGAAAAAGTCGTAGCTTGTCCAGCCTCTTTCTATAACTCAGTCCCTTGAGTCCTGACAACATCCTTGTAAGTTTCTTATAGAACATAGAACATAGAAAAATACAACGCAGTACAGGCCCTTCGGCCCTCGATGTTGCACCGACCGAAGCCTACCTAACCTACACTAGCCCATATGCTTATCCAATGCCTGCTTGAATGACCATAAAGAGGGAGAGTCCACCACTGATACTGGCAGAGCATTCCATGAACTCACAACCCACTGAGTAAAGAATCTACTCCTAACATCTGTCCTATACCAACCTCCCCTTAATTTAAAGCTGTGCCCCCTAGTAACAACTGACTCCATATGCGGAAGAATTCTCACTGTCAACCCTATCTAAACCCCTAATCATCTTGTACACCTCTATCAAATCTCCCCTAAACCTTTTCTCCAATGAGAACAGCCCCAAGTGCCTCAGCTTTTCCTCATACGATCTTCCTACCATGCCAGGCAACATCCTGGTAAACCTCCTCTGCACCCGTTCCAGTGCCTCCACATCCTTCCTATAGTATGGCGACCAAAACTGTACACAATACACCAGATAAAGCCGCACCAGAGTCTTATACAACTGCAACACGACCTCAGGACTCCGGAACTCAATTACTCTACCAATAAAAGCCAGTACGCCATATGCCTTCTTCACTGCACTATTTACCTGGGTGGCAACTTTCAAAGATCTGTGTACATGGACACCAAGATCCCTCTGCTCATCCACACTACCAAGTATCCGACCATTAGCCCAGTACCCCATCTTCTTGTTACTCTTACCAAAGTGAATCACTTCACACTTAGCTACATTGAACTCCATTTGCCACCTTTCTGCCAAGCTCTGCAACTTATCTGTATCCCGCTGTAACCTGCCACATCCTTCTTCGCTGTCCACCACTCCACCAACTTTCGTATCATCCACAAACTTGCTCACCCAGCCTTCAAGCCCCTCCTCCAGGTCATTTATAAAAATGACAAACAGCAATGGTCCCAAAACAGATCCTTGTGGAACACCGCTAGTAACTGCACTCCAAGATGAACCTTTACCATCAACTACTACCCTCTGTCTTCTTCCAGCCAGCCAATTCCTAATCCAAACCTCTAATGCACTCTCAATGCCATACCTCCGTAATTTTTGCAGTAGCCTACCATGGGGTACCTTATCGAACGCCTTGCTAAAATCCATATACACCACATCTACTGCTTTACCCTCGTCCACTTCCTTAGTCACCTTCTCAAAGAACTCAATAAGGTTTGTGAGGCAATTCTTTCCAGTTTAATAACATCCTTCCTACAGCAAGATGACCAAGACTGAACACAATACTCTATGTGTGGCCTCACCAATGTCCTGTACAACTGCAACATAACTTCCCAACTTCTATACTCAATGCCCTGACTGATGAAGGCTAGTGTGTGGACACACCAGTCGCGTGGAACCGAAACCTTCCATCACTCTAATCCAAGTGCCAGGCCAGAAATGTTCCCATCACTGTTAACAATCACGTCCATTTTAAGGCAGAAATGCTTCGCTTTCTACACATTTTCTAGGGACGCTAAAATACAGGCCTGGGGGTGCTCTGGGAAACGGCAGAGAAACAGGCCAGGAACTCATGGACAACCATATCTGAATGCTCAGCAGAACTTTGAGAGTGGGCAAAAGTGAGGACTGCAGATGCTGGAAATCACAGTCTAGATTAGAGTGGTGCTGGAAAAGCACAGTAGGTCAGGCAGCATCCAAGGAGCAGGAAAATCGACATTTCGGGCAAAAGCCCTTCATCAGGAATCCAGATCTAATCCTTCATCTAATCCAGAACTTTGAGAGTGGCCCATTAAAGAGTTAAGCTCAGCACTGAAATGGTTGGAAAGTAAACAAAGAGAAAGCACGAGATGGGACAGTTCACACTGCAAACACAAATAGAACATAAGAAACATGTCAGCCCCAGACCAGTAAAGGGGGGGGGGGGGGGGGGGGGGGGAGGTTTTGTTTTTACAGCAGCTCACTACTCTCAAGCAACTGGCAGGCTGAAAATGAAAAGCCAATTTCGAGTGTATCGGATGTGGTTAGGGCAAGTGGAAGCCAAGAGGAAGCACAGGGTGGAGAGTGGTAAGTCTGGACCATACGTGATATACCACACTGTGTTACAACAAGCGGAAATACGTTACCTTGAAACACACTACAGCGGCAAAAGAGGGAGCAAACAAAAAAGGCTACTGTCACTAAGTAAACTGGCAAACATCTTGAGAGAAGGAAGGAAGCTAGTGAACGGCAGACTAGCATGTATGAGCCAAAGGGGTGTTAATACATGTCACTGCTCTCCACAGGCCAGCAGGATGTGGGCTCACGGAGGCGTGCGTAGCCAAATTGAAACCGCACAGCACATTTTTCATCTGCAGCCGGTTAGGCAGCAAGCAGCACGCCCTCAGCACTAATCTGATCAGCAAAGTTAGAAACAGCAGATCCCCCCTAAACCTGCCTCTTAGCGCGTGGCGTTAGCCGTCTCGGTCTCCCTGCTGATGTTCTCACCGTCTCAGCCCCAGCTTCTCGATGCCTTGAAAGGGGACAGTGAGAAACGCTGCCACCGCAGGCCATTCGCATCAGTGCTGTCCCTTTATCAGTGCTTCTCCCCCACTTTGCTGTTTTTCTCAGAATCTCATAAGTCAGTCCTACTTGCTTGTGTCGCTGTGATCGTTTGCATGCCCCTGGGTAATCTGGATCCAGCAGCTTCATTTTAAGGGAGTGCACCCTGTAATGGCCCACGTGAAACTATTTCTCCTCCGTTTGTTTTTAAGAGCAGAGGATGCGAACGAGCCAAGGACCAGAATAACCAGCAGCCCAGAGGAGCACAGGCAATGGCAAGTTTGACTCGGGATACGTACACAAGTTACTCTGTAACTGCAAAGTTAATCAGTTTATCTGTTCAATAAACCTACGCAAGGAATGAAGGGACATGGACCAATGGCAGGCAGAAGGGATTAGTTTAATTTGGCGCCATGTTTGGCACATGGTGGGCCAAAGGGCCTGGTCCTGTGCTGTGCTGTCCTATGTCCTAAACCAGCTCGTAATTTGGGCGGCACGCTGGCTCAGTGGTTAGCACTGCTCCCTCACAGGGCCAGGGACCTGGGTTTGATTCCGGTCTCGGGCAACTGACTGTGTGGAGTTTGCACATTCTCCCTGTGTCTGCGTGGGCTTCCTCGGGATGCTCCTGTTTCCTCCCACAGTCCAAAGATGTGCAGGTTAGGTGAACTGGCCATGTAAATTGCCCATAGTGTCAGGGGTAAATAAAGGGTAGGGGAGTGGGTCTGGGTGGGTTACGCTTCAGAGGGTTGGTGTGGACTTGTGGGGCCGAAGGGCCTGTCTCCACACTGTAGGGAATCGAATCTAATCTGATCTTCAACTACGTAGTACCCAGGCTACTCAGTGAGCCAATATAAGGGCTGTGAATGAATTTTTTTTTATAGTAGCGATTCAGTGTTAAGGAACACAATACGAGAGTAGAACATCTTTCTCAATTCCATTTTAATACATAACTCCTGGTTCCCAGGGCCATCGGCCACAGAAAAGAGTTTCTCCCCAGTAACATAGAAAGTAGGAATTTCTAATAGGGAGATCATGTTGTAGCTGTACAGGACATTGATGAGGCCACTTTTGGAATATTGTGTTCGATTCTGGTCTCCAGCCTATTGTTGGTAAACTTGAAAGGGTTCAGACAAGATGTACAAAGACGTTGCCAAGTTGGAGGATTTGAGCCACATGGAGAGGCTGAAGAGGCTCGGACTGTTTTCCCTGGAGCGCCGGTGGCTGAGGGGTGACCTTATAGAGAGGTTGATACAATCATAAGGGGCATGGATAGGTTAAATAGACTTTTTCACTGGGTAGGCGAGTCCAAAACTAGAGGGCATAGGTTTAGGGTGAGGGGGGAAAATGATATAAAAGGGACCCCAATGGGCAACATTTTTCATGCAGAGGTTGGTGCATGTATGGAATGAGCTGCTAGTAGGAATGGTGGAGGCTGGTACAATATTTGAAAGGCTGGGTACATGAATAGAAAGAGTTTAGAGGGATATGGGCCAAATGCTGGCAAATGGGACTAGATTAGTTTAGGACATCTGTCAGTATGGACGAATTGGACTGAAGGGTCTGTTTCCGTGCTGTACATCTCCATGACTCTGTGAATTAGGGAGGTGAGATTCGAGAGTAAACATCACTATAGTTCAGTTTGCCCCAAGTTTTTATATCTGTGCTGTAAACTGTGTAATACACATTACACAGAAAGTGGCATTAAATAAATACCGATGTTGGTCTGAGGTAATTCACACTAAAGTATAACGAGAACTCTCTTCGAACTGAAAGAGATTGGAAAATCTTGCATCCTCCGGTACCTGACATGACCATCGGACTCTTGGACTGCTTTCCAGGGTAAAGTGTTGCAAAGCAGCAGCCAATTTGGGCACAGCAAACCACGTGAACCAGCAAGAATAACAAGGTCACTTGTACTGTGATGTTATCGGATGGATTAATATTGACCAGAACATCTTGAAAATCTCCCCTGCACTTCTTCAAAATAAGGCACCGAGATCTTTCACAGCCACCCCAACAGACAGATTAGAATTAGATATTGTTGCCCCGTGTACCCAAGTATAGGAACGCAGGAGTCCAGTGAAAAACGGTCAAAGTCGCCATTCTCCAGCTCCATCTTGGTTATAAACACCAGAATTTTATGAAGAGCAACAGCAGAAATAACAGAGAGCCAAAAAGAAAGAAAAACATTCAGATTTCAAAGTTGAAAGTTGTTCTCTCTGTCAAGGTTGTTTGGAATGCACAGCCACTGATGCAGCCACGGCCTGGGGGGGCCAGGTCAGTCTGCAAGTCTTGTGTTGGTCACCAGGGTGAGCTACGTTCTGACCCACTCTTGCTGCTAATACCATTCTGCCTTCGATCGCTGGGAGGAACCATATCCGCCACCTCTGATTGCGCCGTAAGGAAGCATATTCGCTGCTTCTAATCGCCGGGAGGAACCACAATGGCCACCTTCACCTCTGACAGTGCAATGCTCCCAAGGCACCGCCCTGGAGCATTTTGCCTAAATGACGGTGTTGAAGATCTCACATGACCAAGAATGTCATGACTCAAAAGGCAAACATACGAGCAACCTGCCACACTGCAGCTAACTAGGGATGGAAAACAAACTGCAAGGTGGAATGGAAGAAACTTCTCCCTACTTTGAAACTGTTGTACATCTGGCCAACACATACATACTCTGGGCACCACAGAACACTTTCTTTCACCTAAAAAGCTCCCTATTTCCTGCGAAGCTCAAGTTCCAGAACTCTTCCATAGCATTCCAGCACTACTCCAAACAAACAATAATGATTTATCATCAAACCTCAAATATGAAAATAACTTCTGAATAATTGTAAGATTTTTGCAATAGTTTATTAGGCAATATCATCTAAAAGATGATTTCCCTCAGATTTTCTATATATGCCACATACCAACATTTAGAAGCAAAACAAGACAGAACTGGGCCAACCCTTCAGTTTATTCACTCTGAATGTTCTGTTCCGAGACAATGATTAAGATTTTCTGCATTTGCTGGATCATTGGACACACTTGCTTTATGGAAAAATGCAGCTGAATATCTTGCCTTACAGTCCAAAGACTACACTCATACCTCCTTCAAATATCCTTCCTGGTCTGATGGTGTGGCAAAAAAATACTTCAGCTTTGTTTTAAGTCATCATGTACTTTTCGTAACTGAACCTGGTTCACACCGTTTCAACTTTCAAAATGTCAGAGTGCAGCAGTGAGAGACCTTGGTACAGCACTAATATGATCAGACTAATTGAGAACTTTGATGGTGAGGCCATAATGGACACAGTATTAACATTGGCCCAAGTGTGGACAGTGCCAGGAACTCCATTACCAATGCATGGGAACATTTTCAACATTACAATAGGGGGACAGAGATCATGGCTGCTGCTCAAAATACCACCCCAAGCTGAAAGTGCATGAATCCATGTGATTGCCAGGCCCAGGGACTTGGAGAAAGTGAGAACTGCAGATGCTGGGGACCAGAGTTGAAAAATGTGGTGCTGGAAAAACACAGCAGGCCAGGCAGTATCTGAGGAGCAGGAGAATCGATGTTTCGGCTGTAAGCCCTTCTTCAGGAAGAAGGGCTTATGCCTGAAACGTCGATTCTCCTGCTCCTCGGATGCTGCCTGACCTGCTGTGTTTTTCCAGCACCACATTTTTCAGGCCCAGGGGCTTTCCAATTATAAAAACTAGCTCTGCGCCAACAATGCCTCATTTAGGAAGCAATGATAGTTGGTGCCCTTATTCCTCTGAGATTCGTCAGCAACAATTAAGAACTTTGTTTTTTTGCTGCCTTTTGCTTTGTACTGTAAAGAAACAGCCCCACCCTGTGTAACAGGCTTTCTCTGAAAAGGTAACAGGAGTTAAATTGGCTTAGCCTAATATGCTTAGCAAGGTAAGAGTTGGAAACTTTAAAGAGGAAGTCACCAATCATTGGCTGAAGCAAAATTTATAAAAGTAACCAAAACAGATTTCATAATGGCTGTGTTTGCAAAAAGTGATACAATTCTTTAAAGTGTTGACAGGGTTAATGCAGTGGATGTGGTATATGTGGACTTTCAGCTCGGTTTTGGCAGGTGAGGCTGCTGGAAGCTATTGGAGAGGATTAACAGATTGACTCTTGAAGAAACAGCTACCAGTGAAGCCAAGCTGCTTAAATGGGCAAGTAGTGTGTAGAGTCTAAAGTCAGCTTCTTAGAACTATTGCAGGAAAGTAGTAATAAATCAATTCTATTCTGGAACTTTTGATTAGATTAGATTAGATTAGATTACTTATAGTGTGGAAACAGGCCCTTCGGCCCAACAAGTCCACACTGACCCGCAACCCACCCAGACCCATTCCCTTACATTTACCCCTTTACCTAACACTACAGGCAATTTAGCATGGTCAATTCACCTAACCTGCACATTTTTGGATTGTGGGAGGAAACCGGAGCACCCGGAGGAAACCCACGCAGACACGGGGAGAATGTGCAAACTCCACACAGAGAGTCGCCTGAGGCGGGGAATTGAACCCGGGTCTCTGGCGCTATGAGGCAGCAGTGCTAACCACTGTGCCACCATGCCGCCCACAAACTTCTTTTGTTTACTGCCAGTTTCTGAGTGAGAGGTGCAAATGAACCTCAGAGAGCACAAGAATCACCAGGACTCATGTAGTACCACTGCCTGCACAGTTATCATTTAGAAGGAGGTCTGCAAGGTACTGAGGCTAAACCATGAGAGTGACAGCTCTCAAGATCACAAGTCACATTTAACCGAGTGTGTGGCAACAAGGAGCCCTGGTTAAACTGGAATCAATGGGTATCGGGGGGGGGAGCGAACTCTCCACTGACTACGCACTCAGAGGCTGGGAATACTGCAAGCGAGTAACTCACCTCCCAACTCCTCAAAGCCTGTCCACCATTGACAAGGCACACGTCAGGAGAGTGATGGAATACTCAGATGGGGTAGTGTGAATCTGGAACTCCCTGTCTTTAAGTGCGGCAGAGCTGAAACTCTCATAGCATTTCGATAGGCACTTGTGAAGCCAAATGCTGGAGAATGGGATTAGAATAGTTGGGTGTTTGTTTTTGACTGACATGTGATGGGCTGAAGGACCTGTGTGATACTGTAACATCTCTATGACTCGAAGCACAGCTTTGAAAGAGTTTTTTCATAAAATGCCTCCCAGGGGGAAACAGGCCATCAAGTCCACACTGACCCTATGAAGAGTAATCCACCCAGACCCATTCCCCTATGCTATTATTCTACATTTCCCCCAACTAATGCACATAACCTACACACCTTTGGACACTATGGGGCAATTTCCCACGGTAAAAACAATAGCTGCAGATGCTGGAAACCAGATTCTGGATTAGTGGTGCTGGAAGAGCACAGCAGTTCAGGCAGCATCCAACGAGCAGCAAAATCGACGTTTCGGGCAAAAGCCCTTCATCAGGAATAAAGGCAGTGAGCCTGAAGCATGGAGAGATAAACTAGAGGAGGGTGGGGTGGGGAGAGAGTAGCATAGAGTACAATGGGTGAGTGGGGGAGGGAATGAAGGTCAGGGAGGGGAGGGTGGAGTGGATAGGTGGAAAAGGAGCTAGGCAGGTCGGACAAGTCCGGAAAAGTCAAGGGGACAGTGCTGAGCTGGAAGTTTGAAACTAGGGTGAGGTGGGGGAAGGGGAAATGAGGAAACTGTTGAAGTCCACATTGATGCCCTGGGGTTGAAGTGTTCCGAGGCGGAAGATGAGGCATTCTTCCTCCAGGCGTCTGGTGGTGAGGGAGCGGCGGTGAAGGAGGCCCAGGACCTCCATGTCCTCGGCAGAGTGGGAGGGGGAGGTGAAATGTTGGGCCACGGGGTGGTTTGGTTGATTGGTGCGGGTGTCTCGGAGATGTTCCCTAAAGCGCTCTGCTAGGAGGCGCCCAGTCTCCCCAACGTAGAGGAGACCACATCGGGAGCAACGGGATACAATAAATGATATTAGTGGATGTGCAGGTAAAACTTTGATGGAAGGGGGGCAGATATGGCGATTTCTCCGCCTCCGCCGTATCTGCTCCCAGGAGGACCAGTTCCACCATAGAACACACTAGATGGCCTCCTTCTTTAGAGACCACAATTTCCCTTCCCACGTGGTTAAAGATGCCCTCCAACGCATCCACATCCCGCACCTCTGCCCTCAGACCCCACCCCTCCAACCGTAACAAGGACAGAACGCCCCTGGTGCTCACCTTCCACCCTACAAACCTTCGCATAAACCAAATCATCCGCCGACATTTCCACCACCTCCAAAAGAGACCCCACCACCAGGGATATATTTCCCTCCCCACCCCTTTCCGCCTTCCGCAAAGACCGTTCCCTCCGTGACTACCTGGTCAGGTCCACACCCCCCTACGACCCACCCTCCCATTCTGGCACTTTCCCCTGCCACCGCAGGAACTGTAAAACCTGCGCCCACACCTCCTCCCTCACCTCTATCCAAGGACCTAAAGGAGCCTTCCACATCCATCAAAGTTTTACCTGCACATCCACTAATATCATTTATTGTATCCGTTGCTCCCGATGTGGTCTCCTCTACATTGGGGAGACTGGGCGCCTCCTAGCAGAGCGCTTTAGGGAACATCTCCGGGACACCCGCACCAATCAACAACACCGCCCGTGGCCCAACATTTCAACTCCCCCTCCCACTCTGCCGAGGACATGGAGGTCCTGGGCCTCCTTCACCACCGCTCCCTCACCACCAGACGCCTGGAGGAAGAACGCCTCATCTTCTGCCTCGGAACACTTCAACCCCAGGGCATCAATGTGGACTTCAAAAGCTTCCTCATTTCCCCTTCCCCCACCTCATCCTGGTTTCAAACTTCCAGTTCAACACTGTCCCCATGACTTGTCCGGACTTGTCCTACCTGCCTATCTCCTTTTCCACCTATCCACTCCACCCTCTCCTCCTTGACCTATCACCTTCATCTCCTCCCCCACTCACCCATTGTACTCTATGCTACTCTCTCCCCACCCCACCCTCCTCTAGCTTATCTCTCCACGCTTCAGGCTCACTGCCTTTATTCCTGATGAAGGGCTTTTTGCCGGAAACGTCGATTTCGCTGCTTGTTGGATGCTGCCTGAACTGCTGTGCTCTTCCAGCACCACTAATCCAGGCAATTTCCCATGACCAATCTGCCTAACCTGCACATCTTTGGACTGTGGGAGGAAACCGGAGCACTCGGAGGAAACCCATGCAGACACGGGGAGAATGTGCAAATTCCACATAGTCAGTTGCCCGAGGCTGGAATTGAAGCAGAGTCCCTGGTGCTATGGGGCATCAGTGCTAACCACTGAGCCACCGTGCTGCTTATAGTTAAACACTCATTTAGCGAACGGGCAAACAAAAGTTCTTCAGCATTCACAAAGAAAGGTGCTATTTGCAGGATAGGAACACAGTAGCCCCCACAAATTAATCTTTTCAGCATCAATCAAGGTACAGGCTTACTTCCAGAATGAAAGGCACGACTGGAATGAAGGTGTGGGTACAGTCGGAGAGCAGAGTCAGTGCACGGACACAGTGTAATCGCAGAGGGAAGAAACGGGCTGTGGGCACCAACCTGAAAAACAAATTCAAGGCAGAAAATAATCACTCCTGTTCCCCAACAGTATTAATCGTGTACACACACACACACACACATACACGTATACACACACACACACACACGAACACATACACACGTACACACACACACACACACATGCCTGCGTTGTCTTTATTACCAGGGTTATTACATAAGAGAAGGCATGCAACAAATCAGCTTAAACCTTTAAGGCTGCTTGGTCATTTTTAACCCCGATTCCAATAAAATTTAACGTGTAAATGTTTCACATTTGCATTTGAAATGCATTTTATTTTATTAAGTCCTGTCACTGGATTTATCTGCTCATTGATCCTTGTCCTCCTCGGCTTCAGATTAATGAGTGCAGCTGCCTGGTGGACCAGGAGGGCACAAGATGATAATTACACATTTAACTGGGCCCTGAATGTTGCCTTTTTCTTTTTTTATAGAATCCCTACAGTGTGGAAACTGGCCATTTGGCCCATTGAGTCCATACTGACCCCACTGAAGAGCATCCCACCTGGACCCACCCCGCTACCTTAGCCTTATTACCATCCCCCATGATTATCCACCCAATGTAAACATCCTTAGGGGAACACTATGGGCAATTTCGCATGGCCACTCCACCTTAACCTGTACACCTTTGGACTGTGGGAGGAAACCGGAGCACACGCAGACAGGGGGAGAACGTGCAAACTTCATACAGTCGCCCAAGGCTGGAATCGAAGTCGGGTCCCTGATGCTATAAGGCAGCAGTCGAGAGTGTGGTGCTGGAAAAGCACAGCAGATCAGGCAGCATCCGAGGAGCAGGAGGATTGATGTTTTGGTCATAAGCCCTTCATCAGGAAAGAGGCTTGTGGCCTGGGACTGAGAGATAAATGTGAGGGGGGGTGGGGTTGGTGGGGTTGGTGGGGAGGGGGAAGGAAGCTGAGAAAGAGGGATGAAGGTGAGGGAGAATGTGATAGGTTAGAGGGGGAGTGATGGACAGGTCCGGAGGGCGGTGCCGAGTTGGAGGCTTGGGACTGAGATAATGTGGGGGGAGGGGAAATGAGGAAGCTGTTGAAATCCACATTTATCCTGTGTAGTTGCAGGGTCCCAATGCCGAACATGATGCGTTCCTCCTCCAGGGGTCGGGTGGTAACAGCTTGGTGATGGAGGAGGCCCAAGACCTGCATGTCCTTGATGGAGTGGGAGGGGGAGTTGAAGCGTTCAGCCACGGAGCGGTGGGGTTTGTGGGTGTGGGTGTCCTAGAGATGCCTGGGAAAGTGTGGCTCTGAGCTGTGAGGCAGCAATGCTAACCACTGAGCCACTGTGCCACCCTTTAATTTGCCTTATTCTCATATTTGGTGTCATGGCTTATGAGCAGTTGTCAGAGACACTGGTCTGCTCTCGGCCTCTTGACATCACCGAGGGGTAGATGGGAGTTTAATTGGGATAAGTGCAAAGTATTGCATTTCAGGAATACAAACAAGGATAGGTCTTATACAATTAATGGTCGGGCCCTGGGTAGAAGAGAGAGTCCTAAGGACTGAGGGACATAATTCTTTGAAATTTGCATCACGGATAGACAGGGTGGTTAAGAAGGCATTTAGCACACTAGCCTTCATTGAGTATAGAAGTTGGACACCATGTTGTACAGAAAATTGGTGAGGTCTCTTCGGGAGTACTGTGTACAGTTCTGCTCGCCCTGTTATAGGAAGGGTATTATTAAACTGGAGAAGGCTGGGAAAGGATTTACCAGGATGTTGTTGGGAATGGAGGGATAGAAGGATGTTTGAGATATAAACATAGACTGGAAAACTGGGATTCTGTTCACTGAAGGTTGAGGGGTGACGTTACTGACTTTTATTAAATCATATGGGACATGGATAAGGTCAATAGCAAAGGTCTTTTCCCGAGGGTGGGACAGTCCAATATGAGGGAGTTTTTTTTTAAGATGAGAGGAGAATGCTCCAAAAAGGACATGAGGGGCAACATTTTTGTTTTGCACAGAGGGTGGTTAGTGTGTGGAATGAACTTCCAGAGGAAGTGTGGATGCAGGTACAGTTACACCGTTTAAAAGACATTTGGATAAGTACATGAATAGGAAAGGTTTGGAGGGATAGGGACCAGGAGCAGGCAGGTGGGAGTAGTTTAGTTTGGGATTATGTTCGGCATGGACTGGTTAGACCAAAAGGTTTCTGTGCCATGTGACTTTATGACAGAAAGAGAGAATGTGTAAACATTGTGGTCTGGTGGTAGAAGACTTATCTTGGAAACTATTCTCCTGTTGCAACCTGACTTCTTCCCACCAAAACACGAGGATCACTATCACACAACAGAAACAATGACTTGCATTTATATGACACCAATATCACAGTAAGCCAAAGAGTGTTTGCCTCCCCTAACATCCTCAAAGCAAATCCTGTACATTTTTTCATTCATTTAGAGTGCATTTTGTTTACACGCAATCTTACTGAATGATTCGGAAAGCAAGTACTTGTACTTGTAAAGCACTTTACAGCCAGAGTTCACTTTGACCAAACTTACAACTCCTTGGATGCTGGAAACCCAGAATAAGAAAGCGTTGGAAATGCTTAGTAGGTCAGACAGCCTCAAAGAGCATAAAGTATCCTATCCTGTCCTATCCCAACAGTCACTGCATCAGAGGTCAGATCAGTTTTCCTTCGTGTGAATCCAAGGAAAGTGATGGGACCAGACGCACTCAGAGCATGCGCAGATCAACTGCAGATGTCTTCTCGGACATCTTCAACCTCTCCCTGCAGCAGGCCACTGTCCCTCCTGTTTCAAGAGGGCCAACATCATCCCTGTGCCTAAGAAGGCTCATGCAGCATGTCTCAATGACTACCGCCCAGTGGCCCTAACTTCGGTGGTCATGAAGTGCTTTGAAAGGCTGGTCATGGCAGTAATCAACTCCAGCCTCCCCACTACTCCTGACCCACTCCAATTTGCCTATTGGACCAACAGATCCTTGTTAGATGCCGTTTCACTTGCCCTTCACTCCTCCCTTGAACATCTTGACACCAAGAACAGCTATGTAAGAATCCTACTCATTGACTACAGTTCAGCTTTCAACATTATTATCCCCTCAAGACTGATTACTAAACTTAGTAATCTCAGACTAAGTCCCTCTCTCTGCAACTGGATCCTTAGCTTCCTGACCTACAGGCCACAATCAGTGAAGATTGGGTGCAATATTTCAGCCTCACTAGCACTCAATACTGAAGCCCCCCAAGGGTGCACACTCAGCCCCCTACGGTACTCATGGTATACCCATGATTGCATCGCCAAATACCAGACTAACGCCATCTACAAGTTCACTGATGACACCACCATGGTCAGTCGAACTTCAGATAGCGGCAAAATAGACTACAGACGGGAGGTGGAAGACCTGAGAAAAACTGAGCTCTCAATGCCGACAAAACCAAGGAACTCATTATTGACTTTCGGCAGGATGTAACTCATACCCCCCTATACATTAACAGGACAGAGGTGGAAAGAGTGGAGAGTGTCAAGCTCCTGGGAGTGGTCATCCATAACAACCTTTTGTGGATGCACTGGTTACAAAGGCCCAACAATATCTCTTCTTCCTCAGGCAGCTGAGAAAATTTGGGCATGACGGTGAAAACCCTTGCCAACTTTTATAGGTGCGCCATTGAGAGCATTCTGTCTGGATGTATCCCCCCCCCCCACCCCTTCTCCGACCTATCACCTTCACCTTAACCTCTTTCCACCTATCGCATTCCCAACGCCCCTCCCCCAAGTCCCTCCTCCCTACCTTTTATCTTAGCCTGCTTGGCACACCGTCCTCATTCCTGAAGATGGGCTTATGCCTGAAATGTTGATTCTCCTGCTCCTTGGATGCTGCCTGACCTGCTGCGCTTTTCCAGCAACACATTTTTCAGCTCTGTATCACTAAATGGCAACTGTACTATTCAAGATCGGAGACGGTTACAGAGAGTGGTGAACTCAGCCCAGACAATCACAAAGGTCAACCTCCCATCTATAGAATCCATCTACCAGGCCCACTGTCAAGGAAAGGCCACCAGCATTCTCAAAGATCCATCCCACCCTGGCAATGTTTTTCTACAACCTCTACCAGTGGGGGGAAGGTACAAAAGCCTGAACACACACACCAGCCGGTTTTGAAACAGTTTCCACCCTACTGTTGTTAGAATACTGAATGGGCTCACAAACTTTTAACATTCACCTGTACCTGTGTTTTTGCCGCTGTTTACCTACTAGTTAAATAGCATAGATAAGTAAATATGAGATCTGTCTGTATTGCTCGCAAGACAAAGCTTTTCACTATGCCTCAGTACATGTGACAATAAATTCCGTTCAATTCAGTTTCTTCTAATCTCCTGCCCTTTACCTTAAATATGCCCCTGCTTTTTGGTCCCTTAATGAAGGGGAAAAGCTCCTTCTTATCCACCCCATCGATGCCCCTCAGAATTGTATATGTCACAATCAGGTTCTCCCTCAGATGTCTCTGCTCCAAGGAAAACAATCCAGTCTGCTTTGTCTTCCTTCAGCACGGAATCTCTCCAGTCCAGGCAACATCATGGTGAACCTCCTCTGCATCCTCTCTAATGCAATCACATCCTTTCATTCAAATTATTTGTTCATTCATCAACATTGAGGGCATCACTGGCTAGAACAGCATTTATTGCCCATCCCTAATTGCCCAGAGGACTGTTAAGAGTCACCCACATTGCTGTGGGTTGGGAATATATGAGCAGGGAGATCATGATAGAGCTGTTGGTTAGGACACAGTTGGGGAGTACTATGAGCAGTCTTGATCACGGTGGGGAGGGGGGGGGGGGGGGGGGGGGGTGATGGCCGGGTGGAATTGTCACTGTACTGTTAATCTAGAGACCCAGATTAGGCCAGACCAGATAAGGATTGCAGTTTCCTTCAAAGGGACATTAGTGACCCAGATGGGTTTTCCCCGACAATTGGCAGTGGTTTCATGGTCATCATTAGACTCTTAACTCCAAATCCTTATATCAAATTCAAATTCCACCATTTGCCAAAGTGGGATTCAAACCCAGGTCCCCAGAACACTACCTGGGTGTCTAGATTAATAGTACAGCAACATTACCAGCCGGCCATCAACATCCACCCCCCCCGCCCACCTTGATCAGAACTGCACATAGTGCTCCAACTGTGACCTAAGCAACATCTTACACAGCTCTAACACTCATATACTCAATGCCTTGACTAACAAAGGCAAGTTTTCCATTGGCTATTTTAAATATCTTGCCCTGCTGCCCTCAAGGATCTATGGCGAGTCCAACAGTGTATTGAGTTCTCTCCTTGCCTTGCTCGTCTGCCCTAAATGCATCACCTCACAGTTAACAGGATTAAACTCTACTGTTCAGCCCTCCTAGAGCATACGGCTTCCATCCTTGTTATTTATCCAAGGTTTGGAATGCCCACCCCCTCCCCCCAAGCATTTCCATTCTCACTCCGCATGGTTCCCCTTTGACCAAATATCCAGTTGCCTGTTCTAATACTTCATTGACTCCAGGTCAGGTTCTAACTCTGTTAACAGGTTTTGAGCAAGTCAGCCTCAAGCCCTCAGGGTCAAACCTCATTTAATATTGCTTCTGTGAAGTGCCTTGAGACAGTTCGCTATATCAATGCACAGTGTAAGCGAATTTAACAACAACCATTGATTAAGGTGGCAGCTGCAACCACGCATATATTTTTGGAGTAGTGCTCACCTTTACATTGAAAGGAGACACTAAGAAGAAGAAAGTCAACTAGGTTAAACATAAAGCAGAGATACACACTTAGAGATCAGGTTACTATCACAGCAGTAAACTGTTCTGTCTGTTTGATGAAGTTGCTACTGGAAAATTCACATGTTTACAGTCATACTGCATGAGCATAAAGTGCACAGAATTGCTCAGCTGAAGGAGACAGAAATTTCCCTCCATTGACCAGCAAGCTATGGGTTAATCTTGGCTACACTCCCCCATGACCGACCTCGTAATATTAATCATCAATTCCGTTTAGCCGCACTGCTTGTAATTAAGACGAGTGTCAACGTGCATCACAATCTCGGCATTTCTTTTCTCATGGAAAATAAAGATGACCCATTTGTAGCCCTCAGTCTTGTAGCCAGACTGTTCATCTCGCTGGAAGAAACGACGTGCTCCTTCAGTTAAAAAAAATCACACAACACCAGGCTACAGTCCAACAGGTTTATGTGGAAGTACAAGCTTTCAGGGCACTGCTCCTTCGACAGGTAGCTAGTGGGGTAGGATCACAGGACACAAAATTTATAGTAAAAGCTCAAAGTGTCATCCAACTGATGTGATGCAGTGAACAAACCTAGATTGCTGTTAAGTCTTTCATCACTTTGAAAGGGAATGCGGGTTTCGATTAAAGACTTAACAGCAATCTAGGTTGGTTCACTGCATCGCAAAGTGTGACACTTTGATCTTTTGCTATAAATTCTGTGCCCTATGACCCTGCCTCACTGGGTACTTGACAAAGCAACAGCACTCCGAAAGCTAGTGCTTCCAATTAAACCTGTTGGATTATAACCTGGTGTTGTGTGATTTTTAACTCTGTCTACCCCAGTCCAACACTGGCTCCTCCAAATCATTACTCCTTCAGGAAATAGCTGAGAGCATTCAGTTCACACAAAGCAGAAACATCTAGACTGGAGATGGACTTGCTAAAATGTATGTAACAGGATGGGACCACAGATTTAGATAATGGGGAGAGATTCTGTACACAAGATGGGTATTCCCTGGAGTGTTGTGATTGAACATTTTTTGTTTTGGATTTTGGATGGAGTTGAAACACCAGGACCTTTTCCAGCATAGGAGATTGGGGTATGACCTTTTGGAGGTTTAGAAAATCATGATGGGTATACATAAGGTGAATGACAAGAGCCTTTTCCCTCAGGTGGGGAGAGTTCAAGATGAGCGGACAGGGTTTTTTTAAGGTGAGAGGAGGAAGATTTAGAAGGGCAAGGGGTAACTTTTTTTTACACAGAGATTGGTTCGTGCGTGGAATGAACTGCCAGAGAATGTGGTGGATGCAGGTACAGTGACAAAATTTAAAACATTTTTTATTCGTTCGTGAAGAGGAAAGGTTTGGAGGGATATGGGTCAAGCGCAGGCAGGTGGAACTAGTCTAGCTTGGGATTATGGTCGGTATGGACTGGTTGGACCGATGGGTCTGTTTCTGTGCTGGATGACTTCATGAAAAGATAGAGAAGAGAAATATAAGGTGACATAACTCTAAAATCAGACTGAAGTCATGCAGGAAACATTGCCCATCCATCAGGTGAAGAAAAGAGTGGAACTCCATTCCAAAATAAAAAGCAGATCGTAACTCAATAATTTCAAATACACTGCTGCTTGACATGTCGATTTTAAGGGATATGGAGCCAGAGTGGATGGGATTAGGACACTGATCAGTAACGAACTCACTGAATGATCGGCCTTGTTAACTATCAGCACAGGAAGTTTCGAGATATTTTCTTTCGGAGCACATGACCAAGGAGGTGTATTTTTAATGCAATCGCAGCTCAGCTGCAAGGCCACAATCTCAAGCCTCAAAATCCAACACGCGCCTGTCCAACAAGCTGTCTGCCCAATGCTCATTGGGACACTCCTGGTAGCTGGTGAGGCATTGGTACATACGGAGCACATAGCAGCAAGGCCTTTGGCTGACTGCAGATGTTTCACAGGAACATGTCGTGCGTATCCAAGACTCACTCTCCAAATAGAACAAAATGTCCATGGCACCTAAAATGCACATTTCAAACAGAGGTCACAGTGTCAACATTAGTTGAAGGGTAATAGTCTCAGGATGACTTGCAGTCCCATGCTTTCAACCATTTCCAAAGAGAAAGATAATTAAGATAAATTTGTAGTTGAGGAAGTGGTGTAAGAGGAAGAGGCAGAATGCTTGCTATGCTGGAACTGTTCAAGGATATTATTGATCAGGACAGGTTGGATGAACTGAGCTGAAGCCATTTTCCTTACAGAGTGTAAATTATAAATGGCAGAGCAACAGCTGAACTGGGCGTGGGAACACAGGAACAGTCCAAAGAAAACAGACAAGACAGAAACGCTAGAGCGAAGGAAGAGGATTCAAAAAAGATACAAAACCAACAAAAAAAAAGGAATGATTGAAACAAAGCATGTGAATCTAGAAAACACCCAAACGAGAGCTGGAAGCCTTAGGAATGTGGATAAATGGAGAGGAACAAAATTGTAATTGAAGGTCAACAAGTTCAATATTTCTAGCTATGCAACCTGCAGGAAAGACAGGTCAAAGGGAGAAAGGATGGCAGTATTGGGAAAGGAACCTATCACAGCACAGAACATGAAAGTGCTCTACACGGTTAAGATTAATCCACATTCAGTTAAGAGCAGGAAGGGAAATGCGGCAATTCTTAAGCGGACTAGAACTGCCAGACGATAGCTTCTCGATTGGGAAAATTTGCAGATGGTTGACAAGATGTTGAGAACATAGCAATCACAATGTGATTTCAATTGCAGGCAAGGTAGGGAACTTTTGTAAAATGCACCAAGACTGTTTCATTCCTGGACCGATATTTTTTTCTACACTGACAGAGAAAAGAGCATTGTATGCATTTGCTCTGGGAAATGGAAGTTGGACACACACATGGTGTAACAGTAGGAACACAATTTGGAAATATCAGCTCCGATAGGATTCAATTCGATTTAAGAATAGAACAAGGTAATAGAGAGTCAAAGGAGAAAGTGCAGGATTGGACAAAGGCTAAAAATTAAAAAGCAGGAAGGGATTTGGCTTGGTGTACCTGGGTAGAAATCTGGGCAAAGACTGAATTATAGAGAAAGAAACAGAAAAGATTGCAATATTTAAGATCTGCCTTCGAGAAGGGTGCTCCTTTGGGTTTGAGTGTAGTTAACATAACGTGCTTGGTTATAAGGACCATGATCAAAGACCAATTTGTTTCACCCGAGGGCATTTTAAGAATCCATGGGAGTGAATTTCCAATGGCTCCCCCCCCCCCCCCTCCCCTCCCCTCCCCACCTGCTCACTGTCGTCATGGCAACAAGCTGCTGAAACAACAAAACATACAGGAATTTACCCTTCCCCAAATTCATACCAAATTAGCATCCAGCTACCTCCACATGGGACAACAAAGAGAAGCCAACGTGTGCTTGCTGAGGGCATGCTGCGATGGATGTACATGAAGGAACTAGCTGGTTGTACTGACCATGGATATAAAGCCGGGGGATTTTAGGGGCATTCAGTACAAGGTCTCTCGGAAGGCTTGTTCTAGACAAATGCTCCAAGAGATGACATAGCTGGTTGGCAACAGAGCTGTCGGACTGACTGGAACCAAAGGGTGATGCTTAACGCTTGAGCTGGAGAACTGCTTGCACATCGTGCATCCCAGGGGTCAGTAAAGGGTCCTCACGGACTTGGACATTGAGAGTGCGATATGAAATTTGCTCACTACACTAAAGAAAGGACTTGTAAGACACATGGAAGGCCAAGAGAGACCTCAGGAGAACACCACTTAGCAGGACGGACAAGACAGGAGTGGATGCGATATAAATATTCAGAAAGCATGCAATGATGTCATCAGGAGAGGCTGGGGCTGTTTTCGCTGGAGTGTCAGATGTTGAGGAGTGACCTTAACTAGGTTGATAAAATCATGAGGGGCATGGATAGGGTAAACAGACAAGGTCTTTTCCCTGGGGTGGGGGAGTCCAAACTAGAGGCCGTAGGTTTAGGGTGAGAGGGGAAAGATTTAAAAAGTATCTGAGGGGCAACTTTTTTCACGCAGAGGATGGCACGTGTATGGAATGAGCTGCCAGAGGAAGTGGTGGAGGCTGGTACAATTATAGTATTTAAAAGGCTTCTGGATGCATATATGAATTGGAAGAGTTTAGAGGGGCATAGGGCCAAGTGCTAGCAAATGAGACTAGGTCACATTGGGATGTCAGGTCAGCATGAACAAGTTGGACTGAAGGGTGTGGGGGGGACTAGTTTAGTTTGGGATTATGATTGGCACGGACTGGGTGGACCGAAGGGCCTGTTTCCCTGCTGGCTCGAAGGGCAGAATGGCCTACTCCTGTACCTATTGTCTAACCGTGCCCTGCCGTTCCAGTCTTTTTTACCAGTAGGGAGCAACAAGAGACAGCAGTGTATTTGTGACTCCAGTCCCTTTGCCTCATTCTTCTGATGAAGACAGTGACCACCAGAACCACGCCATCGTCCACTTTAAATAAGCAACGTACCAGAGAGACCGATTCATCACACACTATTGTCCGCATGGGACTAAGATAGCATTTAGACACACCACGCTCCCAGGGAATAAAATCACTCTTCACAGATAGTGAGCCCAACATTAAATCAGAAGCAGCTACAAGTATAAAAACAACTACAGCTTAAAATTTGCAATTATTACTAAACTGCTCAAGGAGGAAAATGATAACTGGACTACAACAAAGTGCGTCCCTGATTTATCCTTGGTGCAGCTGAATTGAAATAAACACACAACTGATTTAACTGGCTTGACTACTCCACTGAGGATTGCGCTGTGCAGTGGATTAAAATAGACAACGTACAACCTTGGCTGCGATAGCCCTTTTAATTATTTATTCAGAAATCTGGGACATTCTACACAGAAGAATAATCTTCGACTGCCTCTAAAACGTGGCAGTACTCTGCCTCTTCCACTGAGTGTGAATTAGTTGTTCAGGAATGGGTTCCACTGCAGCTGGGACCGTGCTGTTACAGAGAATCAATCAGAGTGAATGGCTCCAGGAATGAGAAGTCTCACTGAGGAGGTTAAGTTGAAGACATTGGAACTGCTCCTCCTGGAGGAGGAGGCAACTGACAGGAGATCCAATCGAGGTGTTCAAAATAATGTGGTTGCTGTATAGGGCAGATAGGAAGAAACTGCCCCCACTGGTAAAAGTAGCATAGAATCCCCACATTATGGAATCAGGCCCATCAAGTCCATACCAACCTTCCGAAGAGTATCCCATCCAGACCTATTCCCCTACATTTCCCCTGTCTAATGCACCTAACCTACACATCCCTGAACACTATGGGCAATTTAGCATGGCCAATTCACCCTAATCTGCACATCCTTGGATTGTGGGAGGAAACTGGAGCACCCAGAGGAAACCCAAGCAACACGGTGACTCAGTGGTTAGCACTGCTGCCTCACAGCACCAGGATCCCGGGTTCGATTCCAGCCTCGGGCGACTGTCTGTGTGGAGCTTGCACATTCTCCCTGTGTTTGCGTGGGTTTCCTCCGGGTGCTCCGGTTTCCTCCCACAGTCCAAAGATGTGCAGGTCCGGTGAATTGGTCATGCTAAATTGCCCGTAGTGTTAGGTGCATTAGTCAGAGGGAAATGGGTCTGGGTGGGTTACTCTTTGGAGGGTCGGTTTGGACTGGTTAGGTCGAAGGGCCTGTAGGGAACCTAATCAGACACGGGGAGAACGCGCAAACCCCACACAGACAGTCATCTGAGGCTGGAATCAAACCTGGGTCCCTGGTGCTGTGAGGCAGCAGTGCTAACCACTGTGCTACCAAGAACAACAGGGCACAGATAGAGTCTAAACAGAAACAGAAACAGACTCTTCGGTCCAACCAGTCCATGCCGACCATAATCCCAAACTAAACTAGTCCCACCTGCCTGCGCTTGGCCCATATCCTTCCAAATCTTTCCTATTCATGTATTCATCCAAATGTCATTTATATATCCACATCCACCACTTCCTCAGGAAGTTCATTCCACACATGAACCACTCTGTGTAAAAAGAAATACCCCATCCCCGCATCTTTTTTTATATCTGTCTCTTCTCATCTTAGAAATATGCCCCTTAGTCATGAAATCTCCTACCCAAGGGAAAAGATACCTGTCATTCACCTTCTCTATACCCCTCATGATTCTATGTACCTCAACAAGGTCACCTCTCAACCTCATACGCTCCAGGGAAAACGTGTTTCAGCAATTCCAACTTCTCCTTATAACTCAAACCTTCCATGTGGGAATGAAATGCAATCCAACCACAACCTGTGGTTTGGGGTTGGAATGTAATGTCTGAAAGTGTAGTGGAGGGAGGCTCATTTGAAGAATTCAAGCAGGAATTCGATGATTATTTAAGTAGAAATAATGTGCAAAAGGCTGGAGAATGGTGCTAACCTCACAAAGCCAGCATTTGTTTGCTCTTGAACTGCGTTTTCACAGTAATTAAAAATTCACCACACATCTGGAGTCACATGGAAGGGTGGCTCAGTTCCTTCCCTGAAGAACATTCACCAACCAGATCAGTTATCAATCTGGTTACGGTGTTCCACAGAACCCTGACAGTGTGGAAGCAGGCCATTCAGCCTGTTGAGTCCACACTGACCCTCTGAAGTCCCCACCCAGACCCGCCCCCATCCCTGTAACCCTGCATTCCCCATGGCTAATCCACCTAGCCTGCACACCCCTGAACACTACGTACAATTTCCCCTGGCCAATCCACCCTGACCTGCACCTCTTTGGACTGTGGGAGGAAACCAGAGCACCCAGAGGAAACCCACATAGACATGGGGAGAATGTGCAAACTCCACCCAGACTGTTGAGAGGCTGGGATCGAACCTGGGTCCCTGGTGCTGTGAAACAGCAATGCTAACCACTGAGCCATCATGCCTCCCAACGGTGGGAGCCTGTAATGCTAAGTCTGCCAAAATTAGAAAAAATAATTTTGGAGGGCTTAAAGTTTATACTGGTCGTGCAAATGTTGGCTGGGCCAACATTTATTGCCCATCCCTAATTGCCCAGAGGGCAGTTAAGAATCAGCTACATTGCTGTGGGTCTGGAGTCACATGTAGGCCAGATCTGGTAAGGATGGCAGTTTCTTTCCCTGAAGGACATTGACGAACCAGATGGGCTTTTACAATTGTTTCAGGCCATTTTTGTATTCCTGAAGTTTACTGAATTCAAATGTTACATTTGCTCTGGTGAGATTCAAGCCCATCTCCTTGGAACATTAACCTGCTGTTCTGGATTACGAGTCCAGTGACATTACCACTATGCTGCCACCTTCCCTTTATAATGAAGTACTGTGGTTGGTCACCCTGCAGCTCAAGGTGCACCTGTTGTGATGGAGGGTTAACCTGCAACAATGCAACTTAATTAGTCAACATCAATCGGGTCAACAAAACCACAGTGAGACTGGATAGGCTGGGACTTTTTTCCCTGGAGCGTAGAAGGTTGGAGAAGTGACCTGACAGACAAATGATGAGAGGAATAGAGAGTGTTCATGGGTAGTTGTCTTTTCCCTGGGATGGGGGCTTTCAAGACTTGGGGACACGTTTTAAAGGTGAGAGGAGAGAGATTTAAAAAAAAGACAAGAGGCAATTTTTTTTTAAACACAGAGTGGTTAGCGTGTGGAATGAACATCCAGAGGAAGTGGTGGATGCAGGCACAGTTACAATTTGGATAAGTTCATGAATAGGAAAGGTTTGGAGGGACATGGGCCAGGAGCAGGCAGGTGGGACTAGGTTAGTTTGGGATTGTGGTCAGTTGGACCGAAGGGTCTGTTTCCATGCTGTATGGCTCTATAACTATGACACAACACCGATGATGTATCTAATAAGGGGATAAACACGGATTGGATACATTGAGGACCATGTGGCTGACATGTGCAAGCATCTAGCAAAAGACTGAGGAAGAAAGTGTGACATGGCAAATGAAAATTGAGCACCTTTCTCTAACCGTTACCACAGAAACACAAAAAACAGGAGGAGGCGGCTGTTCAGCCCTTTGAGCTTATTCCATGATTCAATACGATCATGGCTGATCATCCAGCTCAATAACCTGAGCGCCCTGCTTCCAACCCCCCCCCCCCCCCCCATACCCTTTGACCTCTTTCAGGAAGCTGCCCAACGTTAAGGCCCTGACTGTTCTCTGTGGTTGTTGGATAACTGCTGATTTGGTCCCCATGGGTGTGACGATTTGAGGATTCTCACCCCCACACTAGGCAGCAGCCATGTTCCCCCTCAGCTTCCTGGTGGCTGTCTGAGCTCTCGCTGTAGCTGCAGCTTCAGGGATGTCAAGGGGCCGTGCGCAAGTACCGGTGCGGCCGGGCTGTGTGCATGGACTGGTGCGGCCTGAAAAGAGCATTGCTCAGCAGCTCAAAGCCAAGCGGTGGAAATCTGTGAGCTGGAATCGCAGAGACAGGAAATCCCAGTTTCCAACTTTCTAATCTGGTCCCCAGACTGAAGGAATGTGGATTCTGCTCAGCTCAAAGGGTGGCCTGCGAAGCCACAGAGAGAGTGGGGGAGAAGCCAAGCCACATTTCAGCACCGTTTTCTCAAACACACAGGCACAGTGTCATTTTGCCAGTCGCAGGCATGGATGGCCAGAAACTGTTCAGCATTCCAAAGCCGCTGGGGACCTTCAGAAAAAGGAAGGCTGGCTCGTTAACGTAAACAAACAGAATGGACAGGGAAAAGTTGCGGAAAATTCCTCTCCGACTCCCCAAAGGGAAAGGAGGGAGCCCGAGGGAATCACAGCAAAGCATGGACACCAGGGGGTCAAAGGGGAAGGTACGGTCACCACAGTCTTCTCAAAGCACAGAGAGCTCTCTCATTACAGAATGAGAGAGAGTGAGAGTATGAGAGAGAGAGAGAGAGAGAGAGAGAGAGTGTGAGCGGGCTAGCAATATAGAGAGAGAACGCAAATGAGCAAGAGATAGAGATAGAGAGATAGTCATAGAGGAAGACGGAGAGAAAGACAGTTATAGAAATAAACAGAGACAGACAAGGAGAGACATCACTCAGCAGCCTACAGCCAAGTGGTGGAACACTGAGCTCGAATTACAGGGGCAGGATATTCCAGGTTCCAAGTTTGCAGAGACACAGAGAGAGACACATGAACGAGTGAGAAATAGACATAAAGGGAGAGAAACAGAAATAGGGATAGACAGAAAGAGACAGAGACAGCAACAGAGACAGACAGGGAGAGACATCACTCAGCAGCCCAGAATCAAGTTGTGGAACACTGAACTCAAATTACAGTGAGAGGATATTCCAAGTTCCAAGTTTTCAGAGAGAGGGAGAGAAAGAGCAAGGAAGAGAGAGAGAGAAGGGACAAAGACAGAGATGACTAGTGATGGTTTAATCTGAGGTGAGGGGAGAGGTTGAGAAGGACAGTCCTTCCGGTAACCTCAGCTGGTATGGGAACTGAACCCACGCTGGTTACATCACTCTGCATCGCAAACTAGCCATCCAGCCAACTGAGCTAACCGACCCCACCAAGTAATACCCAGGCCATAACTACTGATCAGATCCTGAGTGAAAGGTCAAACGATGTGACATTAACTTGCTTTTACTAACATCATTGTCACTTAACCTTCCCCCCCCCCCCCCCCGGCCCTTCTGTGCCAGCCCAGTAATATCTGGCAATGTTGAGATCTCAGTTTGCCTTTACAGGCGTGTCTAGATTGGGTCCGTAAACGGGAACGTAATGGAAGAGTTTGGAGTAATTCTGCAGTGAATTATCTGAGGGTACCCGGCTGGAGGGAGAACAGAAACAACAAAAAAAAACCACACTGAAGGCACGTTGTGAAACTTCCACTCTGAGTTCAGGCCTCCCAACCATCAGTATTAAACCGGGGTCGGGGGAGTTCCCCACAATTCAAAGTAAACAGATGATTTGAAATGAGGAGGTGGTTTAACCAGGGGAAGTTACCAGGGTCCTCCCTCAGTACATGAGGCACGTGGGCAGAGCTTCCTGTTTGAAATGTAACCCCTACAGGCCACCATCCTGTTAGAAATCAAAACACCACCCACACTTTCAAATCACCTCATGGCCGTTTTGCGAACATCTCTGCAGTTGCGAGATGGCTGCCAGCTCTCACAGGGCTCTCCAGTGGGAGGCTGTGGGCAGCTGGCCCTAACTAGCCAAGAGCAACCCCAGTGCAGGAATGTGATGTGGTGGCAGCGAAGCCTGGACGGGCACAGTCTCTCTCCCTCAGGTTTCACTCAATAGCTGGCACTGACGTGGATGGGGTGGAGACGCTCAGGAGGGCTGGCTGGTTCACTCGGATTGGCCACGTCCTGGAGATTGCTCGGGCTCTTGGCTCTGGGTTAAGCTGGTGAGGCCTCGGAGCCACTGCAGAGGGATCCCCCTCCCCCTCCCTGCAGCATCGCTGCTGCTTTCCTCCCATTCTCTTACCCGTCACTCTGAGCGTCTGGGCAGTTAGGGGTGCCTGACAACCAGGCAAACCTGTGGGCAAATGTATAAAAAGGAATTGGTCCGGGGTGGATGGGGGTGTACGGTTTGGTGGAGGCAAGAGAGGGAGGGATAGAGCGAGGACAAGAGAGAAGGGGGAAAGGAGGGCGAGAGAGAGGGGGTAGGGAGGGTGAGAGAGACGGGGAGGTGTGTGTATGTGTGTGTGTGTGTGTGTGTGTGTGTGTGTGTGTGTGAGAGAGAGAGAGAGAGAGAGTGAGAGAGAGAGAGTGTGAGAGAGTGAGAGAGAGAGAGAGTGTGAGAGAGTGAGAGAGAGAGAGTGTGAGAGAGTGAGAGAGAGAGAGTGTGAGAGAGTGAGAGAGAGAGAGTGTGAGAGAGTGAGAGAGAGAAAAAAAGAGAGAAAGAAAGAAAGAGAGAGAAAGGTGGGAGACAGGGTGTGTGTGTGTGTGGGGTGTTGAAATAGGGAGAGACGTGAAGGTGAGTGAGAAAAAAAGCGTGTGTGTGTGTGTGTGTGAGAGTGAGAGTGAGAGTGTGTGTGTGTGTGTGTGTGTGTGTGTGTGTGTGTGTGTGTGTGTGAGAGAGAGAGAGAGAGAGAGAGAGAGAGAGAGAGAGAGAGAGAGATTGTGAGTGAGTGAGAGGGAGTGAGAGAGAAACAGAGACACAGAGACAGAGGAGGGGAAGGAGGGTAGGGGGGGAATGGGGGAGGAAAAGCATTGCTAGAAGAAATGCATAATATTGTTGATGCTGGAGAAATTCTGCAGGACTGGTAGCACTACAGAGAGAGAAACAGAGTTAATATTTTGAATCCAATGTGACTGTTCACCAGAACGGTTCTGAAGAATATCAGACTCTGTTCCTTTCTCCACTGAGGCTAAGAGACCTGCTAAATTTCTCCAGCATTTTCTGCTTTTATTTCTGACAGAAGTGACTAATCTCTTAAGGCAGGCGTTTGCCCAGAAGTGGATGCACAGGACAGTAAATCAGAGCAGCACAGTTCTCCTGGATGTTAAAGGTTAAAGCTGAAGATTATTTCTCTGCAATATTCAGCATGCCTTTTGCCAAAGGCAGAAGTTCGTGCTCGGTCAGAATTGAAAACAGCCTCCTGAATACATTCACTGGTCTCCTTCTCCTAACAACAGGCAACATAACCTGTCGTGTTAGATCCTGCTATAACCAAGACCCAGATCTACAAGGAATGCTGCAGAAAACACAGTTAGCATTCACAACACTCGAGTCAACTTACCCCTTTGATGCCATTTACAGAGATTGAACAGCTAAGCAAAAACAAGGGCAAACCCGGATTGTAAATGCTCCTTAATTGTCTGGATTAAGAGGCAGTTTCTTCTGATCACCAAATAGATAGGGTCAATGTTTTAATAAACGCACAAAACATCTCTATCTGGTAAGGCAACTGTACCATTCAAGATCGGAGACGGTTACAGAGGGTGGTGAACTCGGCCCAGACAATCAGAAAGGCCAACCTCCCATCTATAGAATCCATCTCCCAAGCCCGCTATCAAGGAAAGGCCACCAGCATTCTCAAAGATCCATCCCACCCTGGCAATGTTTTTCCACAACCTCTACCATCGGGGAGAAGGTACAGAAGCCTGAATACATGCACCAGCTGGTTTCACAACAGTTTCTACCCTACTGTTGTTAGAATACAGAATGGACTCACAAACTCTTAACATTCGCCTGTACCTGTGCTTTTGTTTCTGCTGTTTACCTGTTATTTACTAATCTATGCTACTTAACTCTGTGATCTGCCTGTATTGCTCGCAAGACAAAGCTTTTCACTGTGCCTCAGTACACGTGACAATAAATTGAATTCAATTCAAATCAAAACATAAGAAAGCCTTGCATTTGTGTAGCACCTTTCATGACCACCTCAAAACACTTTACAGCCAAGGCAGTAGTGCAGGCATGTTTTCATTGCATGGCTGGAGAGTGTGCTTTTGTTTTTGTGATGCTGATCAGGACACAGAGGAGACCTCCCCTGGAAATCGTGCTATGGGACCGTTTACATCCATCTAAACAAGCCCTCAGACAAACAGCAGCATCTCCAACAATGCAGTACCCCATCAAAGCTAAATTTATGTGGCAGCCTACATGTTTGTACCCAAGCCCTGGAGTGGGACTTGAACCCAGTACCCTGTAACTCAGAGCTGAGCACACTGATCATGGAGCTAGAGCTGGTATATATACTTCTTCAGGAATTCCTGAAGAAGGGCTTATGCCTGAAACGTCGATTCTCCTGCTCCTTGGATGCTGCCTGACCTGCTGCACTTTTCCAGCAACACATTTTCCAGGCTCTGATCTCCAGCATCTCCAGTCCTCACTTTCTCCTGGTATATACACGTCAGGGACGAAAATGTACCGGTCATTATAAAAGTGTTCACATCTAGTGCTGACTGTAGTTCTGTCAGGTGGCTTTTAATATATCAACGTTTGATATTTGTTACAAACAGTAGATTCATCACCGATTCAACGTTTACAAAGTGATTCCATTTCAGAAGCTGTAAAAGTAAGGAAAATGTGGGTCAAGATGCCAATGTTTCCTGCCAAATCAGACAAACGTGGTCAATACCGTGACTTTTGAATGGTAGGAGGTAGGATTCCAGCTTTTGTTCAAGATAACGGATTTTATTGCTCTCTAACGAGTTACAAGTCCCAGGCCTGGGATTACACCGTCAGAAAACCTCTGCCCTGTATCTCTGGGCATTTCTGATGGTGCAAACTGATGTCTAAAAGGACGATACCAGAATCCAGGGCTGCAACTTTTGGGGAAGGTTGAACAGGTTGGGGCCTTCTCTAGAAATGAGAAAGCTGAAGGTTTACTCATTAAAAATCACAGAATCCCTACAGCGCGGAAGCAGACCATTTGGCCCGTCGAGTCCACGCTGACCCTCCAAAAAGAGGATCCCACCCTGACCTGCCCAATCCTCAATTCCTGTAACCTGGGATATCCCACAGCTAGCCTGCACATCTCTCAACACTACAGGGAAATTTAGCCTGGTCAATCCATCTAGTTTTAGGACTGTGGGAGGAAACTGGAGCACCCAGAGGAAACCCACGCAGACACGGGGAGAATGTACAAACTCCACACAGTCGCCCGAGGCTGGAATCGAACCCAGGTCCCTGGCGCTGTGAGGCAGCAGTGCTAACTACTGAGCCACCATGCCACCCCTAGTACTGGCACTTCAAAATTACACAAGGATTTGAGTGCAGCAGGAGGCCATTCAGCCCATTGTGCTTGCAATACTTTTTCAAATGAACATCACCACCAAAAGCCAATTTGCTGTTTCTCTTCGTATCCTTGCATGTTCTTTTATCCAAAGAGTCATCCAGCACTCTCTGAGCATGGGATCTTACATGGGAAACAAAGCTGATAGGGCCCTTTTGTGAAGGGCACCAAACCCAAAGGACATAAATCACCAAAACAAAACCCACTGAAGAAGTCAAGAGAAAGCTCATTCCTCAGCGCGATGAGAATACGGCACTTTCTACCACCTTCAGGTAAAAAGCCATGATCTCTTCGAAGATAAACCGTCGAGCTTTTGACGGAGAAGGGAACGGAAGATAACGTTGAAAGAGTTTGATGATGTCGAGTTCGAGGTCACACAAATACCGGCAGAAACCAGATGGGCTGAATGGTCGGCTCGTCTCCAGTAAGGCTCAAGCAATTTGTATAGCTCACCTACAACCTCGGGATCGAGGGTGACCTTTTCCGCCCAGGTCATGTGGGTTGTGAGGTGAGTTAACAGAATGACCCTGGAACTGCAGGCCCTGGTGCAGGAGGTTGGGGGCGTGGGTAGAGTAGGATTCTCAGGTTCTCTCACACCCTCCCGCTTGGCCTCTATTGGGCTAGAGACCCTCAGAACAATAGATCCCACCCCTCCCCCAGTTCCCGCAGACTGCAGCAGGAGATAACTACGAATCACTGGATTCTTCTCGGGCTGGGCACGAAGGATATTCTGGAAGATTCTTCTGCACTCCCTGTCGTAATGAAAGCCTGGAGTAGAGAGCCCATTCTGGGAGTCATGTGGAAGCTGTGGACAACCTGACCCAGCTCAGTGACTGAGCAACACCTCAACACCAGGGGATCGGGTCGGAGAGAAGATGCCGATAATGGGAGCTGGTGCCCGGACAGCGGAACTTGCACAGGCCTCGCTGGTGAATTGCCCAGGGCTTTGAGACATCTCAAAGGGCTGTGCCAACACACTGTTCAACTCAAGTATCTCTGACCTGCCCTTGGGAGAGGAGGCTCCCAAGATACGGCCAAGCGATTCCCACTTTGCAGTGGCTCACTGTGGATTCGCGAACATCAGGGAGCAGAGTTAAAAATCACACAACACCAGGTTATAGTCCAACAGGTTTAATTGGAAGCACACTAGCTTTCGGAGCGACGCTCCTTCATCAGGTGATTAGTTGTGTAGTGGGAGCAGGTTGGAGGAGGACTCTCTATTCCCCTCTTGTGATTGGTTCAGATAGCTAGCTGCAAATTGCTGCACAGTTACTCTCAACATACTCGGCTCATGGAGCTCAGCGGTCAAATATTCCTGATGAAGGGCTTTTGCCCAAAACATCAATTTTCCAGCTCCTCGGATGCTGCCTGACCAGCTGTGCTTTTCCAGCACCACACTCTTGACTCTAATCAGACTGGACTGGGGGGTGGGGGGCAAGTTACCGCTGACTATGTAACCATTCCGTGGTACGGAGGCACTAATTTTGTTAAAATGGTGGGAGGGGCAGCTTCACAGAGGAAGCAGCCTCCACACGCTTGCAACAGGTCACCTACATGACAACAGCAACTGCACTGCATTGGCTGTTAAGTGCGGTGGCATGCCACAAATGGTGCTACATCAATGCAGCCTGCTTCTCTGCACAGCCACCGTACCAACTGATGTTGAGAGTAGTGTTTGGGGATCTGTTGACATGATTGGTGTCCATGATATTTTAAAAGTGAGGAATGGGCTGAGAGACCACCTAGTGATGGCCCTTTTGAAGATGTTTTGTTTGACAGTTTTTGTTGTGGAAGACAGAACTCCACTAGACAGACAGACAGCTCCTCCCAGACAAACCCCAGTTCATCCGATATAGCAGCTGGACAGACAATGTTTTTTCCAAATGTACTGTAGAATAGAACGTGACTCTACACACAGACAGACATTCACTCACACACAGACACCCACAATACATTCACTCAGACACATACTTTCACAGTCACAGAGACACAGACACAGACACACTCTCACACACACAGGCAATTACAAAATACATTACAACTGCAACTACACCTGAAACAAATACTCTTCTGATTGATGGGGGGATTAGGGACGTTCTAAATGGCCTGAGAGATGCCAGAAAATGTGAGTTCTCTATTTCTCCATTTCTTTCTTGATTGTTTCAGACACTCACTCACCCACCCACACACACACACCCACTCACTCACTCACTCACAGACACACAGACTTCGGTTTGACTTGGGGAACCTTGCGCACTGTGCAAGATGATTCATCTGTGCTCTTCCCACTGCATCGCCAACAGCTCGTGAGGATTTACTGGCTCACCTCCACTGGACCCCACCATATTACCCCTGACCTGGGTCACTTCAGATTGGGATCCCGTGGTAATGCCGGGACAAACAGAGACGTGGCGAATGACAGGGAACAACCCACCGAGTGAGCAGAGATCACAGGACTCTGCAGAAGCTGTTCGCATTGGGAGCTCACTTCGCAAAGTTCATCAGGGTCAAACCTTGTCTACATCATGCCCGTTGCTACACAATGATCTACACATCAATACAGGATTCTGTATGGACAAGTCTGCCATCAGGCTTTCCCAACGCAACTTTCCAAACGCCACGTTGGACCACTGCATTTCACCAACTCACTGCAACAACAGCTTTCATTTATATAGCACCTTGACTGCAGCGAACAGTCTCGCACTGTCCCACTGTCAAATAAAATCTGGATTAGTGGTGCTGGAAGAGCACAGCAGTTTAGGCAGCATCCAACGAGCAGTGAAATCGACGTTTCCGGCAAAAGTCCTGATGAAGGGCTTTTGCCCGAAACGTCGATTTCACTGCTCGTTGGATGCTGCCTGAACTGCTGTGCTCTTCCAGCACCACTAATCCGGTATTTGCTTTCCAGCATCTGCAGTCATTGTTTTTACCTCAAATAAAATCTACTGTCCAGTCATAAGACGGGTTTATTTGGGCAAATGACCGTCAGCTGGGTGAGAGAGATGGGATTTAAGGAGAGGCTTGGAAGAGGAGCTAGGGAAGTGAGGAGGTGAACTGCAGCCGTGGATGGGACAGACCCAGCCAGTGAGGGTCAGAGTCTTGGAGCACGGAAACAGACCCTTTGGTCCAACTCATCCGTGCTGACCAAGTTTCTGAAATGAAACTAGTCCCATTCACTTGCATTTGGCCCGTATTCCTCTAAGTCGAGAGTCTGGTGCTGGAAAAAGCCCAGCAGGTCAGGCAGCGTCCGAGGAGCAGGAGAATCGATGCTTCGGGCTGGAGCCCTTCATCAGGAAAGACCTGATAAAGGGCTCTGGCCCAAAATGTTGATTTTCCTGCCCCTCGGATGCTGCCTGACCTGCTGTGCTTCTCCAGCACCACACTCTCGACTCTGATCTCCAGCATCTGCAGTCCTCACTTTCTCCATAATCCTCTAAACTTTTCCTTCAAAGTCCCTATCTAAATGCCTTTTAAATGCTGTACCTGTACCTCCATTCACCACTTCCTCTGGCAGTGCCTTCGACACACTATCCGCCCTCTGTGTGAAAAAGTTACCCCTCGGCTCCCTCAGTCATGTACCACGTGTGACACAAACACTGGAAACAGGAACAAAGGGAAGTTTCTCAGCTCTATGAACCTGCCTCTCCGTTCCCTATGATCGTGGCTGATTGTCCAGCCCAGTTCTCGGTTCCTGATTTCCCCGAGACCCTGTGATTCCTTACGCTATAGGAATATATCTAACTCCTTGTTGAGCATTCAGTGTTTTGAGGTCAACTGCTTTCAGTGGCAGAGAATCCCAGGTGCTCACCCCTGACCGGGTGGAGACATTTCTCCCCATCTCGGACCCCCTCCCGGTCCCTGTCCCCCTCCCACTCCCCAACGGGTCCCTGAAGCTGAAATGAACGACCTTCCTGCCAGTGGACCTGAGGATGTGTAGATCAGCCGAATCTCACCGACTGGGGAAGCAGCTACGATGGGCTGAATGGCCTGCCCTAGCCCTTAAGGCATCAATTGTCATGAACCCAGGCAGGTCTTTGGTCACAATCCTGATGTCAGGAATTGTCGATGGTAGAGGGGTCCCACAGCGTCCCCTGACTTGCTCGGCCTGAATGCGGTTCAGATTCCGGCTGGGCTGGATTCCGACGATTTCAGCAACTGCCGGAAGAGCTGAAGGCGACGAGGAGAAACCACAGCCTCGTCCTTGTTGGCTCCAATCAGGTTTGGCTGAAACGTGGACGGCAGCTGCTTCAGTCAGAGTCACGTTGGATCTCGAGTGAACGGCTGAACTTCAAACCCACTGTCGGTCACAGCTGGAGATGACGTTAAGGAGCTCCTGCTCCCATCCGAGGAGTTCTGAGTAACACACTCAGACCCATTTTATTGAATTAGCCAGGAGAGAACAACATGAAAGTCTACCATCTGCAGCTGGCTGTCCAGAATGCTCTGGGACCTTGCATTTGACCAGAAGACTCGTGAACAGCCTCCTCTAGCACATCTCCCTGTCAGAAACTCTCACTGCACAAAGATACCATTCCAATGACAAAACTGAGGTCCGTCTTTCAATCCAGACCTTAAAACAACTTCACCTAATGGGCACCAATGAGGATAGAATCAATTAATCCAAACTAGAATTTATACTGCGGGGGAATAAAAAACCAAATGGACTGGAAATCATAACCCGAGATGCTCAATAGGTTGTCACATCTCATTCACCTGGAGAAAGATTCATTTGGGTTTCAAAGCAGAACCCACCTTGATGTTTTCCATTCTTTAAGCGGAGCTCCTTGTGCCTGGTTCAGAGCTTGAGTCATAACTCAATTCCTACAGCTCCTGAAACACTGACAGTTCATGCTCAGCTAATTTTGCAGCTTTCCCTGCGAGACTGTATCGCCAACCACAAGCAGCCACTGCCCCCTGGTGGCACTGCTCAGTATGGACTTGGGTCAATACTCTGACAGGGGCTTTGAAAATAGCCAACGTGCACATGACACACCATCGAACAATGACAACCCCACACCCAACCCCCCCCCATCCCACCACCCCCACCCCAACAACTGAAAGAGAGGAGTGAGAGAGGTATCGAAGGCCGGACCACCATCCCCTCAATATTTATAAAGACTGCACTGAGAGGAAAGGGAGCACGAGGCAGGGAAGGGGTGTTGGGGAAGTCAAGCAAGGAAGGGAGACGAAGGTGGAGCCTCGGTGAAGGGTTGGGGAAGAGAAAGTGGATGGAGGGGCCGGGTCAGCAAGGAAAGGCAATTGAGGGAGCAGTAAGAGAGTGGGAAAAGGGATTGGAATATGTGGCAATGAAACAGAGTGCAGAGCAATGGGAGGAGGGCAAGGATCACAGGCAAGGACCAAGGGCCGAGAGGGCGAGGGGGGGGGCGCAGGGCCGAGAGAGAGAGAGAGAGAGAGAGAGAGAGAGAGAGAGAGGGTGGGGGCGCAGGGCCGAGAGAGAGAGGATGAGGGTGGGGGCGCAGGGCAGAGAGAGAGAGAGAGAGAGAGGGGGGGTGGGGGCACAGGGCCAAGAGAAAAGGGGTGAGGCTGGGGGCGCAGGGCGAGAGAGAGAGGGAGAGGGTGGGGGCGCAGGGCGAGAGAGAGAGGATGAGGGTGGGGACGGAGGGCAGAGAGAGGGGGTGAGGGTGGGGACGCAGGTCAAAGAGAGGGGGTGAGGGTGGGGACGCAGGGCTGAGCGAGAGGGGACGAGGGTGGGGTCACAGGGTCGAGAGAGGGGGTGAGGGTGGGGACAGGTCAGAGAGAGAGGGGGCGAGGGTGGGGACGCAAGGTAGAGAGAGAGGGGGCGAGGGTGGGGGTGCAGGTCAGAGAGAGGGGGCGAGGGTGGGGATGCAGGGCCAAGAGGGTAAGGGCGGGGCCGCAGGTCAAAGATAGGGGGCAAGGGTGGGGACGCAGGGCCGAGAGGGCGAGGGTGGGGGTGCAGGTCAGAGAGAGGTGGCGAGGGTGGGGACGCAGGTCAGAGAGAGGGGCCAAAGGTGGGGACGCAGGGTTGCGAGAGAGGGAGAGGGTGGGGGCGCAGGTCAGAGAGAGAGGGCGAGGGTGGGACGCAGGTCAGAGAGTGGGGGCAAGGGTGGGGACGCAGGGCCGAGAGGGCGAGGGTGGGGATGCAGGGCAGAGAGGGCGAGGGTGGAGGCGCAGGTCAGAGACAGGGCGAGGGTGGGGACGCAGGGCCGAGAGAGAGGGAGAGGGTGGGGACACAGGGCCGAGAGAGAGGGCGAGGGTGGGGACGCAGGTCAGAGAGAGGGCGAGGGTGGGGACGCAGGTCAGAGAGAGGGCGAGGGTGGGGACGCAGGTCAGAGAGAGGGCGAGGGTGGGGACGCAGGTCAGAGAGAGGGCGAGGGTGGGGACGCAGGGCCGAGAGAGAGGGCGAGGGTGGGGACGCAGGTCAGAGAGAGGGCGAGGGTGGGGACGCAGGTCAGAGAGAGGGAGCGAGGGTGGGGACACAGGTCAGAGAGAGGGAGCGAGGGTGGGGACACAGGTCAGAGAGAGGGAGCGAGGGTGGGGACACAGGTCAGAGAGAGGGAGCGAGGGTGGGGACGCAGGTCAGAGAGAGGGAGCGAGGGTGGGGACGCAGGTCAGAGAGAGGGCGAGGGTGGGGACGCAGGGTGGTGGTGGTCACACTGTGAGGTGAGCCAGGTTTCTTGTTGGGTGATGCAGGAGACGCTATTTCACACGACACTTGCTGAAATCATTGCTCTAAAGTTTCAACGCTTTGGGTGGTTACTGCTCAGTCACTGTCCTTCTGTAAAAGGCCTCCACTTTAACCAACATTGGGTCAGTGCTGCGATAGCCTGGAACCAGGGTGGGGTGTGGGGCAAGGGGGCTCAGTAACTGCCCACTTCCCCCACCCTGCAAGACAGAGCATCTCCATTCCGTACCTCATCCACAGCCCGATTCACACACATCCAACCCAGCCCTGGATCATGGCTAACACGGCCAACACCCACAGGGGTGGGGACGCAGGGCCGAGAGTGGGGGCAAGGGTGGGGGACGCAGGGCCGAGAGTGGGGACGCAGGGCCAAGAGAGGTTACAATTCACATTGTAACCACCATCACCAGACAGGCTGCTGCCTCAAACTGGTGGCACAGGGGCAGTGCCCCTACATCTAGACCAGGAGACCCCTGGGTTCAAGTCCCAGCTACTCCAGAGGTGCACAATGCCATTTCTGAACACGATGAGCCCGAAAATATCTGAGAGCTCAGCATGAGACAGCAGGGAGGAAGGATGAGAAGTCAGCATCAATTCTGTACCCCCTCGATCTGCAGACTCTACACAGCAACTTACAGTCGGACTCTGTCAATCCATTTCTAACACTGCTGTTCTCAAGGTGATGGGGAAAACGAGTCTGAGAGCTCCCGAGCCACCGTCAATGGGTGAATTGTCAATCTTGGTTCCCTTTCCATTTCTCGCACAGGGAGTGAACAGAAACTGCAGCCACTGAGGGAGATGGGTGACACAGGGAAAGCCGCTGCAGAGAGGTACTTGCGTTTTCTGCCTCACACTGGCTTATCGTAACTGAGCTGCAGTAAACCTAGCATCGGACCCCTCCACCAGCTGTGGGAGAGCCGCTCCCAATCTGACTGCTGCCACGCACTGCATTCCAGTAGCACCCTGCGTCACAATACAGGACTCTTGTTCTTTCCACAACACAGGCACCTGCCTCTTACTGGTGAGGTCACATTTGGAGAACTGTGTGCAGTTTTGGGCCCCATATCTCAGGAAGGATGTACAGGCCCTGCAGCATGTTCAGAGGCGGTTCACAAGAATGGCCCCAGGAATGAAAAGCTTAACGTATGAGGAATGTTTGAGGACTCTGGGTCTCTACTCGATGGAGGTTTGAAAGATGAGGAGGGATCTAATTGAAACGTACAGAATACTGAATAGCCTGGACAGAGTAGATGTTGGGAAGATGATTCCCTTGTTAGGAGAGACGAGGACCCAAGGGCACAGCCTTAGAGTAAAGGGAAGACATTTTAGAACAGAGATAAGGAGAAACCTCTCCAGCCAGAGAGTGGGGAATCTAGGGAATTCACTGTCACAGAGGGCTGTGAAGGCCGGGTCATTGAGTATATTTAAGACAGAGATCGATAGGGTCTTGAGTATCAAAGGGATCACGGGTTATAGGGAGAAAATGGGAGAATGGAGTTGGGAAAAGTATCAGCCATGGTTGAATGATGGAACAGACTCTGTGGGCTGAATGGCCTAATTTCTGCTCCTATGTCTTATGGTCTTACTAATGTGGCCATAATTCATAAACCAGGAACCTCCTGAGACTTCATTCACGTTAAGATGCACAGCTGAAGTGGGTTGCTTAAGTGAGTACATGGGACACATGTAAAGAATGACCACTGCGACAGGGTGTGTAGTACTCAGTATTTGTCAGACACACACGATGTTGCATTCTGTAAACAAACCCACCATTAGGGTAAGAGAGGCAGTTTCATATCCAGAGAGGGGTAAGCCTGTGGAATTGTCCCAAGAAGGGGTTGGATATAGTTCTTAGAGCTACAGGGATGAAAGAGTATGTGGTAAAAGCAGGAACAGGTTTGATGATCAGCTGTGATCATAGTGAGTGCTGGAGCAGGTTCGAAGGGCTGAAGGGCCTACTCCAGCTGCTAACGTTTACGTTTCTATGTCTTAACTCCTGGTTCTAACCGATACAAAGTACTCAGGAACAACAGGTACCCGATAAGCGCAGTCCACCGATTCCTACACAACAGACCTAAACAAGACACAACACACCCAGAGACACTAGCCACCCTGCCATACATGAAAGACATCTTGGAGATGACGACCAGACTACTCTAGCCCCGAGGTATCATGGTAGCCCACAAACCTACCACCACACTGAAACAGCTCCTGATGAATTTAAAGGAGACTGTACCAATAACCAGCAGAATGAACGTCATACACAAAATACCCTGCAAGGACTGGAACAAACATTACATTGGACACGATGGGCAGGAAACTAGCCACCAGAATACATGAGCACCAATTTGTCACCAAAAGACATGACTGGTATCCATACAAACAGGTGAAGGAGGACACCAGTTCAACTGGGACAATACATCCATCCTGGGACAGGCTAAACAAAGGCATGCATGGGAATTCCTAGCGGCCTGGCATTCAAACCAGGACTCCATTAACAAACACATCAATTCAGGCCCCATTTACCAACCTTTCAGAAACAGAACTGGACATGATATCACCCACCACAACAGACGAAGACACATAAATAACAAGTGGAACAGAACATCAGCGCTTCACTGGACGCTCACTGACGATGTTACCTAACATGGCGACAAAACGTCCAAGAACAAATCTACCAGCTCAACAAGCAAACTTACAACCTGATCCACAACCTGAGCTCGAAATCTTCTTCAAAATTGCAATCACAAGTTACTCAGATGGTTTTGTATGTCAATCATTGGCAGTTTCAGGTATTATTGTCAAGACTAGATGTTATTTTCTAGATTTATTAATTAAATTCTCAAAGCGTAGGCCTCTAGATGAATAGTCCACTTGGACAAAGGACAGTGTCATTGCCTCAGCCGATTACGGCTCTTGAGTAGCTCCTGACTCACTTTGCCTTCTCTCTCTCAGCGACCAGGCACAGTCCTGTCCCTTTCCATCCTACTGTCCTCTCTCCCTGCCCCACTGTGAACGTTCTTGATTCTGGACTGGAGCAGAGTGTGTTCTCCATTCATCTGTCCCTCTACACTCACCATCCTTAAACCAACACAACTCCCCACCCACCCCCAGCTTTCCATCAAACCGGAGAGATTCTCACACCAGCTATCCATGTGAACAACGTTCAATACAAGAGGCGCACTGGGAGGCAATATATTCAACTTTTTCATTCCGGGAGAAACAAAAGACAGACTCAGAATATAAAATCCACATAAAAGCAAAACACTGCAGATGCTGGAAATCAGAAACAAACAGAGAATGTTGGAGAAACTCAGCAGGTCTGACTGTTTCTCTCTCTCTCTCCACTAGTGCAGAGTTAATGTTTCGAATCCAGCGTGACTTCAGAACTGAAGTGGTGTCATACGGACTCAAAGCATTCAGTGTTTCTCTCTCCGAGGTGCTGCCAAGTTACTCCAAGACCTTCTGTTTGCAGTTTGTACACAGAAACCTTACAGTGTGGAAACAGGCCATTTGGCCAATCGAGTATGCACCGACCCTCTGAATCCTACCCCACCACCCCATCCCTGTAACTCATTTCCCATGGTTAATCCACCCAGTCTACACATCTTTGGACTGTGGAAGGAAACTGGAGCACCTGGAGGAAACCCACACAGACACAGAGAGAAAGTGCAAACTCCACATACACAGGCACCCAAGGCTGGAATCGAAACCAGGTCCCTGGCGCTGTGAGGCAGCAGTGCTAACCACTGAGCCACCGCACCACCCATTACATTAGATGGAATCTACATAGCAGTGCAAATGCCCAACATTGTGTTCCAGTACTCATTCCCTGTTGAGTAAACTCAGCCTTAATGCAGTAGCAAATGAAGCAACATATCACCAGATACAGCAGACATGATGGCATTGGCCAAGTAAAACTTGTAGGTGCATCCATCACTTGCAAATGCTGGACATATCAACCATGCAGCTTTGGATTATTTTATGCATCACAATTGATGGGACAAACTCATTCCGAGTATTTGACAGTATCTGTGGTTTCAGCACTGCCCAGAGAAGAAATTAAGAGAAAAATAGTGTTGGAGAAGACACTTAATTACATGAAAGTATTTCAAACAGCGTCACAAAAATCCATATTCAGATTAATGGGAAACCAGAGGACATTAGCTGATCAGCATGGATGTGTTTACTTAGTAAGATAAGTACATCTCTCACATGGTTTGATGATGATTTAACAGGACGTTTTACATGCAATCATTCCACAAAGTCTAATCCGACAGGATGTTACCGGGCCCACACAGAGGATGTGCCATCTTGGTTTTACAAACTTTCCAAATCTCCAACCTTCAATTGGCAGCCAGAGGAACAATGCCAGCCCTCAGCAACATGGCACAAACCACCCCAAGGCATCCTCTCCTTTCGATCTCATCGGGATTTGATCCTCCGCATTTCAGGAAGGGCATTAGTGCCTTGGGGAGAGAGAGTGAGGGGGGGAATTTGATTTGAGGGGCTTTAGGGTTGGACTGTGCACTGGGACAGTGCCAGGAGCACAGGTCTTCAGTGAACGTGGACAGACTGCAGGAGCTGGGATTGTTTCCTGAGAGCAGAGAGCATTAAGAGAAGGCTGCACAAAGATTAGATTCCCTAAAGTGTGGAAACAGGCCATTCGGCCCAACCAGTCCACACCGACCCTCTGAAGAGCAAGCCACCCAGACCCATTTCCCTCTGACTAATGCACCGGACACTACGAGCAATTTAGCATGGCCAATTCACCTGACCTGCACATCTTTGGACTGTGGGAGGAAACCGGAGCACCCAGAGGAAACCCACGCAGACAATGTCCAAACTCCACACGGACAGTAACCCAAGGCTGGAATCGAACCTGGGACCCTGGTGCTATGAGGCAGCAGTGCTAACCACTGAGCCACCGTGCCACCCCTTATGTTTATATTGTTTAAAGAGAACCTTATTTTTAATTCACTTGTGGCACATGGGGACAGACATAGATAGCGATTAGGATAAATAAACGCTATATTATATGGAAAAAGCTGTTCCTTTGGCGAGATTTGTGGTCAGGCATTTTGTTTATTCATTGTCGGAATGAGAGTTTCACTGGTAGGACAGGAGTAACTGCCCCTCCCCACTGCCCTAAAGGAGGAGATGGTGGCGGTGAGCTCTATTCTTGCACCACTGCAGTCCCCAGACCGGTAGGGACACCAACAGGATCACTGAGGAAGGAATACCAGGATGCTGATCCAGCAACAGCAAGGGAATAAGGACATAGTTCCAAGTCAGGATGGTGTGGGGGCTGGAGGGGAAATTACCGACAATAGTGTTCACTCTAATACAGCCCATGGCAAGTTAATTGCCTTTAGGATTAATGGGTGAGATGGTTTCAAAGAGACTAACCACCTCTTCTGAACCCATCCAAGTCTGCAAAGTGATGGCGATGGGAAAACGAGCAAGCTCCCAATTCCTAACAATTATTGTTTACACCAACTCTCTCTCTTGCCTGCTCTCAGCACAGAAACAACATCACACATCACAGGGACAACATCACACATCACAGGTACTCACTTGATACAGCCAATGGTAACTTGAGCCAGTGGGTAAATGAGTGGCTCCAGAACTTCATTGGGATAAATGGTACTCAACGCACGACACCAAAGGTACAGGCAATGAATGAACTGCCAGTTGTAGACGGACTGATAGGTCTCCTGAACACAAAGAAAGAACTATGAGAGGGAGAAGAAACAGCAGATGCTTAAAGTTGCCAAAACCGTTGAGCTGGGATTCATTGTAACCCAAAATACAGCCATTGCTCCTTAAAAGGCACTTGTATTAAAAAGCATTTCTCTAGGGCCTTTCTCAACCTCTGCACCTTCCGGCCAACGAAGCACCTTTTGAAGAGTGGCCACTATGTCTTGCAGCAGCCAATTTGTGGACAGTAAGATCCCACAAACATCAACGAGGTAACAACCAGGTGACCGGTCTCAATCATCTCGAACACAATGCCTGAAAGGTTACTAGAAGTCGGTGATGGGCTAAATATTGCCTAGGTTAGTGAGTAAAACATCCTTGTTCTCTTGTGGAACTGCTCCACGTTAAAAATTGTTTTTAATGGCCACTTAGATGTGGTCCTACAAAATCGGGTTGCCCTGGCACCGGAAGGATATGGAGAGAATGCAGCATAGGTTGACAGGATTAGAGGTTTCGAGTTGGGGGAGAGGCTGGATATTGTGGGACCTTTTTCACCAGAGTGGAGGAGGTTGAGAGGGGAACATTATGGAGGTGTATAAAATCATGATGGCATAGAGAAGGTGGATAGCAAAGGTTTTTCCTTCAGGGTAGGGGAGTTCAAAACTAGGAGGCATTACTTTAAGGTGAGAGGAGAAAGACCTAAAAGAGACCTAAAAGAGTTTTCCACTCAGAGGGTGGTTCAAATGTGGAATAAACTGCCAGAGGAAGTTTTAGAGGCAGGTACAGTTACAACATTTAAAAGACATTTGGACAGGTACTTGAATAGGACAGATTTCAAGGGAAATGGACCAAGCACAGCTAAGTGGGACTAGTTCAGTTTAGGAAACTTGGTCAGCACAGACGAGTTGGGCCAAAGGGTCTGCTTCTCTGCTGAATGACTGTATGATATCGCTCAAAGAGCTGATGCCCTCGGGGAGTATGGACAACAACTTGGCATCTTAAAATAAACCACGTGGTGGGAGATGGGGTAATAGAGAGTGTTACAGGAAGTAAACAACAAACACATCTAACACTTTGCACTGGTTTCTCTTTCCATATTCTGCTTGTACGTTCGACTCTGCCACTTGAACCCAGTACACATGGGGAGAACTGAAACTTTAACAAGCGATCACAATGTAAAAGAAAAACAAAAAAGAAACGGTTACCTTTTTCTTCATCACCATCGCATTTCGGAGATGGATAGCCAGCTGCCTGATGTATATGAAGGCATGTTGGTATGTCACCTGGGTGTCTAATGCATACATCTCAGTCAAAGTGCGCTGCATGAAGTTTATGAGGGGAAGCACGTTTGGTGACGTGAATTTGCAGTTCTTCACATAGGCGACATACATTTGCTGCAGACAGTGAGAGAAAGACAGAGCAAGGCAACGAGATAAATAAATGTCCCTTATGTAGCCGTTAACGTTTCCTACCATTGGGTTTCTGCTCAGGCTTTGCTTTGTTCACACGTCTCTCAGACAACATCTCCCCCTCCCACCTCCAACTGGAGTCAGCTCTCCTTGGGGTCACCAGCCCAGGTGACCCACCGTTAATGCTAAAAAGTTCACACTCGAATGAGGACAATCTACACTGATGGAGGATTCTCTAACACAGCCAAGAGCACTCACACGTTGTGAAGACAAGAGATGAGGAGACATGTCTTCTCTCTGAGGATTGCTAGTCTCTGCTCAGGAAGCAGTTTGGAGGCTGTTTTTCAAATTATTCAACTGAGGTATATAGGTAATGAGGAGCCAGGAAGTGGAGTTGGGACCACAACCAGATCTTATTCAACAACAGATTAGGTACAAAGGGCCTATGCTCCTGACAAAATTGCCACATTTTTAGTGAATCCTGCTATTCGGAGAGAGGTGGCGATACTCCACTTCCTAACCAGGGAGTTCCTCCCTTACCCCCCAACCTCAGATGTTTCTTTGTTCTTTCACAGGATGTAGGCAACACCTGCATCGTGTTTTTATAACCATCAATGATGGTCACCATTACAGAGACTAGGAAACCATTTTTACATTGGCCATCCCTAGCGGCCCTCAAGGTGACAGTGCTGAGCCAACTCCTTGACCACACTGGGCCATTTCTAAACCCCCTTCCGAACTGAACCCCCATTGCAGTTTGTTTGGAGTCACATGGAGCCCAGACTGGGTAAGGACAGCAGATTTCCTTTCCAGGAAGATATACATGACCCAAGTAAGTTTTTACAAGCAATCAATAATAGTTTCTGGGTCACAATCACAGAGACTGGCTTTCTATTCCAGATTTAAGTTAAAAATCACACAGCACCACGTTATAGTCAACAGGTTTATTTGGAAGCACGAGAGCGCAGCTCCTTCATCGGGTGGTTGTGGAGTGTAAGATCGTCAGACACAGAATTTATAGCAAAAGTTTACAGTGTGATGTAAAACAAGTTTTGCGATTTACATATGAAAGAACTGAAACCAACATGGTCATTCTAACAAACAGTCCAGGTCCTTTTCAATATGTAATTTCAGTCACATCACATTGTAAACTTTTGCTATAAATTCTGCGTCTTATGATCTTATACTCCACAACCACCAGATGAAGAAGCAGTGCTCTGAAAGCTAGTGTGCTTCCATTTAAACCTGTTGGACTATAACCTGGTGTTGTGATTTTTAACTTTGTACAGCCCATTCCAACACTAGCATCTCCAAATTATTCCAGATCTAGATATTTTATGACCATCCGGCTCAGAGATGTTATGACACATTTATGGAGCCGGTGGGTCTTGAACTCAGACCCCCTAGTCTAGGGGTAGGGATATTGCCACTGTACCAAAAAGCCTCCAATATTCCAGATTTATTTGATTGAATTTAAATTCCCTAGGTTGTGTTGCAGTGATGGGGACTTGTGTGTCCATCTCTAGATGACTTATTCATTAACATAACCACTGTGGCCATTAAGTTTGAGATGGAATATGCCCACAGAGGCTGAAGATTCATCTTCACAGTTTTGTTATTTTGTGGATAAACTTACTGAGCCATAGGAATAAATTTTGCTTTTTTTTAAAAACATATACTTCAGATAGTGAACAAAAGTGCAGCACCCCAGACAGCTCAGTCCATCGCCGCTCCTTAATCAACAGAGCACCACCAATTATTCAGAAATAACTCTGACCTTTTAGCAGATTACCCTCGATCTTCAAATGCAAAAAATGCTCCAGTAAAACCTGAAGGTACAACTGAGTCTAAATAAATCAGAAACTACTTTTTCAAAAACTTTGCAATGATCACTTTTTGTTTAAACTAAGTTTCCGCAAATAGGTCTGGCCCTCTTTTAGCTAATTTTAAACATTTTAAAAGGACTGGGAAGGGTGGGGTCTCAGTTCAAGTCCCAACTGTGCCTCACCACCCAGAGGAACTGGATTAGTTTTCTAATCTAGTGCTCATGTCTATTGCTGAACCAACCAACTGTCCATCGACTGCTAAAGAGAGAGGCTCTTTAAAAGCAGGAAGAGAGGATAGCTAATGTCATGTACAGTATTTTAAAGAAAGCTTGCCCTTTCTGAAACAGATAACAGTGACCCCCCGCTTCAGCCGTTTACCTGCTGAGAACTCTCTCTCTCTCAGTGGGGAGTTCTGAAACGCCCTGGATTCGAGTTATACTCCACCCAGAGCAATGTCCGAATGCTAAGTGCTAACTTCAGTGTCACCTCCAACCTTGGGGCAGGATCTGCCAGCCAGGTTACTTTGCAACCTTTCAGACCCGTGTACAAATCACTGCTGCTTCTCATTGATATGGAAACAGTGGCATAACCTCACAATGAGCAAGGGAACATTGCACATTTACCAAAAGCCTCACATTTTCTCGTAACTTAGCAAGAAAAATAGTTATCCCACAATTCATTTTCACATGCATTATAATTACCTTCAGCACTGGGTCCAGATAAACATCTTGCTTGTATCTGCATATTTTGTTAAGAATTAGGAATGCCAGAACTCGCACCATCTCCTCCCCTGTGCTCCACTGCTTTATGGTTTGCTGAGGGTACACAAAGACATAGTTAGCAGGGAGAAGCTGTCAACCCCAATAAAATGGTTAAGACATACTTCAAACTGCGATGATCACAATCAGTGCACGGTAGACTCCAATTTGGGCGCGAAAATATTCCAGGATTTTATTTCCCCACAGGGCCAAAAACAGCTACTCACCTTTAACCACATCACACTCACGATAGAATCCCGGCAGTGTGGAAGCAGGCCATTCAGCCCATCAAGTCCCCACTAAACCTTCAAAGAGCAGCCCAGCCAGACTCCCCTCCCTTCCCTATCGCCCTGTATTACCCATGGCAAACCCACACAGCCTGCACAATATGGTCAATTTAAGATGGTCCATCCCACCTGACCTGCACATCTTTGGACTGTGGGAGGAAACCAGAGCACCTGGAGGAAACCCACGCAGACACAGGGAGAATTTGCAAACTCCACACAGCCTGAGGCTGGAATCGAACCCGCACCCCTGGCGCTGTGAGGCAGCAGTGCTAACCACTGAGCCACGGTGCCGCCAAGAGATTCCTTTACACAAAAATCAAGCTTGGAATCTAAAAGTTCCATCTCTTGATGGAGGCAAGTCCAGCAAATTCTGTTTTAACCAGCACCTCCTGAACAGACACTCTTGGCAAACTGGCAAAAAATTAAAAATCTCAAATACCAGAAGTTTACTGTATTGTTGCAATCTTCATGATGTCTGAGTCGTCAGTGGAGGGTGCGTGCAAGAATGCTCCCTGCCAGTAAGTTATTATTTAAGTGATCAATGCTGTGAATAAAGTGTAACAGTGATGGATATACCCCCTGCATTAATTGGTGTGAGTTTTTACATGGATCTCTTGATCAAATGGAACATTTGGGCCACTGGCCCCATAGATTCCAATTAACAAAATTTTTGCTGCACACTAAAAAAAAATCTCAACACACACAAAGTGATCCAGTGGGTTCAGCTGCTACTTCAAAGTGTGTGAAAACAACACCAGATTAATGAAGAATCCAGCTCAGGGAACCACATCACTCAATCCAGGGGAACTCTTACAAGTGGCAGGCAAGGGGCACTGTGTTGGTTACTGACTCTGTTTCCTGTGCCTCACCACCCAGCAGAGGAACTGGAACGAGAGCCTTCCAATCTAATGCTCATGCTGACCCAACCAACTTTGCATCGACCACTAAAGAGAGGCTCTTCAAAAGCAGGAAGAGTGCAGCGCTGATGCCAAATGTCTTGTGCGGTATCATATCTTTGAAAATAGACAACAGCACCAATCACTCAGTGAAGGCGTTGAGAGGTTTGCCCATACTGGTCTTGATGTGGCAGGTACACACATTCTGCCAGCTCCTCTTCAGCTGCTAGACCAAGAAATGGATTGTCAAATGACTGGACGCCTCCTAGCAGAGTGCTTTAGGGAACATCTCCGGGACACCCGCACCAATCAACCCCAGCACCCCGTGGCCCAACATTTCAACTCCCCCTCCCACTCTGCCAAGGACATGGAGGTCCTGGGCCTCCTTCACCGCCGCTCCCTCACCACCAGACGCCTGGAGGAAGAACGCCTCATCTTCCGCCTCGGAACATTTCAACCCCAGGGCATCAATGTGGACTTCAACAGTTTCCTCATTTCCCTTTCCCACCTCACCCTAGTTCAACACTTCCAGCTCAGCACTGTCCCCATGTCTTGTCCTACCTGCCAATCTTCTTTTCCACCTATCCACTCCACCCTCCTCCCTGACCTATCACCTTCATCCCCTCCCCCACTCACCTATCGTACTCTATGCTACTTTCTCCCCACCCCCACCCTTCTCTCACTTATCTCTCCACCCTTCAGGCTCTCTGCCTGTATTCCTGATGCTTTATTCCTGATGAAGGGCTTTTGCCCGAAACATCGATTTTGCTGCTCCTTGGATGCTGCCTGAACTGCTGTGCTCTTCCAGCACCACTAATCCAGAATCTGGTTTCCAGCATCTGCAGTCATTGTTTTTACCAAAATGAATATTGAAGACAAACTCATCCTTAATCACTCTAAAGTGTGCTCCAGCACAGCACAGTGCTCATTTGGAGTTTGGTGGTTAGTATGTTCTCATTGAGGGAAAGGTATTTGCTATCCTTATTCAGACCCAGATCCAGAATACTGAGTAATCTGCTTAATAAGGGACTCTGAGACAAGTAAGGCATTGTAGCCCTGTGCTAGCTCCTTGACCACCATCTCGTTTCTATTCAGCTTCTCAAGAGCTTCAGTGGGAGGGAAACCAGCAGGGTTTGCTAGCTGCCAGGCACCACACACACGCACTCTAACCTGGCAGTGCCAGAGAGATGCCTGTCCTTTTGAGGGACCTGGATTGATTTGCAGCTCCACAGCCTCCAAGAACTTGTAGCCTGGACAGCTTTGTACAGGCTATGGCCAGGCGTTACTGCTCATCCTGTCAGTGACTGTGAAAAAAAAACAGCCTGTCCAACCAGGTAGCCACGCTGTGGAGGTGCCAGTGCTGGGCTGGGGTGGATAAGGTCAAGAATCAGTCAGGCAAAAGTGAGGACTGTAGATGCTGGAGATCAGAGTCTAGATTAGAGTGGTGTTGGAAAAGCACAGCAGATCAGGCAGCAACCGAGGCGCAGGAAAATCGACGTTTCGGGCAAAAGCCCTTCATCAGGAATGAGAGCAAAAATCACACAACACCAAGTTATAGTCCAACAGCTCCTTCCTCGGGTGTTGTGTGATAGTTTGACTTTGTCTAAACAGGACAATCCTAGCAGGGTGGGGGCAAGTGCACAAAAACTTTGAGTGACAGCAACCCTGGGAGAGACATTGAAGCTGCATTTCCAGAGGACCGGAGTTCAGACCCAGCAGAGAGTTAATACTCAGCCAGAGGGAAGCTCAATTCAACTGGTAACCCATACACCACAGATAAGCCAGTGCAGTAGAGGAGCTGCTGCAATTAAATATTCCAGTCCATCACCCATTGTCATTAAGCACAAGATATCACAATGTATTTCAAAACGCCGGCTACGTGAGAATATTTATATATTTAGATGACTGCGCTCATTAACTAGCTACGGCGAATTAATATATACCAATGCGTTTGCTATTTATGTGTCACAGCACTGTTTTTAATGATCAGTATAATTTGCTCTAGCTAGGCTCTTTGATGCAGAAACGCATAGGGGTAAGGGTAAGGGGAGGGAGGAGGAACCTGGACATATTTCTTTTGCAACAACGACAACTTAAGTTTTAGTAGCACCTTTGGCATAATAAAACATCCCAGGGTGCTTCATGAAAGCACGGGTTTGTTGGGGGTAGGGGTTCAGTCTCCATTCTGTCCAACTGATGGGAAATGGGAACAATTTTGTCATTCCGGTCACCCAGCACATCAAGATCAAGAGAGCCCGGCCCACTTACAGCCGAGCGCAAAAGCAGAACAGATCTCTCTTCCTCTCTGCATTCTGTCCCATCAACGGTAGAAGGAGCCAGGTCACCGAGTGTATTCAAGGAAGTTATTGTTAAAAGGCATCAAGAGGAACGGAGAGAAAGCAGAAATTTGGCATTGAGATGGAGGATCAGCCATGTTCACGGTGAATGGCAGGGCAGGCTTGAAGGACCGAATGGCCTATTCCTGAGCCTAGGTTTGGTGCCTCAAACCATCTTGTCCATTTCTCACAACACCGTGACCTTGCATGAAAATGCCATCTTTGGAGTCATGATCAAACCTTTAGGTGGACTACAGGTTTGGCTGGCCCAATCAAAATTCAGAGAAGTGGGCTGAGAGGTCGCAGTTGGGGGTGGGTGGATGGTGGTAGATGGCAGGGCTACGTTGGATTGTTTTTTTGCCTTCGTTCATGGAACATGGCCATCACTGGCCAGGTCAGCATTTACTGCCCATCCCTAATTTCCCAGAAGGCATTTAAACGTCAACCCCATGGCATGGAGGTCAGAACAGCAGATTTCCCTTCCCAACCAGCATTAGGGAACCAGATAGGTGTTCACGATAAGTAGATAAATTGAACAGGAAAATCATGGGTCATCCAAAGATTTGCAAAATCGTACAGAAGAGGCCCCTTTGAATCCACCCGACGTACAGAAATTATTAAACCTACACTCATCCCACTTCCCTGTAGCAGGCCCTTAGAATGTTTCAAGTGCTCAGCCAAGTACGTGTTAAAGATTGTGAGGGTTCCTGTCTCTATTCCCATCCCAGGCACTGCATTTCAGACCCCCACTAACCCTCTGGGTGAAAAAAAATGCTCCTCAAATCCCTTCTAACCTTATGTCCCTTGTTATTGACCCTTCCATAAAGAGGAACAGCTGCTTTCCATCCACCCTGTCCATAACCCTTGGAAGCTCATACACCTCTATCAGATTCCCCCCCTTCAACCTTCTCTGCTTTCCAGTCTCTCTCCAGCATGGTGGGTGCATAGAACATCTCCTGCACGGTCAGAATCCTCCCGAAATTTTACCCTGTCTTTTCCTGGTATTGCCATAAACCACATTCAGAATTTTGTATATCCCCACAAACGCTTGTGGATTCAACATTTGACTGATAATCCCCTAGGTTCATACTGTTGCGCACATGCCCTCCATACGAGTCTCAATAGTTTATGAGACAGATCTTACCTTCAGAAGGAGTCGGCACTGCTTCGGGAAGCACATGTAGTAAGACACTAAACAAAGCACGTGCTGCAGAACAGCATGAACAACAGTGGCCTCCGTCAAACTTGATAGGAGCTGAAAGGAAAAGGGTAGGACAATGATTCAGTTGCTTTCCAAAGATCTCTTGCTAACACTTTGAGCTCAGCAAGGAAACACACCACCGGTGAGAAACGTTGGGGTGATGACTGACAGCGAGAGTAAATCTCACACTCAAAACAGAAAGGAAGAGGGAGGTACCAGAAAAGTGTGGAGTTACCAGCATTAGCGGAGGTTCACCAGATCAGTTCCTGAGGAGGCACATCTGTCCTACAAAGGGAGGTCTGGGAGATGTTGTTGTTGTAGTTGGTGGAGGTGGAGGTGGAGGAGGAGGAGGAGGAGGAGGAGGAGGAGGAGGGATTCCATTGAAACTTAAATTCCTTCAAGGGTTCGAAAGGGGCTGATACAGTCTGGATGTTTCCCCTGGCTCCGAGGATCCAGAATGGAGACAGATGTTTAGGACAGAAATTAGGAGGAATTTCTTCACCCATGGGTGAGGAACCTTGAGAGTTCTCTATCGGTCAAAAGCTGTGGTGGCTCTGTCATTACATTCAAGGCTGAAATCAAGATGTCCAGGCAGTGTTTACATCAAGGGATGTGGGGATATCATCAGATGGCATTGGGATAGATAACCAGCCGTGATCTAGAAAGGTTTTTTAGATTAGATTAGATTACAGCGTGGAAACAGGCCCTTCGGCCCAACAAGTCCACACCGACCCGCCGAAGCGCAACCCACCCATACCCCTACATTTACCCCTTACCTAACACTACGGGCAATTTAGCATGGCCAATTCACCTAACCTGCACATCTTTGGACTGTGGGAGGAAACCGGAGCACCCGGACGAAACCCACGCAGACACGGGGAGAATGTGCAAACTCCACACAGTCAGTCGCCTGAGGCGGGAATTGAACCCAGGTCTCTGGCGCTGTGAGGCAGCAGTGCTAACCACTGTGCCACCGTGGGGTAGATTTAAGGGACTAAATGGTCCACTCCTCATTCTACATCTTTATGTTTAAGTGACAGTTAAAGGTAGGAGATCGCTGTCGCCATGACGATAAATCAGAAACCTGAAGTGCCAATGTACACTCTTAATTACAAAATCCAAAATGCATTTTATCACAGACCTCTGCAACAGCCAAAATATTGACTGCATCTGTAACTTGCTACAAGATTCTGTACATATCCATGAAATGTCGCATCTGGGGAGTTTCAGGAAAATATCAAAAGGGAGAGAAATGTAATCCAAAGAAAGAAAAAGGAGGCTGACTGTCTTCCACCCATTTCTCAGCAGGGAGTCACCGCTTGAAGAACTGCGAGATGTTGACCTTCCCACAAAAAAAAAATCAAAAACTGACTGCAACACTAAGTAATGCTACTTTTCCTTTTATTCCTATTCTGTATCAAGATTTCTACCAAGTTACTTGTACCCAAGATGGCACCATTGGAGGCAGCCATTGTCAAAAGCTTTCACTGTACTCCTACACGTGACAATAAAAGGATATTCTATTCTATATTGTGTGTGTGGTGGTGAACTGATTACCTATAGTGTGGATCAGTTTGCTGCGAGGGTCACAGATTTGAGAATGGTCATTTAAACAGCCCTCCATTGCAGGCAAAGGGAGAAAGCAACACTCTCACTCACAGTGTTGCCAGGCGGGCAGTGCTGAAAGGCATCAGGACAGGAGTTTACTTCGACTGACAAAGCCAACTACCAACATCCATGCTACTGCTGACAGCCACTGCTACAGGGACAGTGTTCAACCATCTATGGTTCACAACCATTTCAGACACCGATACATTTCTTTAAACCTTTATATTTTTGCAATCTCCTCTTATTACGAGTCCACGTATATGCATGATGCGTTACTAGTTCTGCTTACATTAACTTATAAACTTATTACAGGTCGTTCTGCTATAACACGTGCTTCGTCAGCGTGAAATGGCTATAACACGATTGTGGACGTCGTTTGGATAATGCAAAGTTTCTACTAAATGGGTTAAAGCGATTTTCTATCAGTGATCGTCTACAGCCTGATTTTCTATAGCAGTTTTCCACAATCATTGATAGAAAATCGCTTTACTAGTGACAGAGGAACCCTACTGTTGCTTTATAGCAGAATGACCTGAACTTTTGTGTATTCGACAAAGCCTGAAACTGCTCCTTCAAAATCCTAAGTTTGTTTGGGTCTGGGAGACAGGAATTCACAGAGAAGGGATCCTCGTCACCAATTAACCTTGGGGCCAACTGAGAGTGTGGATAAATAACTGAGAGGAGTCTGTTTACTCGTCCTGGGAACTTAACAGACTGAGACAGGCCAACTGGAACTGAACAAGTTGGGAAACCTCACCCAAGGACTGATCATAACTCAGCATATTGCTTACCGTCTTACATTTTATTCTTCACATACATGATTTAAATTGTTCAAACGCAGAGGGCTATATGGCTTGTTCATCTGCTGACTCCGGTTTCGGCTGACTTGAATCAGCAGGAGGTCAAGTTTATTCATCCGTATCGAGGGGGGATGATTTGCGGTTCTCTGATCAGCTGCACAACTCGAGATAGAGCAAACTCGAATTCATATTCCATCAGTTGTGAGCCCTCGCCATCGGGCGAGCGGTTAAAATATTTAAAAATTCAAAAAACCTCCAGTTCGAAGATTTGAAAGATTTGACCAGCCAATCCACCGTCAGAAGTGAAATAACTCCACAGGGGCTGGTATCCTGTCCCCACAGCAGCCTGCATTTACACGGGGAGAGGCCTGGACACTGATCCAACTCCCTCAGAGCCAGCTCTCCGAATGAATAGAACCTCTTGTTTATATATTTTATTAACCCTTACAAATTACAAACAAACGGTTAACATGAACAGCCGTATAAAAGAAACAATTTAGAGGGGAAAGGGGTGCATTCCCGTTTTTAAAATTTTTTTTTCAGCTGCTGAAATGAAAATCTAATCACTTTCTTCTGATTAACTGTGTTCCCACTGCCCAGTATTAATACAGTTCTTGCCCAAGCTCCAAATGTAATTGAAATTTGGCCTTTGAAAGAAAAATGTGCATCATCTTAACAGCCGAGCTTGCAAACCTTTAATCTGTTATGCCTTTCAGCTTAAAACGTATCTAAGTCTCACCGCTGGCCAAAACCCATAGCCCTCTGGGTCCAGATCTCACAAACACCCCCTTCATCTCACGACTGATGCCTATACCAAAAGGGGTCTAAAACCGACATTGAAATAACCCCGCAGAGCCCAGTAGCCTGTCACTTATATTTACACGTGGAGGTTCCTTGATACTGATCCAGCTCCCTCAGAGCCAGCTCTCCGAGTGAACAGAACCTCTGTTTATATATTTTATTAACCCTTACAAATTACAAACAAACGGTTAACATGAACAGCTGTATAAAAGAAACAATTTAGAGGGGAAAGGGGTGAATTCCTGTTTATTTATTTATTTTTTTAAATTTTTTTTTTTCCCTTTTTGTTTTTTTTTTTGTATATTTTTTAATTTAACCCCCACACTACCACCTAAGTGCAGTAGTGCTTATTTTTATCCCCTGCACCCATGGTGTGTGTGTGCAGGTGTGAGACACAGTGAAAAGATACAAAGTGCACGAATCTTTATTCAATTTCCACCACCAGGAAGATAGGAAAGACACCCGAGTGGCCAGTGACAAGCACTGCCCACAGGGCAATGCTGTGTGAGCAAAACAGTGAAGGGGAGGGTTGAATTCCTGTTTATATCTGTCAGCCAGGGCTCCCTGATTGGACCAGATTAACAGCCCCAATCAGGGAACTCATATTCTCTGAGGTCCACTGGGCTGATCTCATTACAGTCATTACAAGAAAATTACTAAAAGCTTTAAAAAGAAATTGAGTACCTCGGTGTTAACAAGGTTTTCACTTTTACTCATGGTAGCAGATTGGTCTCATCTTGGGAAAGTCAGGAGCTAACAGACAGGAGAAGACCTGAATCCGTCAGGGAAGAGATTGTGAAGCACTACTTGTGGGCCAAGAGGAATGGAATGATTCCCCAGGCCAAATAAGCCAGTCTGTAAGTCACCAAAATGTCTCAAACTGTCTGTCCCCATTGTTTTACCCACGCCAACACTCCCAATCATCAACATGTGACCATTCTCCTCTGCACTCAACCAACACTCCATTCCACCAATCCCATCCAATCTCGGATCCCTGGTCACCACGCTGTCCATCAGGATACCTGCCCGTCTCTTATGAAGTTTGCCCTTTCACAGACATTTCCCATCAGACAGGTCACCACACGGGTTGGGAAAAGGGTTGGGAACGCCTTGGAAAACCCAGTGTGTGTGGATTCCCCATTTATAATGGTCCAAGCTCACTCCTCTGTCAATATATCAGGGTCATCACCTCCATTCAACTGTTCAGTCAGTTGCACTACGTCTAACAGATGCCGGACGTGCCCGACGGTGAAACCACTTTCTGGAGTAAAAATATACAATTGCCGATTTATGTTAACCTACCTGAATAAGACCGGTCAAGTAAGTACAGACATCCTGTCGGATCTTGGGCCACCGTGGACTGCTGGAGGGCATTAACAACCTGGCAAGTACATCAAAAGCCTTTTAAAGGTGGAACGTAACATTGCACCAACACTGCAGCCATCACAGAGAGCTGGGTAAACACCGACTGAAGCTGTGAATCCCAAGGCCTACCCAACACATTGGTGAAAGTGCACAGAGTGCTCCCTCTCAGTCCCCAGTCCCTGCCCCACCATGCACCATGCACTATTTCAAGGTGACCAACTCCTAGTGCATCACCCATGTACTCTTCAATACGGGTCAAGGACCAGGCACAAATAAATAATAGACTGATACCCAGAGGGAAGACCACATCAGATTGTCACTGGACAGATGCTTTTCTATTGTCCAATTGTTTCCATTCTGTCCAGGAGTCTCTCGCCCCACTCTCTCTCACTGTATTGTAAATCTGGATGGAGGTCGTGAGGGAAATGCCCGGCTGAAAACTGAGTGAAAACATGAGGAGTTGGCCCATCTATTTCCTTTCCTGGTGCCTGCTTCCCCCAGTTCCCCAGCCCACGCCCCCAAACCCCGACCCCCAACTCTTCAATATATTAATTCCAGGGAAAAGGTGGGGTCACTGGCAAGACCGGCCATTTTATTGCCAATCGCCCCACAACTGTGCTCGAGTAGATGGAGGTGTGCTGCAATCTTGGATTCTGGTGATGGGCACCGGTGGTGGGGGGTGGGGGGGGGGGGGGGGTGGGGGGGGGGGGGGGGGGGGAGGTGGAGGGAAGGTGTGACAGGAAGTTTCAGGATTCTGACCCAGCGACAGTGAAGGAGCAGCAATGTGTTTGCAAGGCACAATGGTCTTGGAGAGGTCATCAAAGGGCATGATCTTCCCTTGATGTCTCGATGGCAGAGGTCACTGGTTTGGACATCGCTGTCAAAGACACTTTGGTGACCCGCTGCAGCCAACTTGTCTACAGCACTGAAACAGGCCCTTCGGCCCATCAAGTCTGTTCCAGCCAAAGACAACACCTACACACTCATCATCCTATTTTTCATCACTTGGCCCATAGCCTTGTATGCCTTGGCATCGCCAGAGCACATCCAAACACTCCTTTAATGTTGTCAGGTTCTGCCTCTACTGCCCTTACAAGGTCCAGATTTCCACTATCACCTTTAAGCCTCCTGCCCTTTACCTTAAACATACATGCCCTGATTTCTCTATCAAGCGAAAAGAACAAAGAAAATTTACAGCACAGGAACAGGCCCTTCAGCCCTCCAAGCCTGTGACTAATCTACTGTCTAAACCTATCACCCAGTTCCTAAGGATCTGTATCCCTCTGCTCCCCACCTACTCATGCATCTGTCCAGATGCACCTTAAATGAATTTACCATTCCCGCCTCTACTAACTCTGTTGGCAACACGTTCCAGGCACCTACCACCCTCTGTGTAAAGTACTTTCCGGGTGTATCCCATTAAACTTTTCACCTCTCACCTCGAACGGGTGACCTCTCGAATCCCTCATCTGGGAAAAAGCTTCCCTCTATCCACCCTACCTATACCCTCCATGATTTTGTAGACCTCAATCAGGTCCTGCCTCAATCTCATTTTTTCTAATGAAAACAATCCCAACCTACTCAACCTCTCTTCATAGCTAGCACCTTCCCTACCAGGCAACATCCTTGTAAACCTTCTCTGCACCCTCTCCAAAGCATCCCAAAACATTCCTTCCTACCTACCCTGTGTGTGCCCCTCAATTTGAAACATCTCAACCATGTCTCCCTACTCCCCCCGCTGCTCAACCACACCCCCCCCTCACCGATACCATCCAGGACAAAGCAGCCCGCTTGATTGGCACCACATCCACCAACATCCACACTCTCTACTCTCAATAGCAGCAGTGTGTACCATCCACAAGGTGCACTGCAGAACCTCACCACAGATCCTCAGCCAGTATATTCCAAATCCACAATCGCGTCCATCTGGAAGAACACGGGCAGCAGATACTTGGGAACGATATTGCCTGCAAGTTCCCTCCAAGCCACTCACCATCCTGACTTGGAAACATATCGCCTTTCCTTCACGGTCACTGGGTCAAAACCATGAAATTCCATAAGGACATTGTGGGTCTACCCACAGCAGTTCAAGAAGGCAGCTCACCACCACCTTCTCAAGGGGCAACTCGGGACTGGAAATAAATGCTGGGCCTAGCCAGCGATGCGCTCATCCCACAAAATGAATAATAAATAAATAAATAAATATTGTGTCTATCTAAACTGGGCCCCAGTAAACACAGTCTTTGGCTTTTAGATTAGGGGAATTTGAAAGTGGCCAAGTGAAATGTTGCTGAGAGGGCTTGGAGGGGTGGGCTAAGACACTGAACAAAAGGAGCTGGGAGAGGGAAGAGAGAGGTGGAGACAGAACTGACTACAGAAGGTGAGTGAGAACCATGACAAGGGTCCTTCAACCCACACGCCCTCTGATGGCCAATGAGAAGTAGTGCAGGTCTGCAATTTAAACCAGAAATTCAAGTGCTGCTCCTTTAAATAATGACAAATTCACAGAGATGTACAGCACGGAAACAGACCCTTCGGTCCAACTCACCCATGCCGACCAGATATTCCAACCTAATCTAATCTCATTTGTCAGCATCCGGACGAAATGTCCCTCCAAACCCTTCCTATTTATATACCCATCCAGATGCCTTTTAAATGTTGCAATTGTACGAGTCTCCACCACTTCCTCTGGCAGGTCATCCTATACTCACACCACTCTCTATGTGAAAAAGTTGCCCCTTAGCTCCCTTTAAAATTTTACCCCTCTCACCTTTAACCTATGCCCTCTAGTTCTGGATTCCTCCACCCCAGGGAAAAGACCTTGTCTATTGATCCTTTCCATGTCCCTCATGATTTTATAAATCTCTTAATAAGGTCATCCCTTAGCCTCCGACGATCCAGGAAAAACAGCCCTAGCCTATTCTAGCTCTCCCACCTCTCCCTATAGCTCAAATCCTCCAACCTTACAACATCCTTGTAAATCTTTTCTTAACTCTTTCAGGTCTCACAACATCCTTCTGATAGGAAGGGGACGAGAATACCACGCAATATTCCAAAAGTGGCCTAACCAATGAGCTATACAGCGGCAACATGACCTCCCAACTCCTGTACTCAATACTCTGACCAATAAAGGAAAGCATACCAAACGCATTCTTCATTATCTTACCTACCTGCGACTCCACTTTCAAGGAGCTATGAACTTGCACTCCAAGGTCTCTTCGTTCAGCAACACTCCCCAGGACCTTATCATTAGTGTATAAGTCCTGCTAAGATTTGCTTTCCCAAAATGCAACACCTCGAATTTCTCTGAATTAAACTCCATCTGCCACTCCTCAGGCCATTGGCCCATCTGATCAAGATGTTGCACTCAGAGATAACCCTCCTCGTTGTCCACTACACCTCCAATTTTGGTGTCATCTGCAAAATTACTAACTATACCTCTTACGTTCACATCCAAATCATTTATCTCAAATGATGAAAAGTAGAGGACCCAGCACCGATCCTTGTGACATTCCACTGGTCACAGGCCTCCAGTCTGAAAAATAACCCTCCACCACCACCCTCTGTCTTCTACTTTTGAGTCAGTTCTGTATCCAAATGGCTGGTTCTGCCTGTATTCCGTGAGATCTAGCCTTGTTAACCAGTTTCCCATGACATTTTAACATCTTTTGTAGGAAGAGAAAAAGAGCAAACACAAGAAATTTTTTTTAGCCTTAAAATCTGTTACACATAAAAGAGAAAGCATTTTGTAGAACAATCAACAAGATTTTTTAATAATCATAAAGGTTTGACTGACATTAACAGAAAATATCATTGCTTCTCAAGAATAAACATGGAGTTTAAGCGACTTACTTTTTCTGGTCCCCAGCTGGTTTTAATTGAAGGAGCTTCTGTACGGCTACGAGGAGATCGCGGATACAGAATGACACCAGGCTATTGAAGACTGTAAAGGAGCAATAGGCATAGAGTCACTTCCTTAGAGAGTGTGGCACCAACATCATAGAATCATGGGAATTCTCACAGCACTGGAAGCCATTCAGCCCATTGTGCCTGCCATGATTCTATCAACTACTACTTTCACTGGGAATTTAACTGAGTATCCAAATTGTTTTCCTCATGTAGGTACATGGAGTGGATTTGATCGTCCTCATTCAAGTAGAAAAATTCAGGAGAACACTACTTTCGTTAAACCAAATATGTTTTCACACAACAGTGCAAAAAGCTTTTCTTACATTATACTTTCTTACTGGCTTCCATTCCGAAATATCTTCTTAGCACCTGAATGTTGCAGTAAATGTTATCAGCACATTAGTGGTTATCAAACACACACACAGTTTGATTAATTTGACAATCAGAAAACCACCTTTGGCAGAACAGCTGAAACAGTGACAAAACTCTCCAGAAATGGAGCTAGGAATTTCCAGTTAATTGAATCGGATCAGTTTAATAACGTATACAGTGAATGTGTCATTCAAGATAAAGAAAAATTTTTTTAATACAAGCGACAAGATTAATTTATCACACTTGGTTGCCGTGGACGAGTTGGATCAAAGGATCTGCTTCTGTCCGGTACATTTCTATGATAGACACCTAATCTACAGTATCACTTCCCAACATACACACTCCGTGCTTTCTCTCATCCTCTGCAACCCCAGCAAACACCACGTCTGTTACTTCATACTTCTTTAGAGTCATCAGGCCAATGATTTAAAGACAGCTGCGCCACGTCAAGAGCAGAGTAGGGTTAGAGTTTACAGTAGAGAAGGTAGCAAAGGTATACAGGCTACACAAGTAACAGAGGAAACATGTGCAATGTTTGGTGTAGAGATCATCATACCATCAACATCTCTGCAGGAATTTACTCCTCAGTGTTTCTGTAGCCATGGTGATTCTTAAAACAGTTTGAGAGGTGGCTAGTTATTAAAACCGGATAGGTTTTAAACCACCCCAAGGTAAATGAAAACCTAAAAGGTGAACAAGTGTACGTCAACCGTACATTAAAAATTCCTGGGTTTTTAAAATACTCATAACTCAGATAGAGAGACCTTTTCAGTTTTACTTGCAGTTTTAAACAGTTCTGCAGAAGCTTTCATACATAGAATTGCTCCTGAGAAATGGAGAATATAGTTAGAGTTTTTAACATTCAGTTACCTTAGAGTAAGGAGTTTTTGATAGTCCCAGACTGGAAGTGTTTGGATAAAATCCAGAAGAGATTATTTGAAGCAGAGAATATTTAGACTCTGGTGTATGACAACTTCTTCCTGAAGGTATTGGCTTATCCAGACTGGGAGTTAAAACCAAAATAACACCATCAAGGTGTTATCGAAAGGGATTTTTGGTCTGAATACTGAAAAAGGTGCTTTTTGCTATCGGACTGGGCTGTTCTGAGAATTGGTGAAGAATTGATTTTGAGATTAATGGCATTATATTTCATTGTATATTTGAAATCCTTTAAGTTTGTGTGTTATAAATAAATAGTCCAGCTAATTCTATTTTAATCTTCATTCGTTTGGCCTAATAAAGCTCTTTTATTGTTAAAAACAAACTCACAACATTGCCCGCTTATACTTCAGCGAGAGACCACCTGATTAAAACCAGAACCAAACAAAATATGATCTATCAAGCCAGATTTCAGTCCGCGATCTGACTTGGTTTTGTAATACAATCAGCTGGGATCAAAACAAAATACAATAAAATGAGCCCACAACTGGCAAGTCTGAAAAGCTACAGGAGGAATATTGTTTAAAAAAAGGGAAAAAGCATTAAGCTTGTGCAGTAAGCTGGACTGAGAGCGAGGCAGAGGTGAGGGAGTTTTACACTGAATCCATCTATTTAGTTTCTTCCCATTTGTTCTTGGAATGTTGATACTTCCTGAATCCAGCATTCACACTCTTATCTGCTTTCTCCGACTTTGCTTTTCACGTAGACCACTGCACTCCCCACGATGACAGCACCTTCCACTGGGTAATAAGCAGAGAATACCTGGGTAAACAATCAAGGAGCCTGACGCATAACCAAAGTCAAGGTAGGCCATGATTTTTTGCAGGTGGCGTGTCTCGAGTCCAGTGGGTTGAAACATTCATCAAGTGGATAAATCAATGGTGGACAGACAGATGAGAACTGAATGGTAATGCTCATTGGAACCTTAGTCATAGACTCAGTTTCTCCCACTCTTCCAGCCTCGGTTTAAAACAACCTAAAAAGTCACATTTTTCTCCTGGCCAGAGCGGTTGAGAGAGATTTAAGAGAAATGTAGGCAAATATTTAAAGAAGATGCTGGAAATGGTTGTGGGATTAGCAATAGATCACTGCAGCACTCACAGCCAATGGCCAAATGGCCTCATTGCGTGATGAACACTCTGTAGCTCTAAGAGGGGCTGAACTGTTTAAAATAAAGATGAGAAACAGGAAGATAACTGGAAATAAAGGTGAGCAAGTCATAAGGAGAAGAAAATGTTCTGAATTACGGTCAACGTGGACCATCCAGGACTAAATATGAGTAAGTAGTAAATGGTGGCACGGAGCAGTTGGGAGTAGGTGTTTTACTGAACCTTCTAACTGGACAAATGTCGTGTTGTAAATGTGTGAATGCAATGGCTGCCTTGTGAAAAGCCAACGCAACTCACACTTCCTGTAAATCCCATAGCTCTCGGACACGTGACCTCAAGAATGTTTTGAGCTCTCGGTCCTTGGATTTATTCGATTGCGACAAATCAAGCCAAAATCGATTGAAGGGGAGTTGGCTTAAATTCAATGCTAGCAATAAGATGGAACTGTAAACCAGTCTGCATTGACCTCAATAAAGCATCGAGGTTAGAGGCATTGGATAAGAACCCATGTCTGTTGTGTTGAATGTGTATCAATTTTACAGGCATAATTAGATATTGATATTCAGCTCCTTTTCCACATTGATTGGAAAGGAGAGCAATGTACAAACTACTTCTCCCTGTCTTTAGTCTTCAGGGGCCAGGTCAAATTTCACTTTGCAAGTTATATATAGATTTAATGGGCGTCAGTTTAAATTAAACCACTATAAAATGCAATGCAAAGTGCTTAACACCAAATCTGTAATCACCTTTAAATTAACTGAACAACTTAATAATATGGTGTGTGTACACTTGCTGTGTGGAGACAGACAGATCAGGCTACCCAACTGGAGATAAATCCGTCCCAACCCAGGGAGGCAACTCGACCGATGGAGCGACCCTGTTGTTGGTCTCTTCACCTCACCCCCACCCCCAAACTAGCCAGCACCCTCCAACACCACCTGCCAGCGTTTGAAAGAGAAAACCACAACGCCAGAAACAAACACATAGATCTAGATACTGTCTATCAACCCCTTAGAAAACAAACAGGAAGTGACATCACCACAAACCCCAGGAACCCCATCCAGGACAAACATATAAATAGAAAGCAGGAGACAACAGCTTCGCTTCACTTGGAGGTTGCCACTGATGATGTTACCTAGCCAGATAATGAAACGTCTGGATGTCAAACTTACAGCTCAGGGAGCAAACCTACACCCTAAACCTCAACCTGAGCTACAAACCTTCACAAACCTTGGAGAGAATGCATTCCGATCTGTTGAAGGGCAGTGGGATATTTGCCCCATGCACCATTGCTGGCCAGCACACTGAATGACATACCTTGAGAAAATAACACTCAGGTTTCCAAATGTGACAGGGAACGCTCATTGTAAGTTAAATATGAAGCAATCTGTTCAATGACTGGAGTAGGTGGGACTTGAACCCAGCCTCCTGCTCCAAAGATAGGGACATTACCATTGTGCCAGAAAGCCCCCATACTCAGAATAATTTACCCCCTCCACAGCCCACAATGGGCAAGCCAACATTTATAACCTATCCTTAATTGCCCAGACAGCAGTTAAGAGCCAACCGCATTGCTGTGGGTCTGGAGTCACATGTAGGCCAGACCAGGTAAAGATGGCAGACTTCCTTCCTTCGAACTATGCCCACACCCCATGTGTGAATAAAAAGAAATTCTCTTTCTTCCAGAAAAAGAGGACATTAGTCAGGTGGGTTTTTCCTGACCATGGGCTCATGGTCACCATTAGACTCTGAACTCCAGGCTTTGTTGAAGTCAAATTCCATCATCTGCCGTGGCAGGATACCAACCCAGATCTCTGAATTAACAGTCCAGCCTTACCCACATTTATGGCACAATAAGCGTCAGTGTCTAGATTAGAGCGGTGCTGGAAAAGCACAACTGGTCAGGCAGCATCCGAAAAGCAGGAAAATTGACGTTTCGGGCAAAAGCCATTCATCAGGACTGAACTTTTGTCAATGTGTCAGACAGTGCCCTTTCTCATTTCTTTGCCTGAATTATTGTCTTTGAATGTTTTTGTTATTTAACTCCTACGCTTTCCTGGAACCTAGAATTCGCACATTTCAGGAGGGGAACAAAATTTTGCATTTGCGTGGCGCCTTTCATAGCCTTGTGAAGTACTGAGGTGTTTTATATCAAATCCAGTACTTTTGGGGTGTAGTCATTGTCGCGATGTAGGTTGTACTGAAAATAAAACAGTGCAAAGCCTCACTGCCTAGACCCTGCAAACTACAGGTCATTCTGCCATAACGTGCGTTTGGTTAACGCACATTCACTGTAACGCGATTGATGAATAGGGGATGCTGCTTCTAAAGCACGAGCATGTGTTGGCTGTAACGCGATAACTCCGCTAGCCCTTCAAGCACTGTTTCTATAGCGTGATTCTTCTACAACACAGGGCTGCATAACAACGCAACCATCGCGTTATTGAAGCAGGAATCTACTGAAGAATTGGTCAAACGGTGTGGTCTCCAAATCCAGCCCAAAATCCTGCACAAACCTTCCTATGGACTGATCAATACAGCCAAAATACAAAACGGCAAAAATAATAAATGGCTGACTCCAGGGGAAAGAACCACAGACAAAGGTAATTTTTGATTCACCAGCTGTAATGATTTTTGAGTGGAGGCCAGATATCTAAAGAGTTTTATCAATCTTGGAAATGGAGCTGGGGGACATACTGATATCCACAAGAAAGTTCACTGCACTTCAACATCAGTGTCTGCAATTTGCTAACGATTTTTTTTAAAATCGAATTGTGCAGTTTAACTGAGCTCACAGCACAGACCAATGACCGTTTTATAAAATAGCTTGACTTCACAGAGAGAGAAATGCAAAAAAAAAACCAAGCCCTGAGATTTCCATGTCGATGACTGGAACATTGATGAGACTGACATGAAACAGAATGTTTCCAGGTGGCACCACGCACTCTTCCGAATACAGCGGGTCCTCAATTTCCAAAAACCCATTTACAAACATTAGTACTAACAAACATGATCCCACACAGGGGTGTGAGAGCTGACAAACTAACACTCCCTGCTCTTACAAATGGCCACTTGCATCCTGTTGCATGCTGACTTGTGTAGAAATCAACTTGCAAACAGACTCCAGAACAGAACAAGGTCACCACCCAGACACTGCCTGCACCATCATTGAATGCGTTCTGCAGATGCTCTATCCACCTCTAAAGTGAGCCCCTTTTCAATGGTTCACCAGACATTTTCCTGGACTCAAGGGCTTACCTTATGAAGATGGACAGGTTGGGCTAATACCTATTGGAGTGTGGGAGAGGAAAAAGTGATCCTATTGAAATGTGCAGGAGTTTGACAGGACCAAATAAAGTGGATCCCCAGATGATGTTTCCTCTTGTGGGAGAGACTAAACCAAAGGGATAAAATTTAAGAATTTTAAAACAGAGAATGATAAGAATCGTTCTGATCTCTGAGGATGGTTAAGAGTGGAGTGTTCTTCCTCAGTCAGTTGTGGTGGCTGGATCACTAAACATATAGCTCAGAATACAATGAGATCTTGATCAGATGGGCTGAGAAGTGGCAGATGGAGTTTAATTCGGATAAATGCGAGGTGTTGCATTTTGGGAAAACAAATCTTAGCAGGACTTATACAGTTAACGAAAAGGTCCTGGGGAGTGTTGCTGAACAAAGAGACCTTGGAGTACAGGTTCAGAGCTCCTTGAAAATGGAGTCGCAGGTAGATAGGATTGTGAAGGCGGCGTTTGGTATGCTTTCCTTTATTGGGCAAAGTATTGAGTACAGGAGTTGGGAGGTCATGTTGCAGCTGTACAGAACATTAGTTAGGCTGCTTTTGGAAAATTGTGTGCAATTCTCCTATTGGAAGGATGTTGTGAAACTTGAAAGGGTTCAGAAAAGATTTACAAGGATGTTGCCAGGGTTAGAAGATTTGAGCTATAGGGAGAGGCTGAATAGGCTGGGGCTGTTTTCCCTGGAGCATTGGAGGCTGAGGGGTGACCTTAGAGGTTTATAAAATTATGAGGGGCAAGAGTAGGACAAGACTGGGGTGGGGGAGTCCAGAGTGGAGGGGATAGGTTTAAGGTGAGAGGGAAAAGATCTAAAAGAGACTTGAGGGGCAACTTTTTCACATGGAGGGTTGTGTGTGTCTGGAATGAGCTGCCACAGGAAGTGGTGGAGGCTGGTACAATTGCAACATTTAAAAGACATCTGGATGGATATATGAATAGGAAGGGTTTGGAGGGATATAGGCATTTCTGTACATCTCGATGACTCTAGAGATAAGGCTGAGTTAGATCGATTTTCAATAAATAGGGAGTTGAGGATTAAAAGGTGGGGTTGGGCGGGTGAGACAGCAGCTTGAGCTTACTGAATGGTGGAAGAAACCACAACATCCAATGGAAACCCATGCAGACACGGGGAGAGCGTGCAAACACCACACAGACAGACAGTCAGGCAGGCAGCCAGCCAGTCACCCTGGGTCCTTGGTGCTGTGAGGCAGCAGTGCTAACCACTGAACCACCAGTAACATTGAACTGTATTGACCTTCCTCCAGTCTGACGCTGTCTCAGGATATGCGGATGGAGAAACAGTTATTGTTGCTCAAGCGGCCAAAGCTGACAGATGTGACATACTGGACCCCTGATACTTTTCATTATGCCGAACAAGTTCATGTTAATTGTGCTGATTGGCGTCATACAGTAAATTGCTGAGGCTCTCTCACATCGTTTATCTGCTACCACTGACAATCTGCTCAACAACACCGAATGGAGGACTGGGGCAGTGAACCACACTAGAGATTGGTAACCAGATGGTAACACTTCTTTTGTTTTTGTTTATTCATTCACAGGAAGTGTCAACCACATTGCTGTGGGTCTGGAGTCACATGTGGGCCAGACCAGGTAAGGATAGCCGTTTCCTTCCCTAAAGGACATGGGTGAACCAGACTTACTTTTCCCTATACTTGAGAATGGATTCATGATCTTGGATGTAGATTTGCTCGCTGAGACGTTTCATTACCTTACTATGTAACATCTTAAGTGAATCTCATGCGAAGCAATGCTGAAAATTCCTGCTTTCTATGTTTGGGTTTCTTTGGGTTGGTGATGTTATTTCCTGTGGTCAAGTCACTTCCTGTTCCTTTTCTCGGGGTATGGTAGATGGGGTCTAATTCGATGTGTTTGTTGATAGAGTTCTGGTTAGAATGCCATGCTTCTAGGAATTCTTGAGTGTGTCTCTGTTTAGCTTGTCCTAGGATGGATGTATTGTCCCAGTCAAAGTGGTGTCCTTCCTCATCGTATGTAAGTATACTAGTGAGAGAGGGGCATGTCTTTTTGGGGCTAGCTGGCATTCATGTATCCTGGTGACTAGTTTTCTGCCTGTTTGTCACATTCCTTGCACGGTATTTTGTAAATGACGTTAGTTTTGCTCGTAGACCCTATACAGACATGCAAGTTCATTAGCAGCTGTTTTAGTGTGTTGGTGGGTTTGTGGGCTACCATGATGCCAAGGGGTCTGAGTAGAAAATGTGTTGCTGGAAAAGCGCAGCAGGTCAGGCAGCATCCAAGGAGCAGGAGAATCGACGTTTTGGGCATGAGCCCTTCTTCAGGAATGGAGTCCTCACTTTCTCCAAGGGGTCTGAGTAGTTGGCAGTAATTTCCAAGACGTCTTTGATATAGGGGAGAATGGCTAGGGTTTCTGGTCATATTTTGTCTGCTTGTTTGGGTTTGTTGCTGAGAAATCGCCGGACTGTGTTCATTGGGTACCCGTTCTTTCTGTAGGTGATTTTCCTCTGTTCTGCATGGTTCCTCTGTGCTGCAATGTGTGTTGGCTCACTGAAATAATGTTCTGATGCAGCTTCATTTGTGGGTGTTGGGATGATTGCTTCTGTAGTTCAATGTTTGGACTGTATGTGTTATTTTACTGTACACTCTGGTTTGAAGGTCCCCATTGGCTGTTCACTCTACTGTGACATCTAGGAATGGCAGTTTGTTGTTGTTTTCCTCCTCTTTAGTGAATTTTATGCCAGTAAGGGTATTATTGATGGTCTTGAAGGTTTTCTCTAACTTGTTTCGTTTCGTGATGACAAAGGTGTCATCCATGTGGCGGACCCAAGTTTGGATTGGATGGTTGGCAGAGTTGTTTGTTCGAGTCTCTGCATTACTGCCTCTGCTAAGAACCCTGATATCGGAGATCCCATGGGTGTTCCGTTGGTTTGTCTGTAGGCTTTGTTGTTGAAGGTGAAGTGGGTGGTAAGGCATAGGTCCACCAGCTTGATGATATTGTCCTTGTTGATAAAGTTAGTGGTGTTTGGTGTATGTGTCTTTGGGTCTTCTAATAGTGTAGTCAGTGTTTCCTTGGCCAGGTTAATGTTGATTGAAGTAAACAGGCCTGTTACATCAAAGAAGACCATTATTTCATCCTCTTCGATCTTTGATGGTCTTCAGGAATTCTTGGGTGGGGTGGATGGAGTGGCGGGAGTCTTCTACTCAGTGTTTTAGTTTTTGGCGTAGCTCCTTGGCCAATCGGTAAGTTGGTGCTCCCGGTAGTGAGACTATGGGTCTTCAAAGTTTGTGAGAAGATTTGTAGCTCGGGTGCTCGTTGTTGTGGTTCTGTTCGCCGAGCTGGGAATTTGTGTTGCAGACGTTTCAGACTATGGGTCTGAGAGGGGGGGGGGGGCTCCTGGTTTGTGAATTTTGGGTAATCCATAGAAGTGTGGTGTATTGGATCCATCTGGTTTCATTTTTTTGGAAGTCGGTCTTATTTATTTGTCCAGATTTCTGAAGCTTTTTGAGAAGGGCTGTGATTCGGTTCTCTAGTTGTGGGGTCGGGTCTATCGCTATTTGTTGGTGAGTGTTGGTATCTGTAAGTAGTGCGTTTGCTTTTTCAATGTAGTCTCTTCGATTTAGAAGACATGACCCTCTCTCACTAGTATCCTCACATACAGATGAGGAAGGACACCACTTCGACTGGGACAATACACCCATCCTAGGACAAGCCAAACAAAGACACGCACGAGGACTCCTAGAAGCATGGCATTCCAACTGGAACTCTATCAACAAACACATCGAGTTAGATCCCATCTACCACCCTCTGAGAAAAAGAACAGGAAGTGACTTCACCACAGGAAATAACATCACCAACCCAAAGAAACCCAAACATATAAATAGAAAGTAGGAATTTTCAGCATTACTTTGCATGAGGTCCACTGAAGATGTTATCTAGTAAGGTAACAGAACGTCTGGAAATGAACCTTTCAGTTCAGTGAGCAAACCTACATCCAAAACCTCAACCTGAGCTACAAATCTCCTCAAAACTCTCTAGGATTCATGATAATCTTTAGAGCCTTAATTCCAGAATTATTTTTTGTTAAATTCAAATTCTACCATTAGCTGTGGCAGGATTGGAATCCTGCTCCCCAAAACATTATCTAGGTCTCTGGGGTAAGTCCAGCGATAATACAACTAAGCCGTTGTCTCCCCCCATGCTAGTAGCAGTGGGACCTGTGAATACAACACTGCGATACTTTGCACTTCAGCCCATTGACACATGCACAGCTGATGTAAAAATTATACCTCAGTGAAAGTTGATGCATTAATTGTAGTTCAGTTCCCTTTCCCACCATTATCATGCTGAAAAGAACTGTTTTTACAGAGTGGAACTGTGCTGCATTCTAGCAGCTTTCTGACACTCTTGAAACATAGCAAGGCTGCCAAGCTTCTCAATATTAATTACAAACCTATAATCTAACACCCAGTCGACTGTCACATATTTGCTCTTAACAATGCAGTAGCTATTTCACAGAAAGCTGCAGAGATGCACATTTGTAATTATGCTGGCACTGCGACTAATAACAACATAGAATATACCCACAGAAATGGCTGGTGAAACTCAACAGGTCTGGCACGCCTGTGGGGAGAAGGCAGAATTAATGTTTCTGACAAAGAGGCACCAGACTGGAAACATTAACTCTGCTTTCTCCCCCTCATAGATGCTGCCAGACCTGCTGAGCTTCTCTAGCAATTTCTGTTTGTGTTTCAGATTGCAGGAGAGTCGATGTTTCATCGGGAATGTGGATGATGAAGGGCTTCTACCCAAAACGCTGACTCTCGTGCTCCCTGGATGCTGCCTGACCTGCTGTTTTTTTCCCAAAGCCACCCTTTTTGACTCGGACTCTCCAGCATCTGTAGTCCTCACTCTCTCCTAGATACCAGTACATGATGGAAAGTGGAGCTAGGCCGGTGTGCTTGGAATAACCTGTGTCACTCCGAGTCCAATCCATGTCAACACTTAACTAGTATTTTCAGCATCAGGCGTTAATTACGTCATCTGGTGTTTTTCCAAAAAGTGCAGCACGATGCATGTCCGAACACCGTCTCCAAAATAGAGTAGAGACCTCTTGAGTCGGTTAGCCTTTCCACAAGTGGGATTTCAGATCAGTGCCAGAAGCTGAACATTGCTGAACAGCTCTGAAATAAGCTGAGGCGTTACTTATTGCGTAAGTTAGTCACCTTAAAAATAAGATGGAGCAGGCATGCTGAGGCAGATTTAGGAGACTGTTAAATTCTGTGGTATGTACAGGACTGGATTCTCAGCACAACCCAATCTCAAAAAGGAGGCCCTCTCTTCTCACATTGAGTGGCAAAGGCAGAAAAGATACAGCAAGCAGCTCAGAGCAAAATTAAAATGGAAAAGGAGCTGAGAGGAAATAAACAAGCCCATAGCACAGCACCCCTTTGGGTTTTTTATAAGAATGAGATGCTAGTGTCGCTGCTACAGAAGCACTACTACCCTTGAGAAAGGAACAGAATGCTCCCTCCGTTATCTTGGTACAGGGCCAAACTTCATTTTAAGCTTAGAACACCTCTTGTAAAATAGCAGAGAGTTACTTGATAAAAACCAATAAATCAAAGTGACTGGTTGTTCTGCCTCATAGGATGATACAGTACAGAAGAGGCCTTTCAGCCCATCAGGTTTGTACTTAGTGGGATAAGGTTGGACAAACCATCTCTACCCTCAGTCTGTTCCCATAGCGAGAGGCTGCTTCATCGCTGAAACACTGAACAGAAATGTGAAAATCCCAGATGGATTGATCAATGAGTGAATTGGATTGATTGATGAATTTGGGTAAAGGGATATTTCACCACATTCTTCAGCTGCTGTCTGAACTTAATCTGGGTCATGGCATAAATCACGGTGTTTGTGCAGCAATTGAGGAGCTGCAGCATGAAGCCCAATTCCAGCACAAACCAATCTAGGTACACAGGGGATATTCACAATCCAATACATCCGTCTCCATATAGAAAACACCATTAACGTTGACCACAACTGGATGAAATTGACCGAAAATATATTACAACAGGCACTTTCTCGCACCAGGCCCATTGACTCCAAGGTTATGTCACTTCGAGTGGCCATCCAAGCAGTTTTAAAAGGTAGTGAGGTTTGCTGCTTCATCTACCCTCCCATGCAGTGCATTCTAGACCCTCACCACCCTCCGAGTGAAAGGGATTTTCCTCAAACATCTTGTGAACCTCATGCCTTCGTTTTAAAATTGTGCCCCGTTGTTATTGATCCGAGAACCAAGGGGAACAAGCTGCTTTCTATCCACCATATCTTTGCCCCTCGATCTTATCCAGCTCTATTAGGTCCCCCTCAACCTTCTCCACACCAAAGAAAACAATCCAAGCTTATCCAGCCTCTCTTCCTCACTGAAATGCTCCATCTCAGGCAATGTGCTGGTGAACAGTCACCAGATTAGAAACAATAACTCTGCTTTCTTCCCAGAGATGCTGCCAGACCTGCTAGCTTTCTCCAGCAATTGCTGCTTGTGTGTCAGATCTCCAGCTGCTGCAGTTCGTCATTTTCTAACATTCTGGGGAATCCCCTCTGCACCCTCCCTGGTGCAATCAAATCTGTCCTACAGCGTGGCGACCAGAACTGCACACAGCATTCCATCTGTGACCTAACCAAAGTTCTGTACAGCTTCAACATGACCTCTCAGTTATGATGTCTGTACACCTTTAAGAGATAAGCTCACAATATAAACATTGTATGGTAGCTTACGACCTCAGGGGTTAAAGATCTGACTCCATCTTAAATCAGGCCACATGAAACAGGGCGGCACGGTGGCACAGTGGTTAGCACTGCTGCCTCACAGCGCCACAGACCTGGGTTCAATTCCTGCTTCAGGCAACTGACTGTGTGGAGTTTGCACATTCTCCCCGTGTCTGCGTGGGTTTCCTCCGGGTGCTCCGGTTTCCTCCCACAGTCCAAAGATGTGCAGGTCAGGTGAACTGGCCATGCTAAATTGCCCGTAATGTTAGGTTAGGGGTATGGGTGGGTTGCGCTTCGGCGGGGCGGTGTGGACTTGTTGGGCCGAAGGGCCTGTTTCCACACTGTAAGTAATCTAATCTAATCTATTTGCCAATGAAAAGTCTAATGCTAGCCCAGAGACTGATTGTGAATCTAAGGTTTATTTATAAATAATAAACTGTTCTGTTAGTTTCTTCAATACCATGTGATTGACAGCTATTCTTCTGTCACCGGGGTAACATAAACATTGCTGTATTGGGTAAAGATATCCTTTGGAGGGGAAAAAACACACATTAGCTGGAGAGAACATAGAACAGTACAGCACAGAACAGGCCCTTCAGCCCCACGGTGTTGTGCCGACCATTGATCCTCATGTAAGGTAAACCTAATATATGAACCCTCAGATTTCTGTGACCATATGCACGTCCAGCAGTCTCTTAAATGTCCCCAATGACCTTGCTTCCACAACTGCTGCTGGCAACGCATTCCATGCTCTCACAACTCTCTGCGTAAAGAACCCGCCTCTGACATCCCCTCTATACTTTCCGCCAAACAGCTTAAAACTATGACCCCTCGTGTTAACTATTTCTGCCCTGGGAAAAAGTTTCTGGCTATCAACTCTATCTATGCCTCTCATTTGTTGCTGGAATCACACTTTGATTTATTGCTGCAATAAACACAATGGTATTTGCATTCCAAATCCAGCTGTACCCATCATTTTAGCTTTTAAGGCAATGCACACATTCATCTGTTCAGTCAATGGAGCTCTAAATTCATTTAGAACTCCAAAATAATTTGCAAGCAATTAATAAAGATACGCTTATTTGCAGAAAACCTTTCATCTCACTTCCACTCGCTTAGATGTTTGTTGTGCATGTTCACTCCATTAATGGGCTACGTTATTCAGATTCTTGACAGACTCACCCAAACTGTCTTCAACTTTGTATTTTCCGGGATCCCCACTTTCATCCCCTCCTTTTGTGGTAGAAACAGCAGCTTTAAATGCCATCACAATGTCATGGAACAGCTTGATGGTCAACTTGCCCTGCAATCAGAGAGATGTGGGGCATTGTCACAACACACAAACGCACACTAAACCAGTGTCGGTGGTCACACAGCAATTAAGGACGTAAAACGACCACAAAACAGAAATTGCTGGAGAAGCTCAGTAGGTCTGACAGCATCTGCGGAGAGAAAACAGAGTTAATGTTTCAGGTCTAGTGACCATTCTTCAACACTGAAGATGGGTCACTGGAATTGAAACGTTAACTCTGCTCCTCCCTCCACAGATGCTGCCAGACCTGCTAAGCTTCTCCAGCAATTTTTGTGTCTGTTTCAGAATTTGAGCTTTCACAGTTGTTGGCTACTTTATGTAAAATGACCACTTTACTTGACGTCAACAGGTAAAGCTCCAGTTTCGGGTGACACGTGTCCAGTCCTAGCTGGCTGTTGAGGGCAGATGATAAACACTGGTGTGTCAGCACACACCAACAAGAATCTGGGCTATCAACGTCCCTGCCATTGCCTTGTAAAGAGGCAACATTCCAAACAATTAAAGCTCACTTTTTCCATGACTCACTTTAAAAGCACTCATAATGTTATTATGTGATTTTCAGACAATTTATTGTAGACATAACATCAGCGAAACATTTCTTCCTGTGCTTTGGAATCAGATGTCTGTAATATATATTATATATATTAAAAAATGATTTGGATAAGAAGGTACAGAGAAACTTTGATTATCTAAATATTGGATCATCCGGCAAAATCGATCGGTCCCGATGCTTGGCTAAGCTATGTTATCCAGCACTCGATTATCCGGAATTTGATTAACCAAATGATATCTTTCCACCCATGTCCTTTGGATAACTGAGGTTCCTCTGTAGCTGGTCTGATTCGTAAGTTTGCAGATGACATGAAAATAGGTGGAGGTGCAGATAGTGAGGAAGGTTGTCAAAGGATGCAGCAGGATATAGATCAGTTAGAAATTTGGGCAGAGAAAAAGCAGATGGTGTGTAATCCAAACAGGTGGGACTAGTTTGGGTTGGGATATCTGGTTGGCATGGACGGGTTGGACCGAAGGGTCTGCTTCCATGCTGTACATCTCTATGAAACTTTCTCCACTGTCCAATATGATTTTGGGTTTCAACTCCAAGTGCTCCCTCAATTTCCTGAAAGATCAAAGATTGGTCCATCTTTGCCCTAAATATATTCAAAGCTAGAATGGCCACATGCCAGCCCCAAATGATTGTTGCTCCCTACATATCCTGAAATAGTGCCCCTTGTGTCAGATTCTCCAGCTCAGGAAAAGCAATCTCTTGGGACAGGTATCCCCTGCTGTCCGAAAGTAGAGCGTTCCGATGAAACCCTTTCGTAAGCCAAAATGGCGTAGAGCGAAGAAACATTAATGTATATGGGAAAAACTTCACAGTTTCTCGTAAAAGCTAAACTCCTCTCTGGACTCACAAAAGCAGGTATGAATATGGGTCTTTCATATAAGCAAAGTAACATAAAGTAAACGTTCAAAAAGTGGGGTCTACCTGTATCTGCCCCAAGGGGCCCCTTCAGAATTTTGCACATTCCAAGGCCATCTCTCGTTTGTCTGAACACCAGTGAATACCGACCCAATTTCCTCAACCCCTCATGATAGCAGAACGCCACCCCACCCCACCCCACCATCCAAGGGATCATACAGCACAGAAACAGGCCATTTGGTCCAACCACTCCATGCTGACCATGTTCCCAAACTAAACATTGTCCCACCTGCCTGTGGCTGGCCTCTTTCCCTCCAAACCTCTCTCAGTCATGTATTTATCCAAATATCTTGTAAATGCTGTCACTGTAACGCCATCCACCACTTCCTCAGGACGTTCATTCCAAATGAGTCAGTCTTCTTTGTACTGTCTTCAATACACGCAAGTCTGGTTTTGAACAAGGAGACCCAAAGTGCCCACAATATTCCAGAGGGGGTGAGAATTTTACAAAGTCCTGAGCTACGGCACCACAGTGTCATCTGAGAATCTGATCGGGACAAATAGCACCCCCAATTACAAAACCCCTCCAATTGGTCAATACCCCATATTTATTTATTTCTTCACTATTCATTCACAGAATGAGGACATTGCTGGCTAGGCATTGATTGACTATCCCTAATTACTCAGAGGGCAGTTAAGAGTCAACCTCAATGCCTGGAGTGGCATGGAGGTCAGACCAGAAGAGGACAGGAGTTTGTTCCCCTAAAGGACATTAGCAAACCAGATAGACTTTTTCAAAAATTGGCAATAGTTTCATGGCCATTGTTAGACTCTCCATTCCTGATTTTTATTGAAATCACATTCTATCATCTGCCGAGGTGGGATCTAAATCTGGGTCCCCGGATCATTACCTCTGGATTAACCGTTCGGCAATAAAATCACTAGGCCATTGCCTCCCCAGGTTGCGATATGTGTAGGAAGGCATGTTGGTCCATTTCTATTCTCCCTCAGTTAACAGGAGTGCTGCACCTTCCCTCAATACCCCCTCCCACACAGCAAGGATGGGAGTTGAAAGGGAGGATAACTGGGGGCTTTTCAAACCTGGCAGCCGTGCAGTGACCCTTTCGGGAAAGATACTTACAAAGTGGCAATCACCGGAAAAGAAGCTAAGCTCAGCTGCAGCATTGTTTACGAAAGCAGAGTCCAATAATTCAAATGCTCTCTGACTTGTACCTGCAGAGGGGTCTCCTGGCTGAGGCACTCCCACCCTCTGAGAAAGTGCACCTCACGTCAAAGCCCAGAAGAAATTATTGGGGAAAAATAAAAAGGAATCAAACTCGTATCCACGCAGATCGAGTTCAGGTCACGTTTTGCAATTTACAGTTAAATCTCTGTGTTAACAGCCACGCTTCAAGAACATTTTGTTCTTCGATTTGAAACACTCAAACAGTTTGGAACAATGTTATAAATTATTTCACATAATTTAAGAAAGAAAGAAAAAGAGAGTTGGAAATCCAGTTCAGGCACTTTGTTTCAGATTCCAACCTCCACGGGGGCTGGGTGAGATGATGCTCTGACAAACATGATTTTTCTTCAATTACTGCGCTCTGTATCAGGCTAACGTCAGCTGACATCAACCGACATTACCGACTACGGAGTGCCCACCTCATTGATTTATCTCTAGCTGTTGATTGCCAACGTCGGAGCAAATTGCTGCAGATGCTGGAATCTGTACTGAAAACAAATGCTGGAGATCACAGGAGGTCAGACAGTACCCATGGGCAGAAAGCAAGCTAACGTTTCAGCTCCAGCTCCAAATGAAGAGTCATTTAGACCCCAAACGTTAGCGTGCTCTCTCTCCATGGAGGGTGACTGGCCCACTGTATTCTCCAGCATTTGCTGTTCCTATTTTCTATGTTTGTGAGTAAACAAAGCAAGGTGCTTTCCAATATCTGACAGCACAGACTCTAAAGGGACACAGATTGAAGGCTTTGGGTAAGAGACACAGGGTTGAGGGAAGTTGATAACACTCTAATATGGCAAAAAGATCCAACTCCAATTCCCCGACACTTTTTATTTTTAAGATTCCCTACAGTATGGAAATAGGCCCTTCGGCCCAACAGGTTCACACCGACCCTCTGGAGAGTAACCCACCCAGTCCCATTTCCCTCTGACTAATGCACCTAACACTATGGGCAATTTAGCATGGCCAGTTCACCTAACCTGCACATCTTTGGATTGTGGGAGGAAACCCACGCAGACACGGGGAGATTGTGCAAACTCCACACAGACAGTCAACCAACGCTGGAATTGAACCTGGGACCCTGATGCTGTGAGGCAGCAATGCTAACCACCGAGGATTTCTCCCTCACCTCATGGTAGGGATGACTGGAGCAGAAATTAGGCCATTCTGCTCAATGACTCTGCTCCGCCATTCAATCACGGCTGATAAGTTTCCCAATCCCATCCTCCCTGTAACCCTTAATACTCATGAACCTATCTATCTCTGTCTTAAATATACTCAATGCCCTGGCCTCCACAGCTTTCTGTGGCAGTGAATTCCATAGATTCCCCACTCTCTGGTTGGAGAAGTTTCTCCTTATCTCCATTCTAAAAGGTCTTCCCTTTACTCTAAGGCTGTACCCTTGGGTCCTAAAACTGCACACAGCATTCCAAATGTCATCTGATCAGAACCTTACAGAGTCTCAGAAGTACATTCCTACTTTTATATTCAAGTCTTTTCAAAATAAAAGCCATCATTGCATTTGCCTGGTTACTAGGGGGAACTAAACCTACAATTCCACAACAGGAGGAATGGGACTAATTGGGTTGCTCTACAGAGAGCAGGCATGAACTCAATGGGCCAAGTGGACTTCTGCTGCCACATAATTCGATGACAGTCACCGTAGAGGAATGAGGCACCATGAGATTGTATGATGAAAATGTCAGCATCACATGGTTATTCGGGAAAACTGAAGGGAGGACAAACACTGGGAGAGAATCACCAGAATGAATACATCTACAATGTAGATGATGAGAAGTTTCTATGGAAAGCAACCAGGAACAAATAGCAGTGTTTGGGAGACCCATTGCAGTTAGACAGGTACGTGTGATGGAACATACACCACATCGACTTCAGTGCTTCACAGTTACAGGCATGCAATAAATGCCCAGCCAGCAACACACACGATTTAGAACAAATAACAGGCAGTCTAGTTCCTAAACGAGTCAGCAAGATCAAAAGTGTAAATAACTGATAGAACCAACTCCCCAGTTAAGACTTGATATTAAAGCCACTGATGGGATTAAATGAAGAGTGACTCATAGTCTTCGACATCAACTATGGAGCTCAACTTTATTGTGTACTTAAGTCTGGATATTTTACAGTACAATCTGAAGCTGAACAACACATCAAACAGATTTGTCCCCAAGGCCACATTCCAATAGGATTTACATTTATCATGTAGCTTCCTGGCAATTACAACGTACACTCGCATACAACATTATTCAGCACTCAAAATACTCTTCAAACCAGTTGTTTTTAAGTCATAAAATTCATAGCTGATATTAGATTACATCTAAGTCGTGCAGAAAATAAATACTAAAAGAAACAACTCCACATGAAGTGTGTTTGCCAGCACAAAATCTCAATTTTGTTTTAAAAAATAGTAGTGCATGCTCATCAGTTTAAGATTTACTGACCTCTGCTGCCGCTTTCCAATTCTCTACCATTTGGGTAGTCACTATTATTAAGTCCCCTGCTTTAGTCCTCTTGGTCGGCTGTTCATTATCTTCCTCATCATCACTGGCCAGCTTAAATGAAAAACAAACACAAGAAATAAAAAAAAGTTTTGTATTTTTAAACTAAGACTTTCGACATTCATCCCTATTTATCAAGAACTCTTAACAATGCAGTGCTCCCTCCCATTTAAAGTCATAAAAGAAGTTGGAGTTTGCACATTCCCTCAGTGTCTGCGTGGGTTTCCTCTGGGTGCTCCGCTTTCCTTCCACAGTCCAAAGCTGTGCAGGTTAGGTGGGTTAGCCACGCGAAATGTAGGTTCACAGGGATAAAGTAGGGGAGTGGGTCCGGGTGGGATGATCTTTGGAGGATCAGTGCAAACTCGATGGGATGAATGGCCTGCTTCCACGCTGTACGGACGCTTTGATTTACAAAGTGAACGCTGATTTCGGCCCAAAACAAAAGCAACCTTGGGGCAATTTGTGATTATGATGTGGTGGTGCCGGTGTTGGATGGGGGTGGTCAAAGTTAAAAATCACACAAAACCAGGTGAGATAGTCCAAAAGGTTTATTTGGAAGCACTGGTACGCAATCCTTTACCCAAAATCCGAAGATTTTTTGTGGCTTTTTTTTCCCCCTGTATAAGAAGGCTGTTTGATGTGTGAACAGTTACTCAACTCCACACCCACCCCAACCCACGTTATTCAGATGTGATGTGGCAGTGTGGCCCAGCACTGGTAGATGTCAAGTGTGTCTCTGTGCTCGCACTATTCACACGTGGGTCTGCTATTTGGTAATTTTTTTCTTTATTTCACTGTGAAAATGTCATTAATTCTGAAATCTGAAAAACTGTGCAAGCTGAAAAACAATCCAAGGATTTCAGATAAAGGACGGCGTATCTGTGGTAGCTTTCAGAGCACTGCTCTTTCATCAGGTTGCTAGTGTAGATTAGATTAGATTACTTACAGTGTGGAAACAGGCCCTTCAGCCCAACAAGTCCACACCGCCCCGCCGAAGCGCAACCCACCCATACCCCGACATCTACCCCTTACCTAACACTACGGGCAATTTAGCATGGCCAATTCACCTGACCTGCACATCTTTGGACTGTGGGAGGAAACCGGAGCACCCGGAGGAAACCCACACAGACACGGGGAGAATGTGCAAACTCTACACAGTCAGTCGCCTGAGGTGGGAATCGAACCCGGGTCTCTGGCGCTGTGAGGCAGCAGTGCTAACCACTGTGCCGTCCACGGTGCGGCACTCTGAAAGCTAGTGCTTCCAAATAAACCTGCTGGACTATAACCTGGTGCTGTGTGAATTTTAAAATAATTCGGAACAACACTCATGAAAATCAGGTCACTCTTTCTGCCACATTGTAAGTGCTGGTCTGTTCAAACGAACACGCGCGCTTTGTGTTGGGGATGCTCTCAGTTGGATTTAAACCCGAATCCAAAGCCTTGCTTGAACCCGAGATTTGAAGGCAGCGAGTGGGTCACCTCGAGTTTCTCTGGCAGCGTGTGCAGCCCATTTTCATCATCCTCGGAGCTGTCGGTGTCTTCGAAATTCAGCAACTTCTGGTCGTTTTTCTCCAGGAACTCGAAAAACTCCGGGTCCTTCTCTTTCAAACGCGAGAGCTGCTCTTTGTGTTCTTGGATGGAACTTTTTTGTTTCACCTTCCTAATGAGAAAAAAAAAGAAACGACTCTTTAATCCTCGTTACATTGAGGATATAAAAAAAAAGCCCGACTTTGTTCTGCAAAAATAACAAACAAAATCTGCTGGATGAGAAACGTCGTAGCGAGATACCACAAAAGCCCCACTCGAAACCAAAACATCAAGTGATTAATCAAATGGAGTCTCACCAAATCATAAAAAAACGTTTCAGATTTGTTAAATGGAAAGGGATGAGTTGAGTTGGGAGTCAGTTAGCTCAGTTGGCTGATTTGTGATACAGTAACACCAATGGTATGGAAGCAATTCCTGCACCAGCTGGGGTTACCATGAAGCACTTTCCTTCTCAACCTCTCCCCTTGCCTGAGGTAAGGTGATCCTCAGGTTAAACCTTCACCTCTCTAATAGGAAAGCAACTCTATAGTCCTCTGGGACCATATAGTTCAAGTCCCCCAGATAGGAAGGCACAGACTTGGTGGGCCAAAGGGCCTCTTCCTTGCTGCGTGACAATGAAAATAGAGAGTGGAGATCTCATATCCAAACCCCAACTTCCCCCAACACACTAAAACCATAATGGGCACAGCTGTCTGGCTGGAGAAAATGGTTTAGCATCGCGTTTCAGTTACTTACAGGTGTGTGTGACAGAGAGTCTTTAGTTTATTAATTAATTCACAGGATGTGGACATCACTGGCTAGACCAGCATTTATTGCTCATCTCTAATTACCCAGAGGGCAGTTGAGTCACCCACATTGTGCAGGGTCTGGAATCACATGTAGTCCAGACCAGGTAAGGATGGCAGATTTCCTTCCCTAAAAAGGACATTCGTGAACCAGATGGGTTTTCTGACAATCAACAATGGATTCAAGGTCATCATTAGGCTCTTCATTCCAGGATTTTTTCTTACTGAATTCAAATTCCACCATCTATGGTGGTGGGATTTGAAGCTGGGTCCCTAGAACATTACTGGGGTTTCTGGATTAACAGTCCAGCACCTCCCCAGTGAGATGGGTCTACAGGCAGAGTGTGTCTATCCTGATTGTCTCCCCTCCAATGACAGATAGTCAGCACACCCGGTGATGGAACTACCCCTTAGCTTTATTAAATTGAACTGTATTTTGCAGACGCTTTGATTTACACCCCCCTCGCCCCACCCCCAAATTAACCCCGGCAAGTCCTGGCTAAGCCCAGTTTGCGAATGACTGCAGTCAGTTGATTCATAGATCGAGAGGTGCCCCATTTATACCGGTCAATCTGAACCGCAATCAAAAGAATTATCAACTTGGAGCACCCACACAGACCTCATCTGTGCCTTACAACTGGAAGGCTTTCCAAACCCACCAGACAGACTGCACAATGTGCACTGGCAAGGCAAGGGGAGCAGGGGACCTCCCTCCTGATCGTGACCTCCTGGTGCTCAGATGTGGCGACCCTCACTGCTCCCTGGAGCTACCACACCTAACTGTGAAGTGCCATCCCCGTTACCTACCGCGGGAGTTCATCTCTGCTGTCCTGGCTGCAGTTTACATCCCATCCCACGCAGAAGTGAAAAGCACACTCGAAACATACACTGCCAACAAACGACCTGGCGATGGACTCCACCCTCCCTCCCAGAGACGTTGTTCACCATAGCCAGTGACTTCAACCAGGTCAATCTTAGAAACGTGTCAATGATATTGTGGTAACAATCTTCCGTCCCAACAGAGGCCAGCACATCCTTGCGTATTACTACATAACCAAAGATGCCTCCCTCTCCATCCCCCCCAAGTGATAAATCAGACCACCAGGCTTCGCTCCTCCTCCTGGTTTACAGAATGTGAAGCATGAGGATCCAGGACAGAAAGTCAGACAGTACTGGTGTCTGAGCTAATGGACGAGCTCCTTTATGACATAGCATCCCTACAGTACGGAAATAGGCCATTTGGCCCAACAGGGCCACACCGATCCTCTGAAGAGTAACCCAGCCAGACCCATTCCACTGCCCTATTACTCTACATTTGCCCCTGACTAATGCACCTAACCTACACATCCCTGAACACTATGGGCAATTTAGCATGGCCAATCCACCCTAACCTGCACAGCTTTGGATTGTGGGAGGAAACTGGGGCACCCGGAGGAAACCCATGCAGACACAGAGAGAATGTGCAAACTCCACAAAGACTCCCGAGGCTGGACTTGAACCCAGGTCCCTGGTGCTGCGAGGCAGCAGTGCTAACCACTGAGCCACTGTGCCGCCCTTCATCAGTAGGGGTGTAGAGGTCTGCGTACCAAAGTTAATCTGTGTTCCCCAACTGAAAACCATAGATGAACTGGGAGATCCTCTCCCTACCGAAGTCCAGGTCTGAGGCATTCAAGTTGGGTGACCTTGCCCTATATAGGAAATCTAGATAAGACTTTCACAAAGCCATAGGATTGCAAAGAGTCAATCCCAGACTAAAGTAAAACCCCAGGATAACCACACATCGCCTATGACAAGGCTTACACAATACACTGGGCTACAAAGCGAAGCCACGTAGAATCGCTAACAACAGTACATCCCTCCCCGATGAGCTCAATGAATTCTGTACTCATTTTGAACAGACAGTCAGTGAAATGATGTCACCTGCTCCAATAGCCTCGGGTACACCTGTACCCACGGTCACTGCTGTAGACATGAGATTGGCTTTCTCGAGGGTGAACCCATGGAAAGCAACCAGCCCGGATAGAATCCCCGGCTGGACACTCAGACCCCGTGTGGACCAGCTGATCGGAGTGTTTGCTGACATCTTTAACCTTTCCTCACTTTGAGGTGAGCTTCCCACCTGCTTCAAGAAGACCACCATCATCCTGGTACCAAAGAAAAGTCATGCACTTATTGAAGTCTGTGTTGGTAGTGGCATACTCATTTACACTGGCCACTGAGTTCTTGAATATGGGCCAGTTCACCAACTCCAAGCAGTCATGTAGGAGCTCAGCCATTACCACAGCCCAGCACTGATTACCGTTCAGGGGCTCTGACATCCGTTACCACAGCCCAGCACTGATTACTGTTCGGGGCTCTGATATCAATTGTTGTGAAGTACATCGAAAGGTTAGTCATGGCACATATCAACTTCAGCCTCCTAGATTGCCTCGACCTACCACAATTCACCGACCATCAGAACGGGTCCACAGCAGACACCACCTCCCCCTGGCCCTACATTCATCCCTGGAACATTTGGCTGCCAAGAACACCCACATCAGGCTCTGATATATTGCCTTTAGCTCTGCCTGCAAGACCATAATTCCAACCAAACTCATCTCCAGACTCCAAGACCTTCGACTCTGCTCCCTCTGCAACTGGATCCTCAACTTCCTGACCCACAGACCACAATCGGTAAGGAGAGGCTACAACACCTCCTTCACTATAATCCTCAACACCGGTGCCCCGCAAGGTTGTGTACTCAGCCCCTTACTATACTCCCTATACACTCACAACTATGGGGTTAAATTCAGCCAGAATTTCCAAATTTGGTGATGACACCACCATTGTGGATTGGATCTCAAATAACGACGAGATGGAGTACAGGAAAGAGATAGACAGCTTCGTGCAATGATGTAATGACAACAATCTCTCCCGTAACATCAGCAAAATGAAGGAGATGGTCATCGACTTCAGGAAGCAGAGTGGAAAACCCACCCTATCTGTATAAATGGTGCTGAGGTGGTCTAGAACTTCAAGTTGCTCGGAGTAAATGTCACCAACGATCTGTCCTGGTCCATCCACGTCGACACTATGGTCAAGAAAGCACATCAAAGTCTCTACTTCCTCAGGAGGTTAAGGAAATTCACCGTGTCTACAATGATTCTTACCAATTTGGATGGCTGTACCATAGAAAGAATCCTATTGAAATGCATCACAGCGTGGCATGGCAACTGCTCTGCCCAGGACTACAAGAAATTACAGTGAGTTGTGAATGCAGCCCAGTCCATCACAAAAACCAGCCTTCCTTCCACTGACTCCGTATACACTTCCCACTGCCTCGGGAAAGTGGCCAACATCAAAGACCCCTCCTACCACAGTTATACTCTCTCCCATCCTCATCCACTGTGTAGAAGACATAAAAGTTTGAAAACACATACTAACAGACTCAAGAACAGCTTCTTCCCCACTGTTATCAGACTTATAAAACAGACCTCTCATATTAGAATTGATCTTTCTCTGCACCTTCTGTGTAGCTATAACACTATATTCTACATTCTGCTCTATTACCCTGACGTATTTATGTAAGGCATGATTTGCTTGGATAGCAGGCAAAACAATACTTTTTACTGTATCTCAGTACATGTGACAATAATAAACCTAATCTTTCATTCAGGAACAGAAATAACTCCAGAAGGTCAGCCTCCCAACACAAGCCAATCTCCACAGGCACTGGTTGGACAGTCCAAATCCTAGCATTAGACAGATTAGGCATTATAATGGAAAAACCCAAGGTAAACAGGCAAAGCACAAAGATTTGAAGAGTGAAATTATACTGTTGTGAAGAAAACATGAATGTAAACAGCAGAGAGAGTGAGAGAAGCTATGATGCTTAATCATTTCCAGACACTGGAATAGGATGAACTAAGTGAGAGACAAGTCTCAATTTCAACTGATTTGAAAATGGTAAATTCAACGTACAGAGGAACCTTGATTATCCAAATTTCTGATTATCCAGTAAGTTTGCTTGGCTAAACTACGTTATCTGGAATTCGATTATCCGAGTGAAATACTCTGCTCCTGTCTCCTTTGGATAATCAAGGTTCCTTTGTATAAAAGATGTTGAGATGCAGCAGCAATGATCTACCGCATTATCTCAAGAATGAAACAATATTTTTCTTTATTCTTTCTTGGAATGTGGGTGTCACCGGCTAGGCCAGCATTTATTGCTCATCCCTAATTGCTCAGAGGGCAGTTAAGAGTTAACCACATTGCTACGGGTCTGGAGTCACATGTAGGCCAGCCGGGTAAGGAAGCATATTGCCTTCCATAAAAGGAGTGAGTGAACCAGATGGGCTTTTACAACAACTGACAATAGATCTCACAATTGACATGACCGAGACCTGCTTTATTATCTCAGATTTGTCAATTTGCTTTGAATTTAACCAGCTCCCATAGTGTCATTTGCATCTGTCCCTTGGGGCTCTGGGTAACCAGGGTCACTGATACAGCCAATCTTCCAACATTTCCCACAACTTACATGGATCCTTCACAAAGCAGGATGTTCCCCAACTCTTCAGGGTTATTACCGAGTAGGAACTGTTGTCCTGAGTGCGGCAATGATGGTGACATCTGCTCAGATGATAGTTGTGTTCATTTAAATAAAAATGTTGAAAAAATACAGCAATTGTCTGTATCTCTAACATGCTCTAACAGCTAAGGTTACAAAGGCGGATATGTTGGCACTGCACCTGGAATACATTGGGAACCAAATTTTTTTTTAAAAACATTGCAACATTATGAAATTCTGCATGTGGAAACTAAAAAAAAAGTAATCCAGTTGTACACCTGCCTTTCTCATCTGCTGTGTCTTCTGAAAATACAATTTATTTTTTCATTTAAAAGGAGTCATTAGGGTCTCAATAGTTAGGCAAATTGAATCGAATGGCACTTTGGCAATGATGTAGAGACATTACTTGAAGTAGAGCACAAAACTGATCTTTTGTGGGTGTCAGAATGCCTGTTGTAAAAAGGAGCCTGGCGTTAGCGCCTCATTGTATAAATTTTGCACACAGTCTTGAAATATATTGTAACAGTTTTATTTAGATTAACTCGCCATGCAATCAAAGGATAAGATCTTGCATTTATAGAGCACTGTTTAAAAGCATGGCCTGCCCCAGAGCATGTATGGTACACTGAAGGATTGCTCCCATTCCTTGAAGGGAAACACAAGCCAATTTGCGCACAGGAAGATCCCAAACACAGCAACACGACAATGGCCAGATATAACCTGTTTTAGCAACGCTGACAGAGATAATTAGTAGTTCTGAGCACCAGGAGGTCTCCCCTGCACTTCTTCAGCATACTCCCGTGGGATATTGTACACTGAAAGTACATAGTACACACCCCTGAACTAACTCCGTGAATGGCACAGACAATCCAAATCAGAACAAAATTGCTTGAGCACCTCTCCCTCCCGCATAAACAGATTGGAATTTCCCCAGGAGCTAATTAAAGTCAGGGATCAGAAGCTTTCCATTCCCAATCAGAAACCTGGCAAACCCTTGACAAGGAGGCCAGGGCAGCAGATACATGGGAACACCATCACCTGCAAGTTCCCCTCCAAACCACTCACCATCCTGACTTGGAAATACATTGCTGTGCCTTCAGGGTCACGGGGTCAAAATCCTGGAATTCCCTCCCCAAGCACAACAGAAGAACATAAGAGCTAGGAGTAGGCCAGCTGGACCCATCGAGCCTGCTCCACCATTCAGTAAGGTCATGGCTGATCTTTTCATGGACTCTCACCATAACTCAGTTCCTTTATTGTTCAAAAAAGGATCTATCTTAGCCTTAGAAACATTTATAGAAATAACAACAACTTCTTCACTGGGCAGGGAATTCACAAACCCTCTGGGTGAAGATGTTCCTTCTTAATTCAGACCTAAATCTGCTCCCCTTAGTTTTGAGGCTATGCCCTCTTGTCCCCAGTGACTGCTGCAGTTCAAGAGACACTTCACCACCATCTTCCCAAGGGCAACTAGGGACAGACAATAAATGCCAGACAGCAATACCCACGTCCCACAGTGGACTAGAGGAAAATAAAGAGAATCCACTCGGTTAATCACTTGAGGTTTGTACACCAGCGTGCCACATAAGCCAGCCAGCAATCACAAACGCCATCCACTGACTGGATACTACTCCCAAGCTGACAAATAGCCATCAGAACTGCAGCATCATTGCAACCTGACCCACTCCCAGCTCCATTTCCATTCAGAACACAGTCAGGACAAGTGTCACTCGCAGCAGTCACAAACATGGTCAGCAACTACACGCCGACAAGAGACATAACCGTGAGATTTGACCAAAGCAACAGCAGCTATCCTCATTCAGTCATCGAAAATTAGCGGGGAGCCAACAACCTCGTGATATCATCACTAGATTATTAATCCAGACACCCAGGTAACATTCTGGGGACCTGGGATCAAACCCTGCCATGGCAGATGGTGGAATTTGAATTCAATGAAAATCTGGAATTACAAGGCCAACACTGACCATCAATCCATTGTTGATTGTGAGGAAAAAAAAACCATCTGGCTTATTAATGCCCTTTAGGGAAGGGAATCTGCTATCCTTACGTGGTATAGCCTACATGTGACTCCAGACCCACAGCAGGTGGTTGTCTCTGAATTGCCCTCTGGGCAATTAGGGATGGGTAATAAATGCCAGTGTCGTTTGGTGGAGGAAGGCTTGACTGAGACATTCAAAAGGGAATTCAATGATTACGTGAAAAGATATGCAGGAGAAGGCAGGGAAAAGATACTTTCAGAGTCATAGAGGTGTACAGCACAAAAACAGACCCTTCGGTCTAACTCGTCCATGCTGACCAGATAGCCTAACCCAATCTAGTCCCATGTGCCAACACTTGGCCCACATCCCTCTAAACCCGTCCTATTCATATACCCATTTGGATGCCTTTTAAAATATTGTAATGGTACCAGCCTCCATCACTTCCTGTGGCAGCTCATCCCATACATGCATCACCCTCTGCATGAAAAGGTTGCCCCTCAGGTTCCTTTTATATCTTTCCCCTCTCACCCTAAACCTGTGCCCTCTAGTTCTGGACTCCCCCACCCCGGGGAAAAGACCTTGTCTATTTATCCTATTCATGCCTCTCATGATTTTCTTTGCAACATTTGGAGAGCAGTAGTCACAATGGGCCTAATGGCCTCCTGCTGTGCTGTAACAATCTCAAACAGATATTTCTGATGCTGTATAAAACAGACGAAAGCTGATCACTGCACTTTGTATTTTACTTCACTCAGCCGGCATTTGAACTCTCAAATTAAAAACCAATGCCCAAAATGTTCAAAATTTAGTGGCCAAAAGATCTTACTTTTGTCCCTGCACTTCCAACGGTGGCTCTTCCTTTCTGTTTCCGCCCTGGATTTCTCGTTTGCCACCTTTGTTCACGTCTGTGGCTGCAGTCTCCTCCTCGTCTGAACTGCTGTTACTATCCGTGTCAAACGTGGAGGTTAAAAACTCATCAACGCTGAGCTGGGCAAGTTTTCTGGAACACACAAATCTCCAAAGTTAGTGGCTAACAGCAAAGAAAGAGCAAGGAATCTATTTTTGCAACACTGGCCCCTCTGTTTTAGAGTTCCTTTCGTGAAGTTCTCCGCATCCCCCTCCCCTCCTTAAGTTGAGTACACCCTTAGACAACATGGGAGCTCTTACAGAAAGACTGTAATATCTATTTTTTTGGTTTTATTTATTTTCCTAACTTATACTTCACATACAGTTGGTTCCGATATAACCAGATAGCTCCGTCCTCATGTTTTAAGAAAATCACATAATAGCCACACCATTTAAACTAATGAACCGGAATCACGTTATAGCCATTACAGGTAAGGTAGGTCAACGTTCTACAAATCAATGGTCTAAACTCTTCGATTGCGTGAAAGCCAATTTGCATTGAAGAAACGTGTTTTATAGCAGAAATGACTATCTGGAATGTAGCTTTTTTTCTTCTATTATGAAGATGTGGGTGTACTTTAAGAGAGTCAAGATTAGAGTGGTGCTGGACAAGCACAGCAGGTCAGGCACCATCCGAGAAGCAGGAAAATTCAACATTTCAGGCAGGAGCCCTTCATCAGGAATGTACTTTAAGAGAGTTAAAAGCAGCAGAACTACCAGACACAGCACCAAGTGTTCTCAATGAGGTAACAATTTAACACTTGGTCGGACAACTTGATTAGCTCATTGCCTGGAGACAAAAACAAATTCGAATTCAGCCAGTTTAAATTATACCCTGAAAAATACCAATCTCCAATCCAGTTTGAATTTAGCATATTGACAATCTTAGAAGCCAATGACATAATCTGATGCTTTGGAGGTATAAGACCAGGGAAATTGAACAGTTGGGAGAAGAACTGCCAAGCCCCAGCTGGTAAAAGACTGCCTGAAAAATAGCTCTCTTAAAAGTACCTTTAGCAATCAATAACATGCGACATAGAAATTCCTAAGAAGAAGAAAACACACAGGAAGATCCAAATAGAAGAACTGAAAGCTGCCTGGTTTTGAGATGTGTTGTTTTGCAAATCTTAATTGGGAGTTTTATCGGACTAGTATTTTAGAAGGGAAGGTAAAAGATAGGCTAGAGTAAGGACTTGTATATAGTTGTTAATTAATTATTCTCTGTTATACTTTAAGAAATAAAGTTGTTAATTTTTACTATAAGTAGTTCTTGAACACTCGACCTTTTACAGGTTGCTTAATAAATCTTTTCTGTGTTGCTGGTTTAAAATTAAGCAGGAGAACTTACCCTGTGTCATAACATTTTATTTACTCTTTTTAAAATACCTAAGATTGTACAGAGGTACTTTGAACCTAAGATGGTGTATTGGTGACACTGCACACTTTTCACTGTATCCCTGTTCTTTTGTAAAAGATTTACTGTCACATGTACTCCGAATTCTAAATTCTAATTCTAAAATTCTTCTTTACTCATCAAGGATCTAACTAATCCTGCCCTTAAAGACTCCGATTCCACTGCATTTTGAGGAAGGGATCTCTAAAGACTCGTGATCTTCTATGGGGTAAAAAGAAATTCCTCCTTATCTATCTTAAATCCCAAATTCCACATCCTTCCCACCTCTATCCTGTCAGAATCTCTCAGAATCTTATGTTTCAAACAACTTGTCTCATGCTCTATGCCAAAGTCAGACATTACAATCTGACACTAACTTCTAGAAACTTCCAACTGCAAAAGGCAAAGTAGGGCAACACTGTCACCAAATATTAAATATCACCTCTTAGACTCTAGTTGAAATTTTGATAAGAACAAAGAATAATACAGCACAGGACCCTCCAAGAATGCGCCAGCACATTCCAAAACTGTCTTCACTTTCAGGATCTGTAATCATCTACTCCCTTCCTATTCATGTATTTGTCCAGGTGTTTCTCGAATGCTGTTATTGTATCTGCTTCTACCATCTTCTCTGACAGTGCATTCTAGACACTCACCATCCTGTGTGTGAAAAACCTGCCTCGCACATCTCTTTTAAACGTTCCGCCTTCTGCTCCTTGAACCCGTGTTCCCTAGTAATTGACTGTCCATCCTGGGAAAAAAGCCTCAGACTTCCCACTCTATCCATGCCATTCACAATCTTATAAACATCTATCAGGTCACTTCTCAACATCCTGCATTCCAGTGAAAACAAACCCAGTCTATCCAACCCTTCTTCATAGCTAAGCTCCCCCATACCAGGCAACATCCTAGTAAATTTCTTCTGTGCACTCTCCAAAGCATCCACATCCTTCTGGTAGTGTGGTGACCAGAACTGTCCGCAATATTCCAAGTGTGGCCTAACTGAAGTTCTATAAAGCTGCAGAATAATTGGTCTGTCCTTAAACTCAATAGAAGTGACGCACCTCATTCCTCTACTGCAGTGTTTAGGAAACTAAACTTTCTGTGAAGTCCTCTGAATAAAATTTAGCAATTGAATTACAACCAAATAGCTTCTCATGGACTAAATGTACTTCTGGTTTTGAAACATTTTGATTCAAAGCATCACTTGGGAGTGGAACTGTGCAAAATAAAAAGCTCCTGTTTTTTAAACCACTTAATTGATGGAATGTTCAATTTTCAGAGCAAATATCTCTCCGGTTAAGTTAATGAATTTAGTTCACTCATAGGATGTGGATATCAATGGCTGGGCCAGCATTTCTTACCCGCCCCTAGTTGCCCTTGAGAAGGTGGTGGTGAACTGCTTTCTTGAACCACTGCAGTGGTTCATCTACTGTAGGTAGACCCACAATGCTGTTAGGGAGGGAATTTCAGGATTTTCTCTTCTCAGCTTTTAAACTCTAACAAAGTATAGGCCTAAACTGCTCAATCTCTCTTCACAAAACAAGCCTGTCATCTTTCCCCTTGGGATACAGGTTGGTAGTCCCTTGAAAGTGGAGTTCAGGTAGACAGGATAGTGAGGAAGGCATGATACGCTTGCATTTATTGGTCAATGCATTGAGTACAGGAGTTGGGAGGTCATGTTGTGGCTCTACAGAACATTGGTTAAGCCACTTTTGGAATACTGCGTGCAATTCTGGTCTCCCTGCTATGCTATAAGAAAGATGCCATTAAACTTGAGAGGGTGCAGAAAGGATTTGCAAGTATGTTGACACGGTTGGAAGGTTTGAGCTATAGGGAGAGGCTGAGTAAGCTGGGGCTGTTTTCCCTGGAGAGTCTGAGGCCGAGACTTAGAGGTTTATAAAATTATGAGGGGCATGGATAGGGTAAATAGACAAGATCTTTTCCCCAGAGGAAGGGAGTCCAAAACCAGAGGGCATAGGTTTCAGGTGACAGGAGAAAGATTTAAAAGGCACCTAAGGGGCAACATTTTCACACAGAGGGTAGTGAATGAATGGAATGAGCTGCCAGAGGAAGTGGTGGAGACTGGTACAATTACAGCATTTAAAAGGCAGCTGGATGGGCATATGAATAGGGAGGGGTTTACAGGAATATGAGCCAAGTGCTGGCAAATGGGACTAAGTTAATTTAGGATATCTGGTCAGCATGAATGAGTTGGACCGAACGGTCTGTTTCCGTGCTGTACTGTCTACAACTTGATGACTCTTCAGCAACTGCTTTAGGTTGAGTCTGTGCGATAGGATCTGACAAACTCGTATAACCTCTGGGAACATGAAAACATACTTCAGTAAAACAAAGAACTTTGGCTGCTAGTACTCTGAAACACAAAGTGCTGGAGAAACTGAGCAGGTCTGGCAGCTTGTGTGGAAAGAGAAACTGAGTTAACATTGAGTACAGTGGTTCTGAAGGGTCACTGGACAAAAAAAGTCAAAAAAAGTGAGGATTGTAGATGTGGAGTTGAGAGAGTGGTGCTGGAAAAGTACAGCAGGTCAGGCAGCATCTGAGGAGCAGGAGGATCGACGTTTCGGGAAAGAGCCCTTCATCAGGAATGAGGCAGGGGGCCTCAGGGGTGGAGAGATAAATGGGAGGGGGTGGGGCTGGGGAAAAGGTAGCTCAGAGTACGATGGGTAAATGAAGGTGGGGGGGGGAGTGGAGGGTGTCAGGGTGGAGTGGATAGATGGAAAGGTGATGGACAGGTCAGGAGGGCAGTCTCCCAAGTTGGAGGCTTGGAACTGGGATAAGGTTGGGGGGGGGGAGAGGGGAAATGAGGAAACTGGTGCAGTCCACATTGACAGTGTCCCAAGACGGGTGATGGGGCGATCTTCCTCCAGGCATCGGGTGGTAAGGGTTTGCTGACTGAGGAGGCTAGAAACCTTAACTCTGCTTCCTCACCACAGATGCTACCAGATATGCCGAGTTTCTCCGCAATTCTCATTTTTGTTTCATGAAAATATACTCGTTGTTTGCCCCCACTTTATTCGGTGCAGTTAACAGGTAATAATCCATGGGAAACTGTGTCGAATTTTCACAATTCAATCATATTAAAGATCGATTTTTACATTTTCACATTAAATCATACGCAAAACCTTGAAAATCTACTCCAGCGTTAAAGGGCCTCAGCTGGAGCACTCTTTGCCATCGAATCAGAAGGTTGTGGGTTCACTGCAGAGACTAGAAGAGAAAGTTTAGGCTGACACTCCAGCGCAGTACTGAGGGGGTGCTACGCTGTCAGAAATACCAGCTGTCCGAAGAGAGATCTCATACTCAGACAGGTGCAATACTTGAAAGAAGACCAGGGGTTGATCCCTGACAATCCAGTCAATAGTGTGTCTTTCATCACCATCGCAGATAAAGATCTGATCATTGACATTCATGTTTGACAGACTTTGCTGTGAGCAAACTGGCTGCCACATTCCCTACCTCACAACAACGTCTACACTTCAAGTAGTAATAGGTGGAGTTGTGGACAGTGAGGAGTGCATTTGTCGTTTGCAAAGGGACTTAGATATGATGCAGAGCTGGGCTGAGGAGTGGCAGATGGAGTTCAACCCTGCCAAGTGTGAGGTTGTCCATTTTGGAAGAACAAATAAGAATGTGGAATACAGGGTTAATGGTAGGGTTCTTAGTCAGGTGGAGGAACAGAGGGATCTTGCGGTCTATGTACATAGATCTTTGAAAGTTGCCACTCAGGTGGATAGAGTTTGTAAGAAGGCCTATGGTGTATTATCGTTCATTAGCAGAGGGATTGAATTCAAGAGTCGTGAAGTGATGTTGCAGCTGTACAGGACTTTGGTTAGGCCACATTTGGAGTACTGTGTGCAGTTCTGGTCGCCTCACTTTAGGAAAGATGTGGAAGCTTTGGAGAGGGTGCAGAGAAGATTTACCAGGATGTTGCCTGGAATGGAGAATAGGTCGTACGAGGATAGGTTGAGAGTTCTTGGCCTTTTCTCGTTGGAACGGCGAAGGATGAGGGGTGACTTGATAGAGGTTTATAAGATGATCAGGGGAATAGATAGAGTAGACAGTCAGAAACTTTTTTTTAAGGTGAAGGGTGGAAGGTATAGGGGAGATGTCAGGGGTGGGTTCTTTACCCAGAGAGTGGTGGGGGCATGGAATGCGCTGCCCGTGGGAGTGGTAGAGTCAGAATCATTGGCAACCTTTAAGCGGCATTTGGATAGGTACATGGATGGGTGCTTAATCTAGGATAGAAGTTCGGCACAACATCGTGGGCCGAAGGGCCTGTTCTGTGCTGTATTGTTCTACGTTCTAATTTGGTGGCTTCAGAGTTCTCTCATCATCAAAGTGGGTGCTACATAATGCAAAGACATTAAAATTAAAATAATTCAGTAAGTTTGCCATGGGGCAGCACAGTGGTTCAGTGGTTAGCACTGCTGCTTCACAGCAGGATGGAGCCAGGTTCAATTCCAGTCTCTGGTGACTGCCTGTCTGTTAGTCTCATTTTTAACGACAATCCTTTCAATATAACACGGTCAAATGAATCAGCTGCCTGCCTGATTGACATCACTCTCAAACATGAGCAGAATTCACACGCGTTTCTTGCCACCAGAGGTGGTGTTAATGTGGCATACAGTCAGGACAGAGCGACTCCAAAGCCCATGATGCATCACGGCTTCAGGTTAAATATGGTTAGAGACAAAAAAAAAACTGCAGATGCTGGAATCCAACGTAGACAGGTCAAACATGGGCAAGGAATGTCCCACTGTGCCATCCTACCTTGACTAAAGAGTCAGTCCTCCTCCATATTGAACTTCATTTGGAGGAAGCACGTAAGAGTGTCAAGAGCTCAGAATGTACTCCTGTTGGGGGACTTCAACACCCACACCAAGAGTGGCTCAGGACCGTGATTAGGGGCAGCTGATTGGTATTTTCACTGGACTGTTAATCCAAAGACCCAGGTAATGCTCTGGGGACCTGCGTTCGAATCCCACCTTCGTGGATTTCAATGCAATTCCAGAATTAAGAGTCCAATGATGCCCATGAAGGCATTGCTAGTTGTCAGAAAACTCCACCTGGTTTGCTAACGTCCTTTAGGTGGAGGAAATGGCCATCCTTACTTGATCGGGCCTACAGCGTGGCTCAGCAGTTAGCGCTGCTACCTCACAGCACCAGGGTCCCAGGTTCGATTCAAGCATCAGGTCTGTATGGAGTTTGCACATTCTCCCCGTGTCTGCCTGGGCTTCCTCCAGGTGTTCCGGTTTCCTCCCCCAGTCCAAAGACATGCAGGTTTGGTGAATTGGCCATGCTAAATTGCCCCGTAGTGTTAAGAGATGTGTAGGTTAGGTGCATTAGTCAGAGGTGAATGTAGAGGAATAGGGCAGGGGAATGGGTCTGGGAGGGTTACTTTCGGAGGGTCGGCGTGGACTTGTTTCCACAGTGTAGGGATTCTATGATACATGTGAATCCAGACCCACAACAACGTAGTTGACTCCTAATTGTTAACAAATGCTGGCCTAGCCAATAACACCTTATTTCATAAATGAACGAATTAAACAAAATTACTGATCCAGCTGGTTGCTGCTACATTGGGTCACCAAGAAGAGGGAAAATTATACTTAATCTCATTCTCACCAATCTTATGGCTGTAGATGCACTGTGTCAGTTTGAGCAACCACCACACAGCCCTTGAAGAGACAAAGTCCCATCCTTCATAATGAGAATAATCTTCATTGTGTCATGTGGAACTATCACTGCGCCAAATGGGACAGACTTTAAACAGATACAGCAACTCCAGACTGGGCATCCATGAGGCGCTGTGGGTCATCAACAGCAGCAGAACTGTACTCCAACACAATCTGTCACCTCATGGCCCGGTATATCCCCCACTCAACCATTACCATAGAGCCAGGGGTTCAACCCTGGTTGAATGGAGAGTTCAGGAGCACATGACAGGAACAGCACCAGGCACGTGTAAAAGTGAGGTGCTAACCTGGTGAAGCTACCAAACAGGACTACTTGCATGCCACACCGCATTAGCAGCAAGTGATAGACAGAGATGAGGGATCCCACAACCAATGGATTAGATCTAAGCTCCGTAGTCCTGCCAAATCGAGCCATGAAAGATGGTGGACAATTAAAAACTTAGTGTAGGAGGCAGCTCCACAAATATCCCTACCCTCAATGAAAGGGAACCTCAGCACATCACTGTAGAAGATAAGGCTGAAGCATTTGCAATAATCTTCAGCGAGAAGTGCTGAATCTTGGCTTCCTCCAGATATCCCGAGCATCACAGATACCAGCCTTTAGCCAATTCGATTCACTCCCATGTGATAGCAAGAAATGGCTCAAGGCACTGGCTAATGCAAAGGCTATGGGCCCTGATAACATACTGGCAATGGTACTGAAGACTTGTGCCCCAGAAGTAGCTGCGCCCCTAGTCAAGCTGTTTCAGTACAGTTTCAAACCTGGCATCTACCTAACAGTATGGGCAATTGCCCAGGGATGCCCTATACACAAAAATCAGGACAAATCCAACCCAGCCAATTACCATCCCATTAGTCTATTCTCGCTCATCAATAAAGCAATGGAAGGGGTTAATGGCTTCTTAACAACCTGCTCACTGACTGTCACTTTGAGCTCTGCATGGGTCATTGAACTGACTTCATTATAGCCTTGGTTCAAACATGGACAAAGGGCTGAAATCGAAGATAAAGTGACAGCCCTTGGCATCAAGGCTGCACTTGACTGAGTGTAGCATCAAGAAGCCCTCGCAAATGGAGAGCGAATGGGGATCAAGGGAACACTTTCTGCTGGCTGGGGTCATACCTAGCACAAAGGAAGATGGTCATGGTTGTTGGAGGTCAGTCATCGCAGCTCCAGGAAATCTCTGCAGGAGTTCCTCAGGGTAGTGTCTTGACCCAACCATCTTCAGCTGCTTCATCAATTACCTTCCCTCCATCAGAAAGGACATTCCCTGACGATTACATGATGTTCAGTACTATTTACATATCCTGAGATACTGAAGCAGTCCACGTGTCCCAAACCTAAACAATATCTAGGTTTGGGCTGACAAGTGGTAAGTAACATTCCCACTTCACAACTGCCAGGCAATGACGGTCTCTAACAAGCGAGAATCTAAAATTAGATTAGGTTCCCTTCAGTATGGAAACAGGCGCTTTGGCCTAACAAGTCCACACCGACCCACCATAGAGTAACCCACCCCCACCCGTTCCCTTTCGCTGTATTTTTACGAATACCCTGTGTATTGACTAATGCACCTAACACTTTGGGCAATTTAGCATGGTCAATTCACCTAACCTGCACATCTTTGGACTGTGGGAGGAAACTGGAGCACCCTGAGGAAACCCACGCAGACACGGGGAGAATGTGCAAACACCACACAGTTACCCGAGGCAGGAATTGAACCTGGGTCCCTGGTGCTGTGAAGCAGCAATGCTAACCACTGAGCCACTGTGCCACCTCCTAACCACTATCCCTTGACATTCAATGGCATTACCATCACTGTACCGCCTAGTATCAGCTTCCAGTGGGTTAACCATTGATCAGAATTTGATGTGGCGTCCGGTATGTAAATAGTGACTAAAAGACCAAGTTGGAGGCAAGGAATCCTGCAGCAAATACTGGACTTCCCAAGCTTGTCCACCAATGACACAGCACAGGTCAGGAGCATAATGGAATATTTCCCACTTATCTGATTGGGTGCTGCTCCAACAACACTTAAGAGGCTTGACACCATCCAGAAATAACAGCTCATTTGATTGGCACCATATCCACAAGAATCCACTCCCTCCACCACCAATGCTCAGTAGCAGCAGTGTGCACTATCTATAAGATGCACTGCAGAAAGTCACCAAAGATCCTCAGACAGCAAGTTCCAAACTCTCAACCACTTCCATCTAGAAGGACATGGGCAGCAGATACATGGGAACACCACCCCCTACAAGCCACTCACCATCCTGATTTGAAAATATACACCGTTCCTTCACGGTCGCTGGGTCAAAATCTGGAATTCCCTTATCAATGGCATTGCGCGGCTACCTCGGCAAATGGACTCACCACCACCTTCGCCAGGATAAGGGATGGACAACAGATGGTGGGCCAGCCAGTAGCATCGCAAGAATTAATAAAACCAAAGCCTCCTCCAACCTTGCAAACCCTCCACCGCCTCCACCACCAAATCAAAGCCACCCGCCAACTGGAGAAAGAATACCCCATCTTCCACGGTGAGAGCCTACAGCGACACGGCATCAACAGCGACGTCACTAGTTTCCAAATGCCCCCTCCCCCACCTCATCCCAGACCTAACCCTCCAACTTGGCATCACCCTCATCAACTGACCTGTCCACCTTCCTTCCTACCTACTCACTCCACCCTCCCCT